>NC_091454.1:204863987-205217320 GCF_027789765.1 Dendropsophus ebraccatus
AGCTAATGGATTGCCGAGCCGGGATCAGCGTCATTCTGATGCTGAGCCCCGGCCGGCTCGGTACACTGGATCTCCCCCCTGGCAGGAGGGAAATCCGGCCACTAGACACCGGGGAGAGGGGCACACAAGACAGTTAGAGGCAGCTGTCATTTTTGACAGCTGCGTCTAACTGTCCTAGTTAGCGGGCGCGGGCGATTGGCGGCACCCGCTAATAGCCGCGGTCTCGTGCTTCCGGTACGTCCTACAGAGGGAAGGGGTTAAAGGGAATCTGTCACTAGGTTTATGCCACCTAAATGAGGGCAACATAAATTAGTGACAGAAATGCTGAACAGATCGGTGTTTTACTTACATCATTCTGTTCAGCCGTTTTGCTAATGCAGGAGAATAGGATTTTTGCCACAAACCTCCCCCCGCCCTCCAGCTGCTGAATACAGTTGACTGCCACTACAAAATATGGATAGATAAGTGCCAATCAGCAGCTTGTGGGCAGAGTTTGCTGGTCCTCATGAATATCCAGGACTATTCGGCTCATGCACATAATGGAGAGGACTACTTATTGACCATGTTACTCAGGAGGATATCTCTGGATCAGCTGCACAGAACAATGTAAGTGATACATCATTCTGTTCAGCTTCTCTGTCACTAGCTTATGCTACCCTGAGATAGGACACCATAAACTACTGCTACTACAACTGACAGAGTCTCTTTAACAGGTTAACACAACTAGCAACTTTTAGTACATGGATAAAATTTAAAAACATCTATTATCCCCAGGTTGATCACTATGCATGAGCTCACTAGATGGATCTTAACAGGCAGAGGAAATCACCGTAAGAGGTAATGAATTCCATTCCTCTTATATCTTGTAGAATTTATCTGGGCATCCCCTATTTTGATAGATCATTTGATCACATGGTATGATGAAGTTCACCAGCTGTTTCCACATTTGTAATCTGGGTAGGTGCCATAAATAGCGCTTAAAAACAGACGCTTATGGTGCCCATTGAATCTTTTTTGAGCTTTACAGAATTTGAATGTCACACAGGCAAAATCAAAACTGAAAGTGACTGATGAATTAGAACAAAAATTAAACATGGGGTTGCGTGAAGATTCCCAGTGCCTATTTCCATATATTATCTTGTATAATGATGGGTTCCTTAAGGCGTGAAGAATATTATGACAATATTATAAAAACTCCCTCCATTACCACTTGCCTCTTCCTTGTTTTTATGCATCAATTATAGAACGGCCGAGAGGATGGAGGCTTTATAAAGGGACGAGTGGTTTATTATGGATCAGGATTACGGACAGTAGATCTGGACAGAGGAGCAGGCATGGAAATGAATGAGAATAAAGATGGCAGTGGTAAGATGGAGACGATACAATACATATGGTCTGGTGAGACACTAAGAATGTGTTATACTGGTATGAAGAACCTAACTCCTTCTTGTTTATTTTGGTTTCCTTCCACAGGACCCTTGGAAAGTGGCATTGCTTACATCAATATGGATACATTCAAGACCAAGGGTACATGTAAATATAAAGGTATAATAGCAGTGCTGGACTGGCCCACCAGAGCACCAGAGGATCCTCCGGTGGGCCCTATCTTTAAGACCTGCACAAACACTGGCAAACATGTTCTTTCTCACTGGTTCTTCATTGGTGGGCCCCCAGGATAATTTCCTCTGGTGGGCCCCAGATACCCCAGTCCGACACTGTATAATAGTAATCTATCTACATGTCTATGTCTCTGTCCTATATCTTTGTACATGTTTGTGAAGCCCCTATTACACTGGCCGATCTGAAGGAGCAAGCGAGCGCCGACCTGTCAGGTAAGCACTCGCTTGCTCCTCATTCAGCGCTCACTGCCAATGCTATTACATGTGCCATCAGCGAAGAGGTATGAGCGGGGAAAGGGGGCCTCAGGGAGTGTTGGAGGGATGCCCGGAAAATTTTGAGATTGTCCGGGGAGCCGATAGGAGATAGCGGCAGCCTGCTGCTGCCACTCCAATTGCATAGGGCGACGACCAGCAGACCATCACTATTGTTCTAGTTTTTTTCCAACAGGAAAGGATCGGCCGACGTTGTGCATGTCGGCTGATCATTGCCTTTTAACAGGAGCTATTACACCGAGCGATTATCGGCTGTAACGGCCGATAATCGCCCAAATTTGGTCAACAATCACTTAGTGTAATAGGGCCTTAAGTCTTTCAATCTAACTTCATCGCCATCTATAGATCCTCCCATACATATCATGAATCCATTTCCAATAACTTTTAAGGCATAATACAATATTTCACGATGGACTAAGTATAATTATTGGACTATTGTACATGTCCCTTTTTATTTTCTTCCTTTTTTAGTTGAATCCTGTTGGGGGATTATGAAATCAATTGCATTGACCTTAGCTATCCTTGCTGCCCTCTTGGTAATCTGTGTGCTCCTCATAGTCCTTTTATCCAGATCTGGTAAGTATGAGAAGCTGGTGGGAATGTTTTCAAATGTGAGAATGGTGCTAGAGAAGGAAAGCAAAGGATCTTTATCAAAAGACAAAGCCTTTGGAGATCCACTTGTTTAGCAAAGTTCCAAAAGTTACAAACCTCTATATTCATCTTGTTCCGGGAGAAAAAGTATTGATAACCTATCTACAGGATTGGCGCTTAATAGTTGAACGATGAGGTGCTGATACCTGATAACCCCACCGAACAGTGATTGCACTACACGCAGGTGGATAAGCTAATAATATTTTTTCTTCCTGGAAAACCCTTTTAATATTCTCCTCTTCAACCACTTGTATCATCTGAATGGTAGTAGCGGGGTGAGGTGAGTACTGATAAATTAGAGTAGAGAAGGATAGCTGTCAGCCAAGATATATAGTATGTTTGGCCAGATGAACACTCATGAATCATTTTTAACAGCTGTGTACAATGACATCAAACCATTGTTATATCTCTCCAGATTCCACCATCTCTAGAGAAATGGAGAGCATAAATGTACAAGGTAAATATTCAAAGATACTGAAAATCTCCAAGTATACACCATATGAGAAATAAGGAGTAATATTAAAAATATTCTTAACATACAAAAAAAACTAAACTTCATTAAACACTATACACCCGCCCTGTGGGTTTTGGCTGGGAAAGCCCACATTTGTGTGACTTGCACTACAGATATGTGTTTAATTAGTTGTTTCTCATCTCTTGTACCCAAGTACAACAGTACCCCAACAGTTTATTCGTTATTTTTTTTTTATAAATTTGAAGCACGGATATACACAGTGGTCTAAAAGTAGGTGGACAGTATGTGTAATAGGTTTTATCAAACATGGTGTAAAGTGAAACTGGCTCAGTTGCCCCTAGCAACCAATCAGATTCCACCTTTCAATCCTCACAGACTCTTTGGAAAATGAAAGGTGGAATCTGATTGGTTGCTAGGGGCAACTGAGCCAGTTTCACTTTACACTATGTTGGATAAATCTTCCTACTTTTGGACCACCCTGTATATTCCTCTGTCACCATCAGGCTATGTTCACACTATGTATGTGTGCGGCTGTATTTTTTATGCGGCTGTAAATGTGCGGATGAAACTACGGCCTTGGGAAAAAATAGACATGCGGCTGAAAACATACGGTCATTTACATGGAAATCTGGTTCAACTAAAAATAACAAATAAAATCTTAAGAAAGTGATGCAAACACCTCTGGATGCATCTGGGAAAGCAGGGAAACAGTTTTCATGAATTGCTATTACCGGGGTTTGCGATCCTCTGCAGTATGCCGATGCCTCTCATGTTTAATATATTGAATTAATAAAACACATTTTCGTTGTAATAAAGTCCCTTTCATTGTTCAATAATTAAATTTAAACGAATCCATCATTTTGCAATTAAATATACTGTTAAAATAAATCTATATATCAATATACATTTATTTATATATATATTTATTTTAACAGTATATTTAATTGCAAAATGATGGATTCATTAGAATTAAATTATTGAACAACAAAAGGGACTTTATTACAAAGAAAATGTGTTTTATTAATTTAATATATTAACTATTAGAGGCATCGGCATTCGGCATCATTGCCGGCTATTTTTGAAGTACTCCGTACGGACCGCCTGTCAATCCACGGCCGCATTTCCAGCTGCAAACAATGGTCTTGTTCATTTTTTACGGGTCTGTTTACGATTGGGCCGTAGATTCATACATAGTGTGCACTGGGCAGCCGTATATCGTATACTTTCCAGCGTACGCATGAACCACCAAAAATACCGCCGCATAATTACAGCCGCAAATACAGCCGCACAGTTACATAGTGTGAACCTAGCCTCAATCTTTACCTCCCGTTGTCTTCTTTGTAGTATCACAGTCTATGAAGGCCGCTGACACAGCACAAGAAAACCTATTGGACAAAATGACTGAGCTCGAAAACCTCGGTAACTAAGTCTCAATTTGACCTTTATATAAAATTTATAAAAGTAGTGCTTGAAAGCTGGGGAACAACTTTAGAAGTTTTTTTGCATAGATTTGCATAGATCTAAGACTAAATCTTTTTACAAAAAAATTATCTAAAAATAGATAAAGAGAAGCAAATCAAACAGATTATTAAACATGGCCATTTATTTATTGAGGATAATTATCCAATTGCATATTCCTTTAAATGGCAAAAGTATGTGAACTTTTTTATCTAAATGTTTCCAGTAATTGTTGTTAAGTCTTGCACATTGGCTTGGAGAAATTTTAGCCCATTTCTCCATACAAAACACTTGGGACAAGGAATCCTCTATCCAAGTATCATCTAAGCATCTCTGTGTTGGTGAAGACTTCAGAAGAGAAAGCTTTAGGGCAGTGATTTCTGACATCCCACAATGAGTCAGCAGTGCAACCAGATGGCAGGGAAAGCAAATCGTATGCTGAGTTGTATATGATATGCTGGGCTGTATATATAATGGTATGCTGGGCTGTGTATATATATAATTATATGCTGGGCTGTATATATAATGGTATGCTGGGTTGTATATATACAGTATATATATATATATATATATATATATATATAACAGTATGCTGGCTTGTATAGCTAGAGGTATAACTAGTAGGAAGAGGAATACTGGAATACTGGGTCCAGTTCTGGAGACCTCACCTACAAAAAGTTCCCGATAGGGTCCAAAGTGTTTAAAGACGGGCTACAAAAATGGTGGAGGGGGTCAGGCATAAAACATATCAGGAAAGACTTTAACCTGACACAGGGATAGAACTGCGCCGTCACAGGGAAGCCGATGCCGCGGTCCGTTTTTCAAAACCGCGGTCCAGTTCCCGTGTACGCCACCGTTCTATCCATGGTTACCGGCCGGTGCTCAAGCACTGGAGGCCGGCCATCCCGCCCCCAGTGGGAGGGAATTTCCGCCCCTGTATGACGCGGCTCCGTTAGAATCAATGGAGCCGCGTTATACAGGGGAGGGAATTCCCTCCCACTGGGGGCAGGCTGGCCGGCCTCCAATACTTAAGCACCAGCCGGTAACCGTGGATGGAACAGCGTCATACGTGGGATCTGCGCCGCGCTTTGAAAAACGGGCCGCGACACCGGCTTCCCCGTGACGGCGCCATTCTATCCCTGTGTCAGGTTAAAGAGGATGTACCTGATGGTACATCCTCTTTAAAGATCTAAATCTGTATAGTCTGGAGGAAAGAAGGGAAAGGGTGGACATGACTGAAACCTTTAAATATGTGAAAGGACAAAATAAGGTTAAGGAGAGGAGTATTGTAATAGGAAACACTAGAACAAGAGGACACAGGGAGAGGTTAGTTGGGGAAAAGATCAGAAGCAATGTGAGAAAATATTATTTTACTGAAAGAGTAGTAGATGCTTAGAACAAACTTCCAGCAGATGTGATAAATATACAGTTAGAGAATGTAAACCAACCTGGTATAAACATATATTTATCCTAAGATAATAATAAAGAGAATAACATAGGGACGGACTAGGGGGGCTTTTCTGCCAACTATCTTCTATGTTTCTATATCAAATGTATGAAGAAATATAGAAAATATTAGAAAGTGGGTTCACAAACTTTTAAGTACCATTTTATATATTTGTGTTATGGGCTGGTCCTCATTTTTTGTCTTTATATATACCAAGAATTTATTTTTAAAAATTGTGAATTTGAGGCGCACATGCAGACTATCCATATATCTCTCATTCACAATTTTTACCTTGCTTTGTCTCCTTTGCAGTATCACAGTCTATGAAGGTCGCCGACGCAGCTCAAGAAAACTTATTGGAAAAAATGACTGAGCTCGGAGAATTTGGTAACAAAGTTTTAATTTGATCTTTATATAAATATATAATTGAATTTATGAGATTGTCCTGTGCTCTACAAATAGACCTGAGTAGTTCAGAATATTGACTTATAGCAAACCCGATAATAGACAAACTGAGAGGGGTGGGAGCTTGGTGTAAGGGTGTGTCGATGTTGTATAAGTGCTTCCTTTTGGATAGCAAGAGGGCTTGGGAGACGGATATTGGTGATGTACTGGTGTGAACTGGGGTGCAGTATACCGCTATGTAAAAAAAGTTGCGCCCTCTGGAAACCACCAGCTGATTCAGTTTAACAATGTTCATAGACTTTACTACACGCCAGCCTTCCTGCATAAAATAAAAGAACGGGGTAAGGCTATGTTCACACAACGTATGTTATCGTAAAAGTACTTTGTACGGAAACATACGCGGCCTTGCCTTCTATGGGATCCCGGCCAGAGCGTATACACATTGTATACGCTCTGGCCAGGATCCCATGCAGCGGCGCAAGGAACTGACATGTGAGTTTTTTGCGGCCGCTATTTATTGAATAGCGGTCACAGAAAGCTCTGTCAGTGCACACTATGAAGCGAGCGGCTACAGCCACTCACTCCATAGTGTGCTGTGGGGAGTTCTGATGCGGGCGCGCATGGATGCGCCCAAATTAGACCTCTGTGGCGTGAAAGATCATCTGTCTGGTACTGCAGTACCGGCCTGGATGATCTTTTCAGAGACCGTCCGCTCCGAGACCCGGCCAGGTCACGGAACGGCCGGTCTCTTACGCCTAATAATTCATGCCCCAGGTGCTTAAGAAAAGAAGAGGATTTCAGACATACTGTATGTTTTGGTTATGTGAAAATTTTAATACATTTTGGAAGGGGATGATCAAGGGGGTAAACTCTGTTATAGGGTAGGCAATAGAGGAAGATTTCCGTTTGATTATTTTAGGGGATACATCTAGAACATCTGTTAGAGTATCTGGGAAACAAAGGAGGACCCTGTTTAAAAAGTTTTTCTGTGCGAAATTGGTAATTATGAGAAAATGGATCTCTTCCTCCCCACCCTGCTTGTTGGAATGACAGTACTATGTTACAGATGTGACAAGATAAGAAACTTATGTTAGTAGTGTTCTTAGTAAATTATTAGAGTTTATGTTGTTGTTGTTTTTTTTGGGGGGGGGGGGGTTGCCTTTATTCCTCTGTGTGCATGAGCCCAGGGTGGGTTGTGGTGGTGGATGCATTGTAATATCTGATTGTTTTGTATCTGATTTCGATTTTTACTTATTGGGTTTGTATACGCTTTATTGGAAATTAATAAAAAGATATGTTAAAAAAAAAAAAAAAAAAAAAATTTTACCTTGCTTTGTCTCCTTTGCAGTATCAGAGTCTATGAAGGTCGGCGACACAGCTCAAGAAAACTTATTGGACAAAATGACTGAGCTCGAAAACTTTGGTAACAAAGTTTTAATTTGATCTTTATATAAATATATAATTTCCGAAGACCAACTACGTATTTGGTCCCTTGGTCTTCACCCTATAACCTCTCTACAGGGATCTGGACCTCACTGCAGGGGACCACCAGGTCGCCACCTCTAGGAGTGGTGCTGGTGCAGGTGGCAGATGGACGAGACAATGGTGCAAATCACCAAGGGCTCAGGCTCCCCTCCCGATTAGCTATTCAGCACTACACAACACAGTGAATAGGTCCGGAAGCAGTTGGCGACGTCCACTGTGTAGTGGTGGTGATGCGTAACTGCAGCTCAGCTCCCATTCAAGTGAACAGCAGCTAAGCTGCACTAACCAGGTCCAGCCACTACAGAGTGAACAAAGCCAACTGCTCCCAGACCCATTCACTGTGTAGTGCGAGCTCTGAATAGCTGATCAGCTAAGGTGCCGAGTGTCAGTGACCGTCATTCTGCCTGGAAAACCCCCTTAAAGGAATTGTTCAACAATTTTATTTTGTTGTTGTTTCAAATGAACTGGTGCCAGAAAGTTCCAGATAATTGTAATAAAAAATCTCAAGTCTTCCAGTACTGCTGCTGTATGCCCTACAGGAAGTGGTGTGTTCTTTCCAGTCTGGAGCGCAGGAGAGGTTTTCTATGGGGATTTGCTACTTCTCTAAATAATTCCTGTCATGGAGGTGACAGCAGAGAGCACTGTGTAAAGCTGAAAAGAATACACCACTTCCTGCAGAATATAAAGCAGCTAATAAGTACTGGAAGACTTGAAATTTTTTTAATAGAACTAAATTACAGATCTCTGGCACTTGCTGGGACCATTTGATTTGAAAGAAAAAAAGTTTTGGTGAATAATCCTTTAAAATGCAGGAATGGAGCAAACACGCTACTTACGGCAAGACCCAGCGGCTACAGCAAGTGATGGGCAGTGAGGAGGGGTATGGGCTGCAGCCAACACACGGCAGAATTAGGCAATTTCTCATGAAACCTAGAGGTTGCCTCCTTTTTTCAGAGTATTCTTTCATGTCCCGATGGATGGTATGGAATCAGGTCCTCCTGCTACTATTTCTCCACCACTTGGCTTTTCTGCCAATAATCTTCTATGTTTCTATATCAAATATATGCAGAGAATTTTAAAGACGGGGTTCACAAACTTTTAAGTACCATTGTATATATTTGTGTTATGGACTGGTCCCCATTTTTTGTCTACACCAAGAACTATAACATTTTTGGGGATTTGGATTTGAGGCGCACATGCAGACTATCCATATATCTCTCAATCACAGTTTTTACCTTGCTTTGTTTCCTCTGCAGTATCAGAGTCTATGAACGAGGCTCAAGAAAACTTATTGGACAAAATGACTGAGCTCAGAAACCTCGGTAAGAAAGTCTTAATTCGATCTTTATATAAATATATAATTTTCAAAGACCAACTACGTACTTTACATAATTGTAAGAAAACATTTGTCACAATCGGTGAGTGTGGATCAGATGTGTCACTCCTGAGGGTGTTGTCTAAATGGTCCCTTGGTCTTCACCCTATAACCTCTCTACAGGGGTCTGGACCTCACTGCAGGGGACCACCAGGTCGCCATCTCTAGTAGTGGTGTTGGTGTTGGTGGCAGATGGACAAGACAATGGTACAAATCACCAAGGGTTTAGGCTAGAGAGAAGAGCAGGTACAGGCCGAGGTCAGGACACGGACTGTGTGTATGTAGTGATCAGGCAACCAGTCAGCTCTGGTTAAGTGGTCAGGAACAGTCCAATACAGTAATACAGTAGTACCATAGAACACCTCAACAGGACAGAAGAAGGCTGGTATCCAAATAGCTCAGTATGGATGTGCTATAATATGCCAGGTGATTGACAAGGATTGGCTGAAAAAAGATTCAGGTGTGTGCTTTGACCCCTAAAGGGGTTTTCTGGCGGTTATGGTGATGAGCTATCCTGGGTCTTGCCATAAGTAGTGCGTATACGCCTTTCCTGCATCTTGACGCTATATGCACACGGAGTAAGGCTAGGTTCACACTGCGTTTTCAGCATCCGTTTAACGCATCCGTTTTTTGCAAAAAACGCATGAAAAACGGATTGCAAAAAACGGATTCATTTGTGTGCATCCGTTTTTCTATTGACTTTCATTATAAAAAAAAACGGATCCGTTTTTTTTTACGGACCAAAACGGACAAAAAAAACGTTGCTGACCCTATTTTTCTGGACGTTAAAAAAAACGGATCCGTTAAACGGATGCTGAAAACGCAGTGTGAACCTAGCCTAATTCTCGTGGAAAACTTCATGCAAAATCTGCCGCTCGCTCCCCCGCGCTCCCACTTGAAGTTCCGCCTGTGACATAGGCTCCATTATATGTTTGGCCAGATTCCGTCGTCCTCCCAAAGAAAGGACATGTCAATTCTTTGGGCGGAATCCGCCCAATTATAGGATAGGGTCTATGGAGCCAGCGGAGAGGAGAGTAATTTTATGGTGAACAACCTTTTAAGATGCAGGAATGGAGCAAATGCACTACTTATGGCAAGACCCAGCGGCACCAACAAGTGATGGGCAGTGAGGAGGAGAGTATGGGCTGCAGATAACACAAGTCAGTTTTCATGAAACCTTAAGATTGCCACCTTATTTTCAGAGTATCCAAGGCTTTCGTGTCCCGATGGATGGTATGAAATCAGGTCCTCCTGCTACTATTTCTCCACCACTGTTGGAACATGGCAAGATGCTAATACCAACTGCACTGCACTGCAATCCCAACTTCTTATTGTGACCAGTGGGGAGGAATTTGTAAGTCTTTATTACTAACTGTATATACATGTTACACATGTGGGAGCACCCAACATCAGCTTAGTAATATCATCAGTTCCCATCATTATCAGATCATGGACATTGTTCTTGTTTCCTCTGCTACAGCAGTTTTGATGCTGTCAGGGCTTCTGATGCCATGCACCTAGTATCAGGGCTATGGATTATTCTACCAACCAACTGAATTTTTGAATATAATTACACATACCTTTTACATTAATCACTGACACCAATAAACTATAATTATCCAGTACTAATTACCATATAGATTAAACTAGATTTTTTTTATATTTGTTCAATTGTTAGGAGCATAAAGAAAAGTGGGATACTTATGGGAGCATTTTCCTCCCACGAGGCCCCTGTGCAGCTTGTTATAGGCTTAGGTATTTGTCTACCAAGAAATGGTAGAATCATTGTCAAGTAAAACCCTGGTATTCTTTTCTTTACAAGGATGCCTTAGTGCCTTTAATCTTTGCTAAATCCTTCTGGATTGGATTATTGCGAAAGGGTTTACAATGGACATGGGTTGACGGCTCACCTCTCTCCTTCAGGTCAGTAAAATACACTAAACATATTTCCTTAATATATTTGTTTGTCCTTTTTTAAGATCATTCCTCCCCCTTCTTATCAATAGCACTACATAGGAGATAAGCATAGTTTTTGGCAGTAATAACTCTAGTGGCTTCCAATATAGGTACTGTGTGTGTGAGAGTCATGACCACTGCAAACAACTGATTGGAGGAGGTGCCGAATGTCGGGGTGTACACTGATGTGTTATAGATAGACTAACCTGAACATAGGCCATCATTTTAAAAAATACTAATTTTATATTTTTTCTGAGAGCCATATATATGTAGTTTTCTTGTTGCTGACATGGTTATATTAGGGCTTAGAGTTTTAAAAAATGTTTTATTCTTCAATGGCACTATTTTCATTACTAATAATATTATTGGGACTACTTTTTGAATCTTCTAGCATGCTCGTCCTAGTGAGGTGTATAAAGCTGTCTCCAAACACAGTGACTCCCAGCTGCACAGTGACTTCCGGCTGCCATTTAGATGCCTCTGTCAAACTGACAGCAGCAATTAAATGGCCTTAACATACCTCATTGGTGGTCCAGTGATATTGCAGTGACCTAATCCATTATCAGTGCAGCCTGTGCCAGGCCTCCTGACTCTGCAGGTGATTTAGCCTGCCTCCAATAGACTGAAGCAATAGAAGCCAATTTAATGGATCCAATGCAGTACATAGGTACTGCATTGATTTTTATAAGCAAACAAAGTATCGCTCATAGAAGTCCCCTAGGGGGGACTACTAAAAATGCTGAGGAGAAATAGAAAAAATGTTTTAAAAGTACAATTACAAAGTACAATTCAGCTCCCCCCAAAATAAGCCCTAAGGGCCAGTTCACACATAGTGAAACTGGCGTAATTTCTCGGCCGAGAGATCCCGCCATCCTCCGTGTCATACAGGCAGTCTCCTCTCTCCATCTCCTCTCAAGAGAGGAGAGAACGCACGCAAGCCCTCCTATCGACAGCCTGTATGAGACAGATGAACAGAATGATTTTCTCTAGCTCACTTCAAAGTCAGTTCTTTATTCGTATATAGTTAAAAGGCCGATGCGTTTCGGGCTTGCTAGCCCTTAATCATGGCTCTATTTCCTGGGGTTATGGAAACGACTCACAGATGCGGAGACCGTCACCCAAGATTATATATGATGGGGGACTATCACAGTCCATTCCCCATAGTGATGAAATGAAAGTGCATACAGCCAAACAAGAACACCGCACCTTATTTCAAGGGACCCTTGTTGAGTGCCGACCATCTTTCTGTCTTCACATGTATGACACAGAGGCTGGCAGGATTCCACGGCAGAGATTTCTGCTGTGGAATTCTGCCAGTTTTACTCTGTGTGAACTGGCCCTTATATTGCACTGTACATGGAAACATTTTATTTGGCTATGTCCTTAAGGGGTTAAAGAAAAAAGTTATTTATCTATGTGATGTCACTCTATTTTCTTATTTTCATGATCATCTTGTATTTCAGCCACTGGGAACCACCAGAACCAAATAACCTGGGTGGAAATGAAAACTGTGTAGAGATGTGGGCTGGAGGTTGGAATGACCGGGATTGTGATGACTTGATGAATTATATCTGTAAGATGGGATGACTTAGCTGTTACAATGTTTTTACAGTTTTTGTTCTACTATGAATAAAAAAAAAAGTTATGATCAAACCAGTAATTACTAGTC
Organism: Dendropsophus ebraccatus; assembly: GCF_027789765.1. NCBI lineage: Eukaryota > Metazoa > Chordata > Amphibia > Anura > Hylidae > Dendropsophus > Dendropsophus ebraccatus. Next base: position 204,876,801 of record NC_091454.1, read on the forward strand.
TTGCTACAATGTATAATATATAAGAATCTTCTCATACAAGAGTTCATAAATTCTGTTACCTAATTCAGGAAACCATTTAAAGGGAATCTTTGCTTTTTATCATCAAGTTGTTTTTTATTTGCTGGTTCATTTCTTTATACTGTTAATCTTTACGGTGCTTAGGGCTCCATTGTTCTGATGCTGAGCTCTATATCTTGCCAAGACATGAATTTATTTACAACAATTCTATCTGCCTACAGCCACCACTAGGTGGAGCTTATGAAATCATTGCATACTGTTAATACATTGAGTTCAATAATAAAACTGTGTCTATAAAAGGGATCAAAAAACACAAAATCCGATCATTTTAATATAGTATTTTGCAACAGCCGGGAATGTTTCCTGTGATGCAAAGCTATTTGACCTGTTCAATGTGTTGCCCATGATGCTGAAGACAAAGTTGAAGCTGAACACAAAGCAACTTTCTGTGTTGAAAATTTTTGAACCACAAGAGATATTGCAATCTTTTTTTAGATGCTACATGACCTCCTTCCTACTTAAAAAACTTGCCCTTCACCCAGTATGGCAGCCATGTTCTTGAAGTAGCCTAAACGATAGGCCCCTTAGCCAATACTTGCTAAGGTATTCAGATATGTCATTTTCCATTTCATTTTTTAAATAAAAGGCTGTCTTAACACTCACCCTGTATAGTATTGTACTATGTAAATCATCAGCGAAGTAAAGTGCCAGCTTGTTTAGTGTGCTTTCACAGCATTATATGATAACACAACAGAGTGGAGTATGTGCACTTCTGTGATTGGCCAGAGAAGTAAGGAAAAGGAAGAAGCTGTTTGTGTACTGCATCCCAGCTCTGGTCCCACCCCCAGAAATGTTGAGAATGATAAATATCTGTGAACCATGGAGGAGACTCTCAGGGGCTCAATCACTAAATTCACCTTGTCAGAACTCTGAAGCGTTAATCTAACAAAACCATGCAGATTTAAAGGGGTTATCCAGCGCTACAAAAACATGGCCACTTTGCCCCCTCTGTTGTCTCCAGTTCAGGTGTGGTTTGCAATTAAGCTCCATTTACTTCAATGGAACTCAGTTTGAAACCCCACCCAATCTGGAGACAAGAGAGGGGGGAAAGGGGCCATATTTTCATAGCGCTTGATAACCCCTTTAGGGTCTGTTCACACGTTTAGAATCGCAGAGTAAATCTCACTGCGAGTCTGTCAGGTCCTGGCAGTTCCCCGTCACTACATACTTGCGGCTGTCTGAACGACCGCTGCGTGTATGTAGTTCTGCCGGCGCCTTAACCCCTTCGGCTCCCACTCTACTGTGTCTGTATATACATTACCTGTCTCCTGCACGGGGTCCCGGCATCCTGCTCTCCCACCCGGCCAATCAGTGTGTTGCCCAACCGCAGTCACTGATTGGCTGGGCGGGAGAGCAAGACAGTGGGACCCCGTGCAGCAAGGACAGGTAACGTATATACAGACACAGCGGGGCGGGAGCTGAAGGGGTTAAGGGGCCGGCAGAACTACATACTCGCAGCGATCGTTCAGACAGCTGCGAGTATGTAGTGACAGGGAACTGCCAGGACCTGACAGACTCGCAGCCAGATTTGTGCTGCGAGTCTGTACGTGTGGACAGACCCTTAAAAGGTCTCCTTACACAGGTTCTACCCAACTACAAAGCACCCACTTATCATATTCTATCCATATCATGCCAAACAAAATGAGAAAAGAGAAAGATGAGGGCACTCACCCATGTAAGGCGCTACGACTTCTTTATTCACAAACATGTGCAGTTAAAAGTCCATAGAGGCATCAGGACATCAAGGCATCAGGACATGCGGGCAGACGCCATACACCTTACAGCGTTAACATGATGGCCATTTCGCGCGCATGCGCGCTTCTACGGATGACGTCTCTCCCGCAGGTCGCAGGTAAAATACCTGTGATGACGTACTGGGAGTAGGCGTTACAAAATTGTGCTTAACAAATATATAAAAACAAACATTATTTGCTGGATATATCAAAAGAGACCTATGTAAACATATTAAGTTCTATCTTATCATTCAAACCGCACTTTCCTTGTGCTCCTGTAGCTAGTATGTAACGTGCTTCTAGTTTAAGTAGCTGTATATTTGTATCTTGTCCCGGTTTGAACATAATCCTCTTTAGCCCTGTGAATGTCAGGCAGTTTGTGTCCCCATTATGTTCTGTGTGAACGTGTTCTATTATTCTCGTGGCGGCTTTTTTATTTTTTATAGCATAAATGTGTTCGTAAAACCTGCGGTTCAAAGGCCGCAGAGTTTTTCCGATGTAAAACATGCCGCATATACATAGAATGGCGTACACTACACTTTTTGTTTTACAACAGATAAATTCATTTATATTAAATCTAACGCCACCCAACGTTACGGTTTTTGTCACCTTTGCTTGCTCGCAAAAGGAGCAATTTCTACATTTAAACATGCCCTTGGGCTGCATAGATTTTAACCACATTGTATCCTCTTTTTTGCTAAATTTACTATGCACTAATATGTCTTTTAGGTTTTTACACCTTTTAAACGCTATTACAGGTTTTTCCGTGACGCACTCAGACAAGATGGGATCATTATTTATAAGGTACCAGTTTTTATTTATAACATCTTTTATTGTAGACGCCATAGGACTATATTTAAAGGCCAACGTGAAGTTCTGTTTACCCTTTTCTGGGGTTCTTTTTTTATTATTTTTATTACTATACAGTAAGGAATTTCTGTCTTTAGAAAAGGCTCTCTCTTCAGCCCTTCGGAGCTCCCCCAGTGGGTAACCCCGTTGGACTAGCCTTTGGGTTAGTTCTCTAGCTTTCGCTCTAAAGGCGCTATCAGTACTGTTAATGCGTCTTAAACGCAAATATTGTCCATATGGCACAGCTAGCTTTACATGTGGGGGGTGATAGCTGTTAAAGTGTAGTAAGGAATTGCATGCTGTTGGCTTGCGATAGCTTACTACTGTCAATTCATTATCCACAATTTTTACTGTAGTGTCCAAAAACTCCAGTTCCGATATACTCAATTTACTTGTAAAAGCCATATTATATGTATTTTTGTTTATATATTCTATGAAGTCACTAAAAGCTTCTGGGGTGTCATTCCAAATAATAAAAATGTCGTCCACAAAGCGGTAATAACCGCTTAACGCCCTTGTGAACGGATTCTCACTACTAAAGATCATGACTCTCTCAAATTCTGCCAGAAACAAATTCGCTAGGGTACATGAAACTGGCGTACCCATAGCGGTACCGTGTTGTTGTTTGTACCAAACCTCATTAAAGACAAAAGCATTGTTTTCTAAAATAAAACTTAGTGCTTCACTAACAAAATCAACAAAAACCGTACTTTTTCCTATTCTCTTTAGAAGTGAACCAATTATCTCTACTACTAATGTTTGAGGTATTCTTGTGTATAAGCTTTCCACATCGATTGATGCTAGGAACGCACCTTCAGGCCACGTGTTTGTGTTAATGGCTTTTAAAAATTCATTTGTATCCTTCACTAGAGCTGGTACCTAGTCTAATAGCGGCCGTAAAAGCCAGTCAATATATTGGGAAAGAGGTTCAGTTATGCTGCCCACCCCGGAGACAATCGGTCTTCCTGGTGGGCGCTCTAGTGATTTATGAATTTTTGGGACGAGGTACCAGCTCGGATGTCTAGGATTAGTGGGCAGAAGTTTTTCAGCTCTGGTCTGTGAAATGACGCCCCTATCTATGTATTTTCGCAAAAATGTGCGCAGTTTATCTTTAAATTTTTCCGTAGGGTTTCCCCGTAGTTGAGTATAGGTGCATGCATCTCCTAACTGGCGTTCTGCTTCCTCTATATAATAGTCTTTGCTCATGATCACTACGTTTCCCCCTTTGTCGGCCTTTTTTATCTCAATATTTTTATTATTTTGGAGTTTTTTTAATGCTTTATGCTCATTAGCTGTTAAGTTGTTAGGAGGGTTTGGATAAACCAAAGCTTTGATATCCTCCATTACCTTAAACCTAAATAAATCAATATTGCTGCCAGGCACAACTGGTGGGGTAAACGTAGATTTCACACCTCCTGTAAAAAAAGAGGGAGACACATTATCTGTACAAACATTTCTATCGGTCTCTCGACCTTCTGCCAGTTCCATTAAAGATTTTAAACACTCAGTCTCTTCTGGGGTTGTAGCACCCGCTAAGCTGAAACCCACATCATTACATTCTACAGGTATCTCACCTTCTCTAAAATCTGGGCTAGCGCCTTTATTCTGTGAAAAAAATCTTTTCAGGTTAAGTTTACGCACACTCCTATGCAAATCTATTTCAAATTCTGTTAGGTCAAATGGCTCAGATATACAAAAATTTAGACCCTTGCTTAATACACTTATCATATCCTCATCAAGTTCAACATCAGTCAAATTCACCACAACTGGAGGATCATGTATTTCACTGTCTATGTGGGATGTAATTTCCAAGTAACTTGTTTCCTTCTCGCTCCTTCCTTCTGCTCTTGTTCTTTTTCTCCCCTTTCTTCCTCTTCTAATTTTCCTTCTAAAGGGACGTTCCTCTCATTTATTTCTTCCTTATCCATTTTATATTTATTTTTTACACTGACACTCACTCTTGGCTGATTCTGGTTTTGTAGATTTCTATCCCCCTCTGTTTTTCTTGCCGCTTTTATTTTATCCTGCGGCAAAATCTTTTTTGGCTGGGGTGCCTCGTCTGTATTAGAGGAAGAATCGGACTCCGTTGTCCAAAAATCTGATGTTTTTTTCCTTTTATTAGTTGGTCCTTTGTTATTTTTGGTTTGCGGTTTTTGCCATTTTTTCTTTCTTTCCTCAAAAAAAGATTTTTTTGCTTTTGTAGTGAAAGCCTTTCCTGTATCATAGTCCAATTTGTCCCTTATAAATTTGTCTTTCTTTTGGTCCTTTATTTCTGCTTGCAGCCTCACTAGTTTTACGTCCAATCTCTTAGTGAATGATTTAAATTCTTTTTCTTGTAGTCTGGTGCGCAATTCAAGTTTAGTACGGCATAGTTCCTCCGTAACTCGCTCATATTCTTTTTCATTTTGTTTTAACACTAGTTGCAGTAAATTTAAAGCATGCTGTTGATGTAGTTGGTCCCATTCCTGTTTAAATTCCATATTATCTATAAATTGCGATACTTCTTTATACTGACGCAAACCTCTAGGGACTCGTTCACACATTACATAGGATTTAAGTGAGCTGACCGTCCAAAAAAGTCTTAGTTCTTTTTCAGCTAACTGTTGCACTTTATACTCCAAATTCTTGCTACTCATTGCATGTATAGCATCTTTCAGGTCGCAATTGGTAAAAAATGTATTTGCGTCTGCCCGTCCTGCATTTAGAGCATAGTCTTCTTGGTCATTTATTTCCATAATTTCAGATAATTCAAAATCGGCCTTATTCTCCATTCTCGTGGAGTAGCCTTGCGCCATAGTTTTCTGAGTGTGCTCAGGTGTGAATAAGCAGTGCTTAACAAACGACTACAGGTGTGTAGAGATCACCGGCACTACTCTCTATCGGCGGCTTACTAGCGGGATACAAACATGCGCTTAGGACTATGTCTCAGTCGTCTATGGGGTGCTCCTCATGTACTAGTACGCAAACAGTCCAAACAAAATGAGAAAAGAGAAAGATGAGGGCACTCACCCATGTAAGGCGCTACGACTTCTTTATTCACAAACATGTGCAGTTAAAAGTCCATAGAGGCATCAGGACATCAAGGCATCAGGACATGCGGGCAGACGCCATACACCTTACAGCGTTAACATGATGGCCATTTCGCGCGCATGCGCGCTTCTACGGATGACGTCTCTCCCGCAGGTCGCAGGTAAAATACCTGTGATGACGTACTGGGAGTAGGCGTTACAAAATTGTGCTTAACAAATATATAAAAACAAACATTATTTGCTGGATATATCAAAAGAGACCTATGTAAACATATTAAGTTCTATCTTATCATTCAAACCGCACTTTCCTTGTGCTCCTGTAGCTAGTATGTAACGTGCTTCTAGTTTAAGTAGCTGTATATTTGTATCTTGTCCCGGTTTGAACATAATCCTCTTTAGCCCTGTGAATGTCAGGCAGTTTGTGTCCCCATTATGTTCTGTGTGAACGTGTTCTATTATTCTCGTGGCGGCTTTTTTATTTTTTATAGCATAAATGTGTTCGTAAAACCTGCGGTTCAAAGGCCGCAGAGTTTTTCCGATGTAAAACATGCCGCATATACATAGAATGGCGTACACTACACTTTTTGTTTTACAACAGATAATGTTGAACTAAGACTTTTTTGGACGGTCAGCTCACTTAAATCCTATGTAATGTGTGAACGAGTCCCTAGAGGTTTGCGTCAGTATAAAGAAGTATCGCAATTTATAGATAATATGGAATTTAAACAGGAATGGGACCAACTACATCAACAGCATGCTTTAAATTTACTGCAACTAGTGTTAAAACAAAATGAAAAAGAATATGAGCGAGTTACGGAGGAACTATGCCGTACTAAACTTGAATTGCGCACCAGACTACAAGAAAAAGAATTTAAATCATTCACTAAGAGATTGGACGTAAAACTAGTGAGGCTGCAAGCAGAAATAAAGGACCAAAAGAAAGACAAATTTATAAGGGACAAATTGGACTATGATACAGGAAAGGCTTTCACTACAAAAGCAAAAAAATCTTTTTTTGAGGAAAGAAAGAAAAAATGGCAAAAACCGCAAACCAAAAATAACAAAGGACCAACTAATAAAAGGAAAAAAACATCAGATTTTTGGACAACGGAGTCCGATTCTTCCTCTAATACAGACGAGGCACCCCAGCCAAAAAAGATTTTGCCGCAGGATAAAATAAAAGCGGCAAGAAAAACAGAGGGGGATAGAAATCTACAAAACCAGAATCAGCCAAGAGTGAGTGTCAGTGTAAAAAATAAATATAAAATGGATAAGGAAGAAATAAATGAGAGGAACGTCCCTTTAGAAGGAAAATTAGAAGAGGAAGAAAGGGGAGAAAAAGAACAAGAGCAGAAGGAAGGAGCGAGAAGGAAACAAGTTACTTGGAAATTACATCCCACATAGACAGTGAAATACATGATCCTCCAGTTGTGGTGAATTTGACTGATGTTGAACTTGATGAGGATATGATAAGTGTATTAAGCAAGGGTCTAAATTTTTGTATATCTGAGCCATTTGACCTAACAGAATTTGAAATAGATTTGCATAGGAGTGTGCGTAAACTTAACCTGAAAAGATTTTTTTCACAGAATAAAGGCGCTAGCCCAGATTTTAGAGAAGGTGAGATACCTGTAGAATGTAATGATGTGGGTTTCAGCTTAGCGGGTGCTACAACCCCAGAAGAGACTGAGTGTTTAAAATCTTTAATGGAACTGGCAGAAGGTCGAGAGACCGATAGAAATGTTTGTACAGATAATGTGTCTCCCTCTTTTTTTACAGGAGGTGTGAAATCTACGTTTACCCCACCAGTTGTGCCTGGCAGCAATATTGATTTATTTAGGTTTAAGGTAATGGAGGATATCAAAGCTTTGGTTTATCCAAACCCTCCTAACAACTTAACAGCTAATGAGCATAAAGCATTAAAAAAACTCCAAAATAATAAAAATATTGAGATAAAAAAGGCCGACAAAGGGGGAAACGTAGTGATCATGAGCAAAGACTATTATATAGAGGAAGCAGAACGCCAGTTAGGAGATGCATGCACCTATACTCAACTACGGGGAAACCCTACGGAAAAATTTAAAGATAAACTGCGCACATTTTTGCGAAAATACATAGATAGGGGCGTCATTTCACAGACCAGAGCTGAAAAACTTCTGCCCACTAATCCTAGACATCCGAGCTGGTACCTCGTCCCAAAAATTCATAAATCACTAGAGCGCCCACCAGGAAGACCGATTGTCTCCGGGGTGGGCAGCATAACTGAACCTCTTTCCCAATATATTGACTGGCTTTTACGGCCGCTATTAGACGAGGTACCAGCTCTAGTGAAGGATACAAATGAATTTTTAAAAGCCATTAACACAAACACGTGGCCTGAAGGTGCGTTCCTAGCATCAATCGATGTGGAAAGCTTATACACAAGAATACCTCAAACATTAGTAGTAGAGATAATTGGTTCACTTCTAAAGAGAATAGGAAAAAGTACGGTTTTTGTTGATTTTGTTAGTGAAGCACTAAGTTTTATTTTAGAAAACAATGCTTTTGTCTTTAATGAGGTTTGGTACAAACAACAACACGGTACCGCTATGGGTACGCCAGTTTCATGTACCCTAGCGAATTTGTTTCTGGCAGAATTTGAGAGAGTCATGATCTTTAGTAGTGAGAATCCGTTCACAAGGGCGTTAAGCGGTTATTACCGCTTTGTGGACGACATTTTTATTATTTGGAATGACACCCCAGAAGCTTTTAGTGACTTCATAGAATATATAAACAAAAATACATATAATATGGCTTTTACAAGTAAATTGAGTATATCGGAACTGGAGTTTTTGGACACTACAGTAAAAATTGTGGATAATGAATTGACAGTAGTAAGCTATCGCAAGCCAACAGCATGCAATTCCTTACTACACTTTAACAGCTATCACCCCCCACATGTAAAGCTAGCTGTGCCATATGGACAATATTTGCGTTTAAGACGCATTAACAGTACTGATAGCGCCTTTAGAGCGAAAGCTAGAGAACTAACCCAAAGGCTAGTCCAACGGGGTTACCCACTGGGGGAGCTCCGAAGGGCTGAAGAGAGAGCCTTTTCTAAAGACAGAAATTCCTTACTGTATAGTAATAAAAATAATAAAAAAAGAACCCCAGAAAAGGGTAAACAGAACTTCACGTTGGCCTTTAAATATAGTCCTATGGCGTCTACAATAAAAGATGTTATAAATAAAAACTGGTACCTTATAAATAATGATCCCATCTTGTCTGAGTGCGTCACGGAAAAACCTGTAATAGCGTTTAAAAGGTGTAAAAACCTAAAAGACATATTAGTGCATAGTAAATTTAGCAAAAAAGAGGATACAATGTGGTTAAAATCTATGCAGCCCAAGGGCATGTTTAAATGTAGAAATTGCTCCTTTTGCGAGCAAGCAAAGGTGACAAAAACCGTAACGTTGGGTGGCGTTAGATTTAATATAAATGAATTTATCTGTTGTAAAACAAAAAGTGTAGTGTACGCCATTCTATGTATATGCGGCATGTTTTACATCGGAAAAACTCTGCGGCCTTTGAACCGCAGGTTTTACGAACACATTTATGCTATAAAAAATAAAAAAGCCGCCACGAGAATAATAGAACACGTTCACACAGAACATAATGGGGACACAAACTGCCTGACATTCACAGGGCTAAAGAGGATTATGTTCAAACCGGGACAAGATACAAATATACAGCTACTTAAACTAGAAGCACGTTACATACTAGCTACAGGAGCACAAGGAAAGTGCGGTTTGAATGATAAGATAGAACTTAATATGTTTACATAGGTCTCTTTTGATATATCCAGCAAATAATGTTTGTTTTTATATATTTGTTAAGCACAATTTTGTAACGCCTACTCCCAGTACGTCATCACAGGTATTTTACCTGCGACCTGCGGGAGAGACGTCATCCGTAGAAGCGCGCATGCGCGCGAAATGGCCATCATGTTAACGCTGTAAGGTGTATGGCGTCTGCCCGCATGTCCTGATGCCTTGATGTCCTGATGCCTCTATGGACTTTTAACTGCACATGTTTGTGAATAAAGAAGTCGTAGCGCCTTACATGGGTGAGTGCCCTCATCTTTCTCTTTTCTCATTTTGTTTGGACTGTTTGCGTACTAGTACATGAGGAGCACCCCATAGACGACTGAGACATAGTCCTAAGCGCATGTTTGTATCCCGCTAGTAAGCCGCCGATAGAGAGTAGTGCCGGTGATCTCTACACACCTGTCTATCCATATCATGTCCATTCTATCTCTGGCACTAAATTTCCTTGCCACATGAAAAGTAATAAGTATCATAAAGACACAGCATGTGCTTGCTATTGGGGCTTTGGAAAGAATTGGCTTAGCTCTCGTAGGTGTAGGACCCTTCCCGTTCTAAGGAACTGCACTCATAGCAAACAGTGGGGGTAAGCAATTTGCCTGAATGTCATGGGACATAAAGAGAAAACATAAACCATGGTGACACAGAGAATCAAACCCAACATCATAATGGGGGCACCTTTGTCCTCTTTCTCTTCTTTATACGCTACTGAACATAAGAATATGTCTGTATACTACAAGAAAATGTGTCTAATATAATGGTGTTTCCATGTTGATAAAGGGGAGGTGGGTGATATGTTTATTTGAAGGGAACAATGAGGACATCCTTGACTATTTTGTGCTATATACTTTGTGTAGTGTCCCACCACGGTTGTTTATTGTCTCTTTGGACCTCTCAAAAAAGCTTCTTACTCGAGGTTAAGTGGTGATGAAGGTTTCACCACTAGATGTAAGTATTTTTTTATATGTATGTTCTTATGTATTGCACAGCTGAAGTAAGGAATAGGTTACTGTTTATGTGTACCATGTGCTCTTGCTAACCTATAGGAGATGCTCTCTTCTTCTAGCCTATCTCTTTCTTTCTATTGCACACCCTACTTTCCACCACTCACATGGTAAATTACTTAGCTCCTGTAGGAAGTAGTTACTTGGTGGGGGGAGGTGTACCTTCAGTCTTATCCAGATTCTTGTGGGAGAAGGACACAAAGAGCAAACATCCCTGCTGTAGCCAAGCCAGGGCCTGGCTTCTGCCAGGACCCTCATCCAGGACAAAAGTTCAGTTCAGTCTGGTGTAGTCTAGTCTAAGACATGTGTACGCAGATGCAGCTAGAAACAACCAGTACTTTTAGTATTCCTACTGTATCTACTATGCAGTGCTAAACACTACAAAGGGATAAGAGTCTAGGAACACCCTAGCCCACACTGTGAACCAGTCTAAAAAGTGCAGGGTATTATCCTGAGACACTAAAGGCCTGGATAGGACAAAGCTACCAAGAAGGTCTACATATCCTATCTCACAGTGCAGGTAACTGGGACACCCACGGGAGCTTAGCTTCACCCAGATAACCATGGATGGGGCTTGTATCACCCTAGGACAGGCATGTCCAAAGTCCGGCCCGCGGGCCATTTGCGGCCCGCGTTCCGAACTTTTACGGCCCCCCAGGTATCCAGCAGCAGCAGATACCTTGAGGCTTTGCCGCTGCCGCTTTCGTCGCCACGCCACTCTAGTGCACGGAAAAAGAAAGCCGAAATCTTGCGATGTCCGAGATTTCGGCTTTCCTTTTTCGTGCACTAGAGTACTGAGTACTGACATCTCGGACATCGCGAGATTTCGGCTTTCCGAGATTTCAGTACTGAGTACTGACGGTGATCTGGCCAGCTGGAGATCTCGCACGTCGTGAGTTCTAGGGCTGGAGATTCTTACAACTCCTCAGAGGTCAAGGAGGCTGATGACCTCAGCTTAGTTATATATAACTTATATAAATAATATATACTAAAAGTTCCAACGCCACCCTACTCTTCCAGAAGGGTTAGACCAGCAGGGTCCTCGAAAAAAAAATTTCTGCAGCCATACATAGGTAGTGGTAGTCTCTGAAGAGGAGTTGGCTACTGTAGGCAAGGAAAAGCAGGGCTATACACTCACCATACATAAAGGGAGCATATAGGAATCTGTGGTAGCAAGCTGTCATACCCTTCATTAACCCCTGACTGCCTTTCACTGTGCTATAATTCCATTATCTGATGTGCGACTATTTCACAGCTTGCTATTATCTGCCTGTGTTATAAAGCATATGGCATGTAGCATGTAAAATGGTCGGCCCTCGCACATGTTCACTTCATCAAATTTGGCACTCTTCGAAAAAAGTTTGGACATGCCTGCCCTAGGAGGATGAGTCACTCAACACTGTAGGGCACAAGGTGGACAAACCAAAGTCTATACACAGGTACAATTAACTTCTCACTACAGTTGTTAGAGTTCGTTCCCTGTGTGTGAATTCGGCTGGAAGAACCAGCCGACTCCCTATGCCTTTGACCTGAATCGCTCACTTCATAATATGCTGCCAGGGAGCCAACACCCGGCTTCATACTTCCCCTGACTCCTCTCTGGTGCTCGTGGGGTTAAGCCTTCAGGTGTTGCATTCTCCTGAGGCTTGCTCCTGTCTGAGTACAGGGGAGGGCTCCCTGGCTGCTATTGGTGTCTCATGCTGCTGTCAGACTCCTTGCTCCTATCGGGCTGGGGCGGGAGCTCTGGTAGCATTTAAGCTGGTGAATTACTCCCTGTAATTGCCAGTGTATGTTTGGTCTCCAGCTACACCAGCATATCGTATTGTTCTGCTTGTTATTTGACATTTGGACTTGGACTTCAACTCTGCCTCATCCTCTGTACTGCGTTACCTCTTGTGCTTGACCTTGGAACGGACTCTGTTTACCCTTTGTTTGCTGATTTGGATTTTGACGTGATCTCCTGTTGCCGACTCAGACTGCTGACCTGTTTGTATATACCTGTCTGTGTGTTCTGTTACCTCCCCGTATCCCTAGTTAGGCTAGGGACTGTCGCCCAGTTACTGCCCTAGGGTTTAGCCTAGGGGGCCAAGCAGGTAGGGACAGGGGTTGCGGGTTGAGAGAAGGGACTGCCATCTTCCCGGACCCCAGGACTCCCTGACAACAGTATATTTCTTCCAAGTTCCGTCAGAGTACATTGCTACATTGGATAAGGACTCCCTCAACCATTTCTTCTCCTCCATGCTACTCTACTGTACTTTCAACTCTTCAAGCACCGCTACAACTACCTCTCTTCTACTCTACTTCTTCACTAAACTTTGTGTAAAGATTTATCTATTTCTGCAAAAGTATTGTACTAGACTGCACAGTAAAGCTGTTTTTATAATATTGGGACTCAGTCATCCTTTCCTCTGCAACCAGCACCTATGCACATTAGCCGCACACCTTGGATAATTTTCCCCTTTCTGTGGATGGCGGTACCGATAGTCCGGGTGGGTCAATTGCCACTCAGAACTACAGTGACAAGTGACCCATCACAACCTGGCAAGTCACCGACCGTTTTGGGGGGTACAGCCAGCCGTTGCAAAGTAGGTGCTACCACCATAGCTGTGTGCTGGACTAGCACTGGCATCATGACTATACCATCTTTGGCTGAGCTGTACAGCAAAACTGATAATATCCATCAATCTGTGCTACACCACATTTGCATATGTGGTAAATTGGAGAGGCCTGGAAGTGACGATGTGTATAATTTGGGCACCTCAATAAATGATGGTCAAAGATGTCTATATATAATATAACTATAGGAGCACATGCTTTCAGTTTGTCATACACAGTTTTTGATGATACTGAAACCATCACTTTACTCCTGGGCCTCCTCTCGCTTCCTTTTCTTGGTCTACACATTCAGTTTTGGTTCTTCATCATGACCACAAGGATTTGTGGAGGCTAGGAGACCTTAGAAATAGCTGGGAGAGAGCCAGATACAGCAGAGACATACACAGAAGAGGAGCAGATATGTACGCCAACAGAGCTGGTAAGTCTCGAGGAATCGTCTATTTGGTGGCATGATTGAGAAGCTCGAATTCCTCACTCATTTCTATCCCATCTACAGGTGACCTGGACACGGAGGACAATGACTACACAAATGAGATCGTGTTTAGGACGTTACCCCCTCTACCAATGACACCGAACAAAGGACCCACGGAAACAGCCAAAAGTAAAGTATAGAAATGACTCTCTATTAGAGATGAGCGAACCTCCAGCATGCTGGAGTCCATCCGAACCCGAACTTTCGGCATTTGATCAGCGGTGGCTGCTGAACTTGGATAAAGCCCTAAGGCTATGTGGAAATCATAGATATAGTCATTGGCTGTATCCATGTTTTCCAGACAACCTTAGAGCTTTATCCAAGTTCAGCAGCCACCGCTAATCAAATGCCGAATGTTCAGGTTCGGATTGAATTTAACCCGAACCCGGTTCACTCATCTCTACTCTCTATCTATCAAACTAGATGTTGAAACTCAAGCCGAACCATTTAACCTCTTTTTACAGTCTGTTCACACGGTTGTTATATGTACATATATACCCTATTCCTATATCCCTGTATTTGCTTCCTGTAATCTTTATATGTAATTCTTTTTCCCCAGCTGAATCCTGTTTTCAGAAGAACTGGTCCATAGCATGTAAAGTGTCTCTCTTTGGTGTGATTGCAGTGCTGTGTATAATCCTGATAGTCATATGTGCCCTATGTAAGTATAAGGGAAGTGGCACCATGGGGGGGGGGGGGGCTGCACCTCAAAGTTCTTGTCTGCAGACCTGTGGGCAATGTTGCAATGCTGTGGTTGACGAATCTCCTTGCCTTGCAGTTTCAGCTGCCTCTGTACAAGTGGAGAAAGGAAAGCATAATACCACAATACAAGTGAATGGTAAGTCCCACTGGGGAAAAAAATATGCAAAGTAGCTTTACCCCACAACCCTTGTACTCTTCTCAAATGAACTAATAGGGTACGTGCACATTATGAAATCCCGCCAGAACACCTATCGCGGATTCCGCAGCTCGCACCCGCTTGCAGACTCTGTCGGCCGCATGCAGGTGTGAGATGTAGAATCCGGGGCGGGTGTTCCGCTGGGATTCCATAGAGTGCACATACTGAATATGCAGCCAGTCAGCAAAGATAGATAGATAGATAGATAGATAGATAGATAGATAGATAGATAGATAGGAGATAGATAGATAGATAGATAGATAGATAGATAGATAGATATGAGATAGATAGATAGATAGATAGATAGATAGATAGATAGATAGGAGATAGATAGATAGGAGATAGATAGATAGGGACGTAACTACCACTGTACAAGCCATAGAGTGCATAGATTCCATAGAGTGCACATACTGATTATGCAGCCAGTCAGCAAAGATAGATAGATAGATAGATAGATAGATAGATAGATAGATAGATAGATAGATATGAGATAGATAGATAGATAGATAGATAGATAGATAGATAGGAGATAGATAGATAGGGGCGTAACTACCACTGTACAAGCCATAGAGTGCATAGATTCCATAGAGTGCACATACTGATTATGCAGCCAGTCAGCAAAGATAGATAGATAGATATATAGATAGATATGAGATAGATAGATAGATAGATAGGAGATAGATAGATAGGGGCGTAACTACCACTGTACAAGCCATAGAGTGCATAGATTCCATAGAGTGCACATACTGATTATGCAGCCAGTCAGCAAGGATAGATAGATAGATAGATAGATAGATAGATAGATAGATAGATAGATAGATAGAAAGGGGCGTAACTACCACTGTACCAGCCATAGCATCCGCTATGGGGACCACCACATCAGGGGGCCCATCCCTGCAGTACACTGAGCTGTCATCATACTACTGAGGTAGATAGCTACCATGGGGAACACTATGTACTGGGGGAGAGGGGGGGCTGGGGGTGTAATAGGGGAAATGTCTATGTATGAAGGTGGGGCGGATGTCTATGTACAGGGGGATACAAGGTGAGATGCTTACCATGGGGGACACTAGGAGAGATGTCTACAATGGGGGGGGCACTATCTACTGAGGGGGGATATCCAGGGAGATGCCGAACATACTGTATGCTATCTACTGGGCGGAGGGCTAACAAACAGGAGGATTACCTACAGTGGGATGGGGGAGAGAAGGGGGGCCCAATCAATAGTTTGCTATGGGGCCCAGCCCTTTTTAGTTACGCCCCTGTAGATAGATTAACAGAAGTTCACAGCTCAGCCTCCCCCTCCCTGTGGAATGACCTCCTTAAGGGTACAAACCCCCTTGCCGGATCCGCAGCGAGTCCCCTCGCTGCGTATTTGCAGCGAGACTCGCTGCGGATCCCAGCCCTATACTTTCAATGCCAGACAAACTCGCAGCAGGGATGTACAACTCCTGCTTGCTTCGGGGCTCCCGGTGTCTGCACGTCCCGCTCGGCCAATCAGTGCGCTGCGGCGGGGCAGCGCACTGATTGGCCAGGCGGGACGTGCCGGGAACCGCCAAAGCAAGCAGGAGCGGGGACCCGGTAATGTATAGTGTTCAGCCGGCAGGGGGTTAACGGGGCGGGCTGCGGACAAACTCGCAGTTTGTCTGGCATTGAAAGTATAGGGCCGGGATCCGCAGCGAGTCTCGCTGTAAATACGCAGCGAGGGGACTCGCTGCGGATCCAGCAAGTGGGTTTGTACCCTAAAGGTCACACATTGCACCCAGTAACATTCCTCATTCATGTCTATGGGACAGATCTTGTCTATTCTTTTCTATGTCCATGGGGCTTGGTTTAAAGCATATCTCTAATTGCTCAGGCAAGATGGCAGCCCCTATAATAAAGTACAAAAAAAATGAAAATTAAACAATTGCAGTCAGAAAAGAGAACCAGAAAGTAAAGAACATATCTAAAGTATCTGTTTCTGATCATTAAAAAAAATATCTAGGTGCTGAATTCCTTTTTAGCCATGTCAATCATTACAGGACATTAAGGAAGGTTGTGATACTCTTGTCCATCCTGCTTTCTTGTGTTCTCCTTACAGAATTGCAATTTTTGAAAAATAAATTAGACCAAGTGAGAGAAATCAGCACACCCGGTAAGTGTCTCCAGCCTCAGGCTTTCTTTGTGTGTCTGGTTCTTATCATGCATACTGTGACCACAGAAGGTATAGGATTGACAAACATTTAACGGGTTGTCTTATTACAGAGGTCACAAGTAACTTGATCTCAGATGACCCTTCCGCCTTCACAGAGTGTATAAACTATGTTGTCTCTGACTGAAGGGGGAAAAGGGGGAGGCGGACTGATGAGGTCAGATACAGTTTTCTGTGTCTTCAGCAGAAAGCAGCAATCTCAAAACTGGAGGAAGGAGACAGAAAAGGTAATGAGATGTATGGAATGAGTTTTTAGTCTCCAGAAAGGAGGGTGATGCAACATATATTTTACCTAACCAGATAACTCCTTTAAGTTGTCTCTTTCTATCTGAAAACTCCTGTGCTTTCGATAGGGGCACTGTCTATGCTTAAGCTGCATGGACTGTTCCACACAAGCTCCTTATTGGGGGGGGGCATAATCATAACAGTTACTGATGATTATACAGCTCATGTCAAACAGTTTTAATGGATTTGTTGACAGTTGAGTCTCCCTGACTGTATTCATACAATTCTTTAGCTTTTTTAGAGATATATAGAGATGACGGTGGACTTAAAAAGTTTAAAAGTTGATAAAGCCCTGTGGCTGAAAAAATAAAAGTGTTATGAAAGTCATAATAGGGCCAATTAAATAATACCTATTTGCAGAAAAGAAATTTTACTGTTAGGGTACCAACACACACGACAGATCCGCAGCGAGATCAGCTGCGGATCTGTGCCCTGTCTCCTCTATGTGCAGACAAACTCGCAGTGGGATGTACATCCCGCTGCGAGTTTGACCGCAGCCCGCCCCATTAACCCCCCAGCCGCCGGAGCCTATACACCACCTAATCCCGGCTCCGGCTTCCTCCGGCTTGCTTCGCTGGTTCCCGGCACGTCCCGCTCGGGCAATCAGTGTGCTGCCCCGCCGCAGCGCACTGGTTGGCTGAGCAATATTAACAGAATTCAAGTTACGCACAACTCCCCCACAAACGGGGCCAGGTTAAATGGAACCTCAAAAATGGGGGACAAGGTGTCACTCAAATATAGCAATATAAGGGTTCTAATTACAAACCAACAAACATACATATGAAGGACAACTGAACCTCTAATTAGTCAAAACATAATCTTTATTGATAGGACTGACATAATAAAATTGTAATAAAGAAAAGACAGTGAATCACGACTGGAGAGGATGTTAAAAACAATAACAACGAACATACAAACGGGGGGTAGTGCAGGTGGACAATGGACAGAATGGACCCAACACAGGACGCAAGTAAAAGTTAACACATACCAGTGTTTCTCCACGACAAAATAATAAATCAACACCCTAAAATCAAGATAACAGTATATTACCAAGGTTGTGAATGGTGATAATGTCCACCTGCTACCCCCACCCTGACGTACTTTTCGGCGTCTTGCCTTTTTCCTTTGAAAAAGGCAAGTGGCCGAAACGTACGTCGGGGTGGGGGTAGCAGGCGGACATTATGGAATTGTTTTGTGCTTACGCCGTTTACTGCGTGAGATCAGAAATGAAGTAAATTAATAGTTTGGGCGATTACGCACGTGGCGATACCATGTTTATTTATTAATTTATTTAATTTTATTTTATTTATAAAATGGGAAAAAGGGGGTGATTCAAAATTTCATTAGGGGAGGGGGCTTTTCATTTACAATAAAACTTTTTTTTTTTTTTTTACACATATACTAGAAGCCCCCCTGGGGTTAGGGTTATTCCCTCCCTGGGGTTAGTGTTATTCCCCCCTGGGGTTAGTGTTATTCCCCCCTGGGGTTAGTGTTACTCCCCCCTGGGGTTAGTGTTATTACCCCCTGGGGTTAGTGTTATTCCCCCCTGGGGTTAGGGTTATTCCCCCCCTGGGGTTAGGGTTATTCCCCCCTGGGGTTAGGGTTATTCCCCCCTGGGGTTAGGGTTATTCCCTCCTGGGGTTAGGGTTATTCCCCCCTGGGGTTAGGGTTATTGCCCCGGGGGTTAGGGTTATTCCCCCTGGGGGACTTCTAGTATATCCACACTGATCTCTCATAGAGATACTGGTATGCCCAGGGTCGCCCAGGGGTTAATAGAATGACTCAGGTGCAGGGAAGCCGATGCCACACTCCTTTTTTTGAACAGAGGCCTGGTTCCTGTGCACGGTGCCGATCTATTACCAAGCACTGGAGACGGGCCAACCTGCCCCCACTGTGACGAAACCCCCTTCCCTCTGTAAGGCAGCTCCATTAGAATCACCGTCTTCCCCGCACCAGCGCTATTCTATTCATGTGCAACATTTAAAGCAAATGTACCTGATGGTACATTCACTTTAAAATAATAGTAAAACATTAGAAAACATATGTAAACATGCATATTGCTGTATTCAGACTGACCTATAAAAAAAGTTAACATGTCTGTTTTACTGTAAAGTGAAGACATAAAAAAGTTATAGCTCTTGGAAGGAGAGGAGGAAAAAACAAAAACGCAAAAATTAAAATTGGTGCCAGGTCCTTAAGGGGTTAAGAAAGAAGCCATTCTAGACATCAAGTTTATTGGTTGCCTGGTCCAACATCTAAGTTTATAATGTACAATATTTAGTTGTTTTTTTGTTTTTAAAGGAAACATTTTTTTTCTTACTTTCAGAGCCCAAAAAAGAAATCTGCCCAATAACATGGACAAGGGTAGGCGACGCGTGTTACTCGTTTTCTGTTACACAAGAAAGCTGGTTCGATGCCCTCGCTAGCTGCACCAGACAAAATTCTAAGCTTCTTATTCTCACAAGCAGAGAGGAAGTGGTAAGAGATAATATTGGGTCAATTATAACTATTAGGCTATGTTCACACACTGTAAGAGACCGGCCGTTCCGTGAATTGCGGCCGCATGAAAACTGACTTGTCAGTTCTTTGCAGCGCCGTATGGGATCCTGGCCGGAGCGTATACTATGTGTGTACGCTCCGGCCAGGATCCCATAGAAGAATAGGCAGCGTTCCACACCGTACAAAGTACGGCTGTTGTTGCCGATGGCAACAACGGCCATACTTTTACGCTGTGTGAACATAGCCTATGTATGATCATTAATATTGGGTTGTTAATTCTGAGGGAACGCTTTAATGACAATGGGGAGATTTATCACATTAGGCTGGCTCAGTTGCCCCTAGCAACCAATCAGATTCCACCTTTCATTTTCTGTTGGAGTCTGTGAGGAATGAGAGGTGGAATCTGATTGGTTGCTAGGGGCAACTGAGCCAGTTTCACTTTACACCATGTTTGATAAATCTAAGCCTAACCCCTGATTCTGCTTCTTCTAAATAGTTTGTGAGGCTGGGTTCACACTATGTATGTGTGCGGCTGTATTTTTTATGCGGCTGTAAATGTGCGGATGAAACTCCGGCCGTGGGAAAAAATAGACATGCGGCTGAAAACATACGGTCATTTACTTGGAAATCTGGTTCAACTAAAAATAACAAATAAAATCTTTAGAAAGTGATGGAAACACCTCTGGATGCATCTGGGAAAGCAGGGAAACAGTTTACATGAATCGCTATTACCGGGGTTTGCGATCCTCTGCAGTAATGCCGATGCCGATGCCTCTCATGGTTAATATATTGAATTAATAAAACACATTTTCGTTGTAATAAAGTCCCTTTCATTGTTCAATAATTAAATTTAAACGATTCCATCATTGTGCAATTAAATATACTGTTAAAATAAATATATATATAAATAAATGTATATTTATATATATATTTATTTTTTGACAGTATATTTAATTGCACAATGATGGATTCGTTAGAATTAAATTATTGAACAACGAAAGGGACTTTATTACAAAGAAAATGTGTTTTATTAATTTAATATATTAACTATTAGAGGCATCGGCATTCGGCATCATTGCCGGCTATTTTTGAAGTACTCCGTACGGACCGCCTGTCAATCCACGGCCGCGTTTCCAGCCGCAAACAATGGTCTTGTAAATTTTTTACGGGTCCGTTTACGATAGGGCCGTAGATTCATACATAGTGTGCACTGTGCAGCCGTATATTGTATACTTTCCAGCGTACGCATGAACCACCAAAAATACCGCCGCACAATTACAGCCGCAAATACAGCCGCACAGTTACATAGTGTGAACCTAGCCTAAAGTTGTAAAAAAAAAAAAAAAAAAAAAGGCTTGTGTAAAAATGTGCAACTTTTTGATACCAAAAGACTTCTGTACTATTGGCCCTATTAAACAGCCTGATATTAGGACCAAATAAGTGTCAATCTGTCCGGTCAGTGCTCACTTGCTCCTCATTTCCCACTCCCTGTCAGCGCTATTACACGCACTGACAGCGAGCAGGTAAGAGCTTGGGGGGGGGGGGGGTTGCGGGAGGGCAGTCTGCTGCCAACGCTCCTATTACACGGAGCGACTGCCAGCGGACTGTCGCTAGCAAGATCGTTTTCTTTCAATATGTTGCTGAATCTTAACACTACCTATTACATCAAACAGCAATTATCTAGCGTAGCGGCCAATAATTGGCCAGATAATCTCTTGCTGTAATAGGGTCTTTACAGTAATTGACCAATTACCCCCCAACACACACATTTGTGTTTCTACTTTCTACAGGAATCTTTGCGGCCTTTAATGAGTGGAAAAATATACTGGATTGGCTTAATTAAATTTATTTCTATATGGATGTGGTTGGATGGAACACCTCTCTCTTTCAGGTAAGCCACAGAAAAGAGGGACCAGTCACATGGATGCACCATACAGTGCCATCATAATACTACCATATACTGTATCAATTATTGGAAAACTGTACCATAATGTACAGTATTCCAATAATACTGACTTACTACAATTCCGTTTCCAAACACCACCACCATAAAATAGTGGCCCTAGTCAATCTCCCAGTTTGCCATCCTCTATAACCAGCTATGGTGCTATTAGGCAGGAGTTGCTTTTAAATTAAGTAACAAAGTCTGAACGGGCAGCCCGCAGGCCTTCAATTCATAGAATAGGTGGTTTGATGCCAACAAGGGTGTCGCTTTCATTGGTTGGTAAATGGTGGGGCAGAAAGCCAACACACTCCCTTGCATCCACCACTTGTATTATTATAGTTCCCTATATTACTGTAGTTGTTGCCAAAAATGTGACCAAAGACAACTATTCCATGAGTTGGCCCTACACTTTATAACTTGATCGTTTGTAACCTTGATCTTGTCTTTTAGCTTCTGGAGTCCTAATGAACCAAATAACGTTGGTGGAAACGAATTCTGTGTAGAGATGAAGTCCGATGGCTGGAATGACCTGAACTGTGTCATTAAGATGCATTATATCTGTAAGAAATGATGAGGTGTTGCCAGGATCTGAAGATACTGGAGGTGAATTTTGGATCCAACAGATGATTAGGAGATGGGATCCAGGACATAGAGCAAAAGACACATGTACCTGGTGGCAGATAGCAATGCCAATGGTAAACGTATAGGATGGTTCTTTTGCGACTCAATGGAGTTTATGTGGCTATCCATACACATGTAAATTAAGTTTTATTCCTATTTGTTTATTCTTTTGCAATATAAAATGAATTCATATAAGATGCATAGAGATGTAGCATTGTCTGTTTATGATTTATAGTGTTAATAAATGGAATATGTGACATGTAATATGATAAACTAAATGACTGCATTGTGCCAGCTCTAAAGTTTTGGGGAGGTGACATAATGCTATGGGCTTGTTTTGGCCTAGGCCCCTTGGTTCCAATGAATGCAAATCTTAAAGCGAACCAATGACTCAGATTTTTCCATTAACGCCACTAGCAGCACCTGAAAGACGTACTAAAGCACTGCCTCACCATGTTTTACATCTTCTGTGGTAACCTTAGCTGCTAATACTAAGTCCTCAGACAATGTTTCTACACGTAGAGAAATGCATGTGGACAAAACCAGGCTCCCATCTCTTTCCAGTAGTCATGTGCTGTTACCAGGATTATTGGCGATACGTCTATTGGTTACGGCATGAGGGTCTACCGCAGATATCAATATGATGTTCAGAAGCTAGAATATCCTGATGCCAATTGGTGAGTGAAGATGGGGCGTCCGCAGGTTTAGTGCCTAGGGCAACCT
Organism: Dendropsophus ebraccatus; assembly: GCF_027789765.1. NCBI lineage: Eukaryota > Metazoa > Chordata > Amphibia > Anura > Hylidae > Dendropsophus > Dendropsophus ebraccatus. Next base: position 204,899,610 of record NC_091454.1, read on the forward strand.
ACATTGCTTTCATCTGTGAACAAACAGCTAGCCACCACGGGATCTGTGCACCCTCCTGAATGAACTGTGCCTCCAGAGTTCTGATAGAGGTGAGCTGACCTTCACATATTCACTATAGAGACTGATGTGCTCTAGTGCAAAGGTTCAACTTGGGGCCTCCACACAAATTCACCATGCCTATCTGTAATTCTCTGTGATGGTGTCTCTGCGATGTTTTGGTTGATCTCCCTGAGGTCAACCAGCGTCCTTTTGCATGCACTTACTAGTCATTGCTCCCACTAGCCAGAAACCTACTCCACACTGATGAGGGGCAAAACCCCCGAAACAGCTGTCTGTGCATGGATACCTTGCTGAGGTGGTTTCCTTGACTGGAGAACGCCTTTGGCTTGGTTGTTTCTTCCCGGAGGGAAGGTCCGGCTAGTTCACTGATGTTGAGACATGTGATGGTGTCTCTGCAGTGTTCTTTTGCATATTTGATTTCCCAGGGGGCAATGTTCTAGAATACACTGACGTTGAGACACGTGATGGTGTCTCTGCGGTGTTTTGGTTGATCTCCCTGAGGTCAACCAGCATCCTTTTGCATGCACTTACTAGTCATTGTTCCCACTAGCCAGAAACCTACTCCACACTGATGAGGAGCAAAAACCCCGAAACTGCTGTCTGTGGATGGATACCTTGCTGAGGTGGTTTCCTTGACTGGAGAATGCCTTTGGCTTGGTTGTTCCTTCCTGGAGGGAAGGTCTGGCTAGTTCACTGACGTCGAGACATGTGATGGTGTCTCTGCAATGTTCTTTTGCATATTTGATTTCCCAGGGGGCAATGTTCTAGAATACACTGACGTTGAGACACGTGATGGTGTCTCTGCAGTGTTTTGGATGATCTCCCTGAGGTCAACCAGCGTCCTTTTGCATGCACTTACTAGTCATTGCTCCCACTAGCCAGAAACCTACTCCACACTGATGAGGGGCAAAAACCTCGAAACAGCTGTCTGTGGATGGATACCTTGCTGAGGTGGTTTCCTTGACTGGAGAACGCCTTTGGCTTGGTTGTTCCTTCCCTGGGGGGAAGGTCTGGCTAGTTCACTGACGTCGAGACATGTGATGGTGTCTCTGCAGTGTTCTTTTGCATATTTGATTTCCCAGGGGTTAATGTTCTAGAATACACTGACGTTGAGACACGTGATGGTGTCTCTGCGGTGTTTTGGTTGATCTCCCTGAGGTCAACCAGCGTCCTTTTGCATGCACTTACTAGTCATTGCTCCCACTAGCCAGAAACCTACTCCACACTGATGAGGGGCAAAAACCCCGAAACAGCTGTCTGTGGATGGATACCTTGCTGAGGTGGTTTCCTTGACTGGAGAACGCCTTTGGCTTGGTTGTTCCTTCCCGGAGGGAAGGTCTGGCTAGTTCACTGACGTCGAGACATATGATGGTGTCTCTGCAGTGTTCTTTTGCATATCTGTAATTCTCAGCGGCATTGCTACAAATTGGTCATATACCTTCAAATAATGCAAACAAAGATCTACAAAGTAAAGAGTGAATTAGTAGGATGTGTTCAGTGACTTTTAAAGTACAGTATTTTTGGTCCTGCATAGTTCTGTCCTGTCACTACAGTGCCACAGCGCTTCAAAGACTTTTCCAGCTGCCGGCATGATATTGAGAGATCTTGCCAGTCGGAGAACGAATCCATTATTTTCTTTCCCTGTCTGTAAGGTCAGCAAATTTGCAGAGGTCTGAATGTAGCCCATATCTATGGGGCAGACATTTAGTGCAGAGGCTCACACTCAATACACCTTGATCTAAACTCTTCCTTCCTTGATCTAGGGGTCATTCTTCCCATGTACTTTGCTTCTTATGAGCTTCCTAATCAGTAGTGGATTATAAGAGGTCAGTTTTGGGCAGTAACATGGGGCCCATGACCCCCCCCCCCCCCCCCAAAACACACACTTATAACTTCAGTGGTGTATTGTTTTCTAGTTACAGTTATGCCATGATTTGCAAAAGAATCACTGGGGGTTTTTTTTAACTGCGATTTTGCAGAAATAAAGGCAAAACTGCAGCCAGGAGACAATTCAATAACAATAGAGAACCTAGTGAAGGACCTTAACATGTGACTATGATGTTACCACACAGGTCCTGTACAGTCTGCACTATGGAGGAGGAATACTAAACCACAGGTATGTGAAAGACAGGGAGGACAATCAGTGAAGAGAGGGGTACAGGATGACCAGTCTGGGGACAGGGGGATTCAGGGTGACCAGTCTGGGTGAGGGGAATGGGCAGGTGGATACACGGTGACCAGTTCTGGAGGAGGGGGAGAGGATACAGGGTGACCAGTCTAAAGTGGGGCAGGAAAATACAGGATGACCAGTCTAGGGTGGGGTGGGAGGACACAGGGTGATCAGTCTAGGGTGGGGTCAGGGGGATACAGGTAGACCAGTCTAGGGTGGGGTCAGGGGGATACAGGGTGATCAGTCTAGGGTGGGGTCAGGGGGATACAGGGTGATCAGTCTAGGGTGGGGACAGGGGGATACAGGGTTATCAGTTTGGCATGAGTGGAGGCTTGTTGAACTGCCGTGGGCCTATGATAAAGTTAATCTGTCTTGTTCACCTCACTGTTCACCCGCCACTTATATTAACCCCTTACAGCTCTTCATCACCTCCCTGTCATGTGCACCTTCCAATATACTGTGTATCGCTCCTGGTGCTTGCGATACACAGAATGCGGCAAAGAAACATTCCAAACTCAGAACGCTTAGAAGAAACATTACGAACTTCGAACACTTCAAAATAACATTCCAATCTCAGAACACTGAGAAGAAACACTCCGAAGTCAGAACGCTGTGAAGAAACATTCCGAAGTCAGAACGCTGTGAAGAAACATTCTGAACTCCGAACCATTCAAAGAAACTTTCCGAACTCAGGATACTGAGAAGAAACATTCCAAATTCAAAACGCAGCGAACAAACATTCCGAACTTAGAACGCAGTGAAGAAACATTCTGAACTTAGAACATATCGAAGAAACATTCCGAACTCAGAACACTTCAAAGCAAACTTCTGAACTTAGAACGCAGCGAAGAAACATTCCAAACTCAGAACGCTGCGAAAAAACATTCCGAACTCAGAACACTTTGAAGAAACTTTCCAAACTCAGAACATTTCAAAAAAACATTCCAAACTTAGAAAAGAAACATTCTGAAGTTAGAATGCGGCAAAAAAACATTTCAAACTCAGAACAATGTGAAGAAACATTCCGAACTGAGAACGCAGTGAAGAAACATTCAGACCCCAGTGAAGAAACATTCCGAACTCAGAACACTGAGAAGAAACATTCCGAACTCAGAACACTGAGAAGAAACATTACGAACTCAAAACACTGAGAAGAAACATCTTGAACTTAGAATGCAGTTAAGAAACATTATGAACTCAGAACACTGAGAAGAAACATCTTGAACTTAGAATGCAGTTAGGAAACATTCCGAACTCAGAACGTTGAAAGGAAACATTCCGAACTCAGAACGCTGCGAAGAAACATTGCGAAGTAAGAACACTTCAAAGATTCCAAAATCAGAACACTGTGAAGAAACATTCTGAACTCAGAATGTTGAGAAGAAACACTCCGAAGTCAGTACACTGAGAAGAAACATACTAAACTCAGAACTCTGAAAAGAAACATTCCGAACTCAGAACGTGGCAAAAAAAATTCCCAAACTCAGTACGCTGCGAATAAACATTCCGAACTCAGAACGCTTAGAAGGAAGATTCCCAAGTCACAACGCTGCAATGAAACATTCTGAACTTAGAACGCAGCGAAACTGATCCCATTCCCCCTTCCAGCCTGTAACCTAAATGGTCTGTGAGATGGTGCAGGCTAGTGCACTGACATCTCTGGAACCTAAATGGGCTATCACCTACGAAGATCAATGACAGATGACAGAGCCAATGGCTCCTGAGCTTTACCACAGTTGATGCAGGTAAAGTTAAAAGATGTACCAGGCAACAACACAGAACATAAGACCTAACCAATCTAACAAAGCCACTGAAGAACATGCAATTTGGGGCACAGAACCCAGACAACTCAGTGCTGCCTAAGCTCAAGGGGGTAATTTGATTGTGACCTCACTTGCTGTCACCTTTGTCATAACAATTATAAAAAAATAATAAAAAACATCATTTTCGGGCATTCCAGTCTTTATTATCCGTATTGGTTGTGAAAAGCTGCGGAGTGCTCATAAACATAGTACAGAAAAAACTAAAAAAAAAACTGGTTCAAAGTTTAAAAAAAGAAGAAAGGCAGGTAAGTAGCAACAAATGGCATCTCAAAGAAATTATCACAGAGTATTAATTATATTTAGATTACATTAAACACAGATGTCCTGACCTGATATTCAGTCTAAGGGAATATTCCACTTTTGCATATTAAATTATATTTATAATACTTGCAAATACTTTCCTTTACATAGGGCCCGTTCACACTACGGAATCGGTGTCGACATGCCAATTTTTTGACCGTAGAGGTGCGGAGAGCGGAGGAGCGCGAGCTCTCCCATTCAAACAGATGGCAGGCAGGATTTGGCACCGATTCCGCACAGAATTTTGAAGCCGATTCCGAGGTGTGAACAGGTCCTTATCCCATACTGCAACTTTTTTCTCCAGTCAAACACAAAGCTAAATTCAGAATTCTGCAAAATTATTATAGCACAGTGCATTGTGGGAGCTCAGGTAAAAGTTAGTGCTAGACTGGAAGGCTATGTTCATATATAGGTTTTTAGAAAGGGGTATTAAACTGTTTTTAAATCAACTGGTATGAGAAAATATACACATATGTGGATTACTTCTACTAAAAAGAAAAATCTCAAGTCTTCCTGTACTTATCAGCTGTATGCCCTGCAGGAAGTGTTGTATCAGACTGGAATGAATATACCACTTCCCGCAGGACACACAGCAGCTGATAAGTACTGAAAGACTTGAGATTTTTAAATAGAAGTAATTTACAAACGTATAACTTTTTGACACAGGTTGATTTAAAAACAAATTCCTGGAGAAAAAAAATACACACGTGAATATCTCCATCTCTCATGCTAAGGCAGAAGTATATTTGTACTTATTGTAACTCTTTCCTTTAATAAATTAGGGTGCTTGTACCCCATTTTTCTCATCAAGATATGAGGGTCATCAAACCTTGTGCAGAGAAACAGAGGAGCAGTTGCCCATTGCGACCAATCAGATTCAAGCTTTTATTTTTAAAAAGGCCTCTGAGAAATGAAAGCTGGAATCTGATTGGTTTATTCTTAGCAACTGCTGCACTGCTCCTCTGCACAACTTTCGATAGCTTCCCGGCTAAAGTTTTTGGCACAATTTTAGTGGTGTCTTTTTAACCTCTGCAATTTCCACCAAAGTCAGGCGTAAAAAATAAATAAATAAATATTGGCCAATGACCTCCCAACATAAGTCAGTGACCAATGAGTGACCAATAAGTCAGTGATGCTAGTGCCGTCATGCAGGTTTCATGGAGGTTTTAGCATGTATGTAGTCAAAATTGACAACAAAAAACGTCAAAGCCACCCTAATGTGAATAAAACTTAGTAAGAATTATTCTTCTTTTAGTTAATCTTAACAATATGACAAATATAACATATTAGGCCTAGTAAACAAGCTGGTTGCCCATAGCAACCGAGCAGAGCTTCTATTTCCTCTTTAAACTACACTGTAATTGGTTGCTATGGGCAGTATTTCTACAACTTTGCATAGCAACAACGGATTAAGGCTCAGTGAGGGAGAGCGGAGCCAAAACCTTGTTTTATCCTTAGCGACTTCTCTTCATCCTGACAAGTAAAAGAAAGAAGAGTCAAGCAGTGACAATATAGGGGCAACATCCCCAAAATCTGATGGGTGAGCTCGTACCGTCTCACAGGCCTCACTTCTGTACTCGGTATCAAGTTTGTCATCACTTGGCAAGCAATCCTCTACAAAAGCAAATATTATTTATGAGTCTTATAGAAAGTTCCACCATGACGAGACATCTTACAGTACATTATATCTAAACGAAACTATGATGAAGCCTCTGAGACAACCAGACAAAATTTTCAAAGACGAGCTCCATGTAAAATCAGAGAGTGCAGAAAAATCAGGCCTGGACCAGTGATCTCTGGGGCGTAACTTGGGTTACATGCAAAATCTATGACCCACTAGGACCTAAGGAACCTGGGACCTCAATGGAATACAGGGACAAACAAACAATGTGAGCCCTAGCACTAGTCCCCCCAGACTGTCCCTGCCTACTTTCCAACCTGATCCTAAAAAAAAGAAAAAACGGTTTCTGTGCTAGACCACCCTTTCTGAGGTAAATTATGTTTGAAGGCTTCCTTTTAAGTCATGCATTATCTCCAATGTATTCACAGGTACCTGCATAATGCATTGCATGGTCTATCTCATCCACCACTTGCTGGTGCTGATGAATATATCGACTGCTTGTAGGTTCAATGCGGGAGACAATTTCAGCCAGATCGGTGAAGCCTGGAACCATGCCAATCTATATGTAGCGAGTGAAAACATCCCAAGGTTATGCTACCATCACTAGTTATAAGGATATGAATACATGGATGTATGTTGTTATCAGGTCACACTTACACCACCCTCATGACGTTGGTCTAATTCGGGGGCACTGTGGTCCTGCAGCATCTTCTCAATGACGTCCCCTCGATGCCACTCTGTGAATATAAGCTTCCCATAGTCATACCCAATGTCCTGCAAAGTAGATAATAGATTATACTAGATAGAATCCCTATAACATCCCAGAACTCATAATCAGCTCTTCAGGTGAGACAATTACAGACATATAGAGTGAATAAAGGAACATATTTCCCTTTATGACACAGGGTGCATACAAGATTTAATAAGTATGAATATAACACATAGTATGCATAGTAATATTGGGGACCATATAGTGGCATATAAGACCAAATAAAGTTGCATATTCCTGTATGTATATGATTGCTTAAAAGGCTTTATAAATGCAAATAAAGCTATATATGGTGGCATATAGGACTGTATAACTGGCATGCTGTATATGGTGTCATATGTAAGCATTACATAATAAGCTTTCTTTACACTGTAATATTATGAAGATCATAACATGTTGCACTACATCCTACAATGAACTTAGGCATATAGCGGCTAAACTTAGAACAAACATAATATTCCAGTTTGATCCCAATATCTGGCCTCATGGTATTCATAGAACTTCAAACATTGGCACTGCATATCTTTGCTCTTACATATAAAGATATTTTAATGATGGAGGAAAAGGTAGAATAAATAATGGGTACTGCAGTGAGTATGAAGATTTAGGCCAACTTACACATACTTCCTGGAAGCGTCGGAATTCGGATGTGGAGAAGCGCTGCACTGGAGGGCACAGATACTCACAGTAGCCACTGAGCTTCACCATCTGAAGGTGCCGCACACAAGAGACATATGACAAGCGGGACTGGAGCTCTGCCATGTCTGGGATCTAGTCGTGGAACAGATGGAAATAAATTCTGTCCAGATGAACATGGATACTCATCGGCTGTGGTAAACTGAAAATCTGAATTGTTCTGCTCTTTAGTACTACGCTGGGTTTCTACACTGGGGGTCATGCCCACCTTGAGTTTCTTAAAACCCAGTTACAGATTATCCTAAGTGCCCTAGATGACCAGTTCAGAAACCATGGGCTCTCATGGCTTGACAGGTTTATATCTTCTAGTTGAGTTGATGTAAGAGATGAACTAGGAAGATCATGGTTGTGTCTGATATAGAGACCATTACTAGACCTATTGGATAAATCTAGTAAGAAACCAGAATATACATGGACCACAAGGTACCAGGTTATTTGAACCTCTATGTCTTCTGGACTATCTGATGCCTCAATGATTATGCAGAGTACTTTATGTTATATTCTTATTGTTTTTATAGCTCTGCATGACCATCTCTGGAATTTCACCATATGGAACTGGTGATTGTATTATAATAAAGTATGGAAGGCGGAAGGAGTTTCAACAGCACCAATGGATCCAAGTAGTGGTAGGATGCGTGTTGGAGACAGGATACAATCCCAAAGATAGCCTACTGGAACGCGTAAAGCAGGGGGTCCAACAGCATCCACTAGAGATAATCTCCAATCCCAGTGGAGTCTTTGTTAAGTATTTTATACAAAGACTCCAGTGGGAGTCGAAACGTTGTATTTACTTGGTTACTCAAAAAAGATTGTGTATTATAATTAGGTCACCTTTACTTTTGTTCCCCAAGGGTTTATACGATTCCAGAGTAGCCACCAGCCAGACAGACTGTCCCCATAATTATACGTATTCCATTCTTCATGCTGACCAACATCAACTGCAAGGACTGTACGTGCCCCCATAGAACGAGCCACATCCGCTAGGATCAGAACAAGCAAGAAGGTGAAAGAAGGGAAAAGGCTTAAAAGAGACCAAATTCTCACTATCTCTCACACCCTTCTTACCTGGAAGATTGTTGACATAGCATCCATCCAATAAAAGGTGATCATCTACTGGGTCGCACAGAGGAGGAAGATAAGGCATATAGGAGGTAGTTGCTCGTACATAGCGCCAAAGTACGCCTACAGAAAGATGATTGCATTTCTTGTGATTTCTATCAATCATAAGCAAAGCATGTAATAATCTCATCTCATACCTTCTCGGTGAACCCTCATTGAAGAAGAACTGATATCTGTTGTAATGCAGAAATATGGCAGCCACAGGTCCTAGGAAACAAATATGTGAGAGTCCAAACACCAAAAAAGTCTAACTAGTCCAATCAAAGCCACACATTCTTTACTTGGATTTGCCTCTGTCCGAAAAGGTGAATCAAGGCTGTGTTGAACACAGATCCTGATAGCAAGGAGGTGATAGGGTAGGTGAGATCCAGGGCTGTCCTTAGCAGAGATGATATCATCTGGTGGAAAAAGGGAACAATGAGTTAATATAAATTTGTTAAAGGTGTGTATTTCAGATGAGCATATCCTACTCATGTACACGTTAAAGCCACAGCAAATTTTTTACCTGTGCCCAATTGCTGACTCTCTCTTTAGTTTTATTGGCGTTAAGTTCTTCAGCATATACACCACCAACCAAGGCCCCCATGGAGGTTCCCCCAACCATATCCACAGGAATTCCTGCCTCTTCCAATGCCTTAATGATTCCTACATGAGCGAACCCTCTGTACACAAGAGTAACAAAGGATATTTACAAACCAAACTCTATAAAGCACTCTCCCAAAAATCCTCAACAAGTTTTGTTTTGATGACTTCCGCAATATTGCAGAGATGACAGAAAACCTCTTCCCTAAACATGACCTAAATGGGTTCCTTGAGGATTAGATTGCAGAAACACATATAAAGCAATAAAAAAAAAATAAAACCTAGACAGATTCCACTAACCTGGCTCCACCACCACCTAGTACTAAAGCAATGGCATTTCCTGTTAGAGTTCGAGCAAGTCGAGAGAAGTCACTATGACAGTCAACTTCTTTCTTCAGGATTTTGGAGTAGAATTCCAGCTGATAAAAAGAAAGTTAGGTGGGTTAAAGTTGAAAGTTCCACAGGATAAAGGATAACAGGCGGATCAGTAGGGTCTGACCACTGGGATCCAAGTTTAGTCCTTAAGAATGTTCAGCAGCCCTATAGAGGATGAATGGAGCACTATCCATATACACACAATGCCCTCTATTAATTCCAAGGACAATTATGTCCCCATTCTATGGATCAGTCTAAGTCAGGGGTGGGGAACCTTTTCCATGTCGAGGGCCGGTCGGGCATTTATAAAATCATTCGAGGGCCGCATACCGTGCGCGGCAGTTAGTAGCGGGGGTTTGCAGCACCCAGGGCAAGGCAAAGTATTGTTCGCCTAGTGCCCCTGCTATTGTAGTTAACCCCCAGCCATGTCCCTGGTAGCCTAGTTAACCCCCCCAGCCATGCCCCTGGTAGCCTAGTTAACCCCCATCAGGCATGTCCCTGGTAGCCTAGTTAACCCCCATCAGTCATGCCCCTGGTAGCCTAGTTAACCCCCATCAGTCATGTCCCTGGTGGACTAGTTAACCCCCATCAGTCATGTCCCTGGTAGCCTAGTTAACCCGCATCAGTCTTGTCCCTGGTGGACTAGTTAACCCCCATCAGGCATGTCCCTGGTAGCCTAGTTAACCCCCATCAGGCATGTCCCTGGTAGCCTAGTTAACCCCCATCAGGCATGTCCCTGGTAGCCTAATTAACCCCCATTAGTCATGTCCCTGGTGGCCTAGTTAACCCCCAACAGTCATGTCCCTGGTGGCCTAGCTAACCCCCATCAGGCCTGTCCCTGGTGGACCAGTTAACCCCCATCAGGCATGTCCCTGGTAGCCTAGTTAACCCACATCAGTCATGTCCCTGGTAGCCTAGTTAATCCCTCAGTCATGTCCCTGGTAGCCTAGTTAACCCCCCATCAGGCATGTCCCTGGTAGCCTAGTTAACCCCCCATCAGGCCTGTCCCTGGTGGCCTAGTTAACCCCCATTAGTCATGTCCCTGGTGGCCTAGTTAACCCCCAACAGTCATGTCCCTGGTGGCCTAGTTAACCCCCAACAGTCATGTCCCCTGGTAGCCTAGTTAACCCCCAACAGTCATGTCCCTGGTAGCCTAGTTAACTCCCAACAGTCATGTCCCTGGTGGACCAGTTAACCCCCAACAGTCATATGCCTGGTGGACCAGTTAACCCCCAACAGTCATATGCCTGGTGGACCAGTTAACCCCCAACAGTCATGTCCCTGGTGGCCTAGTTATCCCCCCCCCCAACAGTCATGTCCCTGGTGGCCTAGTTATCCCCCCCCCCCAACAGTCATGTCCCTGGTGGACCAGTTAACCCCCAACAGTCATATGCCTGGTGGACCAGTAAACACCCAACAGTCATGTCCCTGGTGGATCAGTTAACCCCCAACAGTCTTGTCCCTAGTAGCCTAGTTATCCCCCCCCATCACTCATGTCCCTGGTGGACTAGTCAACCCCCATCAGTCATGTCCCTGGTAGCCTAGTTATCCCCCCCCCCCATCAGTCATGTCCCTGGTAGCCTAGTTATCCCCCCCCCCGCATCAGTCATGTCCCTGGTAGCCTAGTTATCCCCCCCCCCATCAGTCATGTCCCTGGTAGCCTAGTTATCCCCCCCCCATCAGTCATGTCCCTGGTAGCCTAGTTATCCCCCCCCCCATCAGTCATGTCCCTGGTAGCCTAGTTATCCCCCCCCCATCAGTCATGTCCCTGGTAGCCTAGTTATCCCCCCCCCATCAGTCATGTCCCTGGTAGCCTAGTTATCCCCCCCCCCATCAGGCATGTCCCTGGTAGCCTAGTTATCCCCCCCCCCCCATCAGGCATGTCCCTGGTAGCCTAGTTATCCCCCCCCCATCAGGCATGTCCCTGGTAGCCTAGTTATCCCCCCCCCCCCCATCAGTCATGTCCCTGGTAGCCTAGTTATCCCCCCCCCATCAGGCATGTCCCTGGTAGCCTATTTAACCCCCAAATAAAAAAAAAATAAACATCCCTCTCACCTTACCTCCGCTCCCACGCTGTCCAGGTCCTCTTCTCTCCCAGGTCCTCTGTGCCGGTCTTCTCCTGCAGGCGGCGCGCGATGAAATGACGTCATCGCGCGCGGCCCGCAGGAGACTGAAGACACGCGCCGCTTTGGAGGAGGAAGGAGCCGACACAGACAGCACGGCAGCTGTCACAGAGGATGCTGTGTGCGCCGGCTCCTTCCTCCTCCAAAGCAGCGCGTGTCACAGGGGAGCCGCGGGCCGCGGGCCGCATCGGGAGGTCTCAGGGGCCGGATGCGGCCCGCGGGCCGGAGGTTCCCCACCCCTGGTCTAAGTGGTCTGACCCCACCTGTAGATGGGATAACGCAATAAGATGGGTATACCCCTTTAAGGACTCTGAACCTCAGTAGCATAATATTGAAGTACAACATGAAGTACCCCAAGTACAAAAACTCATCTCTTTAAGTGTCTTCTACAACCAGTAGTATTAGGAGTAAGAAAGGAGGATGGTACCTGGCTGAATAATTCTATACGTGGCTCCCACAAGTCTGTAGTACAAACAAGAAATAGTGAAGGAAAAAGGACTATTGTGGTGAGCCCAGCATATTATACAAAAAGCAACTTTATTAGATGATCATAAAGTGCAGAGTACATAGAAAGTGCAATTATTCCATAAGTGTGCAATAGAGGTGTGAATGAGTTATTAAAAAAGCTAGGGTGCTGTCGGGTAAGGTGACCCTGTTATACCCTACCTATACTAGTTGAGGGACCGCTGGGTAAGTATACTAGTTGAGGGACCGCTGGGTAAGGCGTCCCTCCTCCAGACGGTTTCTGGCCCTGCACTGATCCGTCATATAGAGGTATGTAGGCTGTCAAGGAAGTAATTATGTCAGATCGATGGCTTTAGTAAAATAGGCACCGATCGGTTGTGCAGTAAGGGGATTTAGGAGACTAGGATGGTGTCTCAGGTCAGTACATGGCAATAATGACTCATAAAATTCGTATATGCTATTGTATGTGCTATCTACAATTCCTGTGATATTAGGAGTGTGTAGCAAGTTTTCACTTCTTCCAGTTACTCCAAGTAACTCATTCACACCTCTATTGCACACTTATGGAATAATTGCACTCTCTTTGTACTCTGCACTTTATGATCATCTAATAAAGTTGCTTTTTGTATAATATGCTGGGCTCACCACAATAGTCCTTTTTCCTTCACTATTTCTAGAACCAGTAGTAGTAAGATCTATGGAGGTTCAGCTCTACTATCTTTATACTATCTACTTTTATAGTTACCATTTTATGTGGTGGTCTCTTTGTGAACAACCTCTTTGGACCTCGAATATGAAAATGTCCTGAGACCCAGGTCCTCAGTTTCAGCCATTCTACCGTTCCAGAAGGAGAAGGACCATCCATCCGGTGGAGGAGAACAAGTTGTTTGAGGGCCCTAACAGGTGAATTCTCAAGGAACTTTTCTAGCTGGAGAGCAACAATAAAATCGAGACTTAAACAGAATTAGGAATAGGGGGGGGGGGAATATGGAATAGAGCAAGCTCAAAATCCAAGTCTTCCCAGTTATGCAATGGTACAAGCAGAATAAAACTTGACCTCAAGGGGAAATGATTTGTCAAAGAAACACATTTGTCTCTATGGATTTTATGAAGAACATAAACTATAAAACCATCTCACCTCGCCCAGTGTTGGCTCTTCTTCTCCCAGTCCCACCAGTAGAACACAGTCGGCCTGGCGGATACAGCGTATGGTCCATGGTGTGAGGGAAAACTCGGTTTGGTATAGGACAATACGGTGAAGGTCTTCCTGCTGGGCGAGCCAGGTTGACAATTGACATTCATGGGTGCTGCAGAAAAGATAGCACAGCAGATGTATCCAAACAGGTATCTCAGTTTTGCCCCATCACCATGCCAACATCCACAGAAGTGTTTTACACCAATAAGCCAGCCTCATATATATATATGCAGTGCTGTAAGCCAAGCTGGCCATTGCATGGAAAGCAGCCTGACAAACCTTTCTAAGGCATAACCTCCAAGCCGCGCCCTGATGATGTCACTGGTAAGAACAAGAGTTGGTCCTGTAAGAGGCAGATTGTTAGTGTAGTAACCCATACCACTATTGTTTGGGAGGGTAACCCGATAAACCACTTCTTGCCCTGCCAGGAGTCTTACCTATGGCGTTCATTGCATGCCTGAGCTCCAAGGTAAATGCAGTAAGGGGGACATTGTTGCTGCAGGGTAAAACGCATACAGTACAGAGATTGTTGGCAACGTTACTGGGGTCTAAGAATGAAAGAGAAAGGAGGATAAAGGGGTTATATCTTACTGTATGTCTGCTTTTATGGACCCCCAACCTTTTAATTTCTGTACCTGCCCTTAAGACTCATGTATCTTTCATATCTATGATCCCCTAGACACAGGCACCAATATCTGATCAGTGGGGGCTGACCCCCGATACCCGTGCAGGATCAGATCAGATATTGATGGCCAGTAATGAGAAGAGGTCCCCTAGGACCCCAAGTGAACTTCAAGAGGACATTTTCTTACCAATGAAAAATAAGTCTTACCAGTGAGATCACCTTGTGGTTGCTGGAGATTTCCAAGGATTTTGTGGCTTAAAATATGAATGAGCCTGGTCACCACCTGTAGAAATGATTCACAAAATATATGAAAATACTTTCTGATAATCAGATGTGCAGCACTTTCCAAAGAAGTGAAGTTTGAACTGTGGCCCATTTAGTTATAATGACTCTTCTGCCCCCATATAACACTAATGTTCCCTGCTGTACCCTTGGACTTATCAAGAGGCACATGCCTCTTCATAAATTCAGCATGGTGGAGGCTGAAGGCTCAAAAATCTATGCGCATAGATTTGTAGCCTGTTTTTTAATTAATCCAAGTGAAGGTATTGATATATTTGGCACACATGGGGGACATGCCTCCCCACATGCAATACTGTGCCCATGCCCCCTATGCCCATATGGTGCACGTGGCGCCAACAAAAATTAGCACAATTTTTGCGCAAGTAGGGTCTGTGCACAAAGATTTTCACATTTTTCCCCATTTGCGCTAGGCACAGAGCTTGGTAAAAGTGCTTCATCCCTTTTGGAGGAGACAATGGTTGGTCTAAAATAAGATAGCTTTTCTTCATTCTCCACAAAATAACAGTAGCAGCACTGCAAGCCATTCAAAGTGGTTTCCCCCACTAATCATTATGTCTTTTTACCCCTGGTGATCATAAACAATGTTTTGCCTTTATGTTATGCACTGTCCTTAAACAGTAGGTCATGACCAGCTTAACATTCCTAAGTATCCAATTCTTTATGGACACCACTGAAGATAACAGAAGGTCCATGAAAGTAACTTCTATCATGTTAGTACCTGCGGATATCTTCTTTTGATAAAAGACAATGCCCCATCTGGCAGTTTTGCTAATTCAGAATCTCGCACTGCATGGACTGATGTCGCTCTTGGTCGATGGGTTAAAGCCTCAACCTAAAATAATAGATGAGAGGATAGAAACACATGAAGAAAGAAGAGTTTGTTTATACAGAGTGGTTTCCAATAGCTGACGCTCATTGTCTCTTGTTTTTTTCATCCTGGTGTCTTACCATACCAATCAGCTCCCCTCGGCCATGTTCCCCCACTACACATTTCTTCCCATCTGGGTGCTGGATCACTGAGCGGAGTCGACCATTCAAGGCAATATATGTACAGTCTGAAGGATCCCCCTTCCTGTAGGAAACAAGAAAACAAGAGAAAAGAATGATAAAAATAAAGGTAAAGTGAGAAACTAACACAGTGGCATACCTACCACAAAAGGAGCAACTTAACTATGTAGGCTAGCAGGCAATGGTGGACATTATTTTATGTATACAGTACATAAAACTCTATCAGTATTCTCACCTGTACAGCTCTTTACCAGCCTCCACCCCAATCCAATCAATGGCGAAATCCACCTGTCTCACAAACGGTGAAACACGCCGAGCAACAGAATGTGCCACCGAGAGAAGAACATGGGGATGAGAACGGAGGATCCTGGAACATAGACAGAGATACATGGAACAAACTGTTCAAATCCTATACAGTGCACACAAGCCCAGTACTACTATTATAAATTTGAATTGACAAAATTTTTAGGGCCCTATTCCACCGGACGATTATCGTTCAGATTACCATTAAATCGTTCGAATCTAAACGATAATCGTTTGGTTGAAATGCAGTTAACGATTAACGACCGAACGAGAAATCGTTGATCGCTTTATAAGACCTGGACCTATTTTTATCGTTGCTCGTTCGCAAATCGTTCGCATTAAATAAAACGTCGTTTGCAGTAGAGTCGAACGTCTCCCAAGTTCACCTCTTTCTGGGTGAAAACTAGGTGAGCAAACCAGGTTCGGGTTCGAGTCGATCCGAACCCGAACGATCGGCATTTGATTAGCGGGGGCTGCTGAACTTGGATAAAGCTGTAAGGTTGTCTGGAAAACATGGATACAGCCAATGACTATATCCATGTTTTCCACATAGCCTTAGGGCTTTATCCAACTTCAGCAGCCACCGCTAATCAAATGCCGAACGTTCGGGTTCGGATGTACTCGATCATGCTCCAGGTTCGCTCATCTCTAGTGAAAACCAATTACTGTTAAAAGTAGAAGTCCACCCCCCTTCACCCAGGAGGATGTAACTTTTCAGTCAGTCTGGTTCTAGTCAGAGAAGTGTAAGTAGGTGTCTGTCACCTGAGCAGACTACAGTTAGTTTTGTTAGACCTTAGACCCTGTCTTAGGACTAGACAGTTTCCTGCAAATCTGCTAAAGCAAGTAAGAAGCTACAGCATTATGCCCCAGTTCCTGATTGAGAGTGGATCAATAATAATAATAAATAATAATAAATTTATTTGTATAGCGCCAACAGATTCCGCAGCACTTTTTTTTTCTATGCATATAGTACAGAGGTACATAATACACAGTTAAATTAGAATAAATAAAGTGCATAAGTGCTTTATTTATCCATGGTCCAGCCATTGTACATAGTTAGAAATACAGGATGAGACAGTAACAGCGCCAAAATCTGATTGCAAGTAAACATATAAAGTGCAGGAACCGTCAGATATAGAGCAAGGGAAACAACAGAAGGGGGAAACAAGTTTAGGGAACGTTATAGGCGAGCCTGAAGAGATGAGTGTTCAGGGCACGCTTAAAACTGTGGGTATTGGGTATGAGTCTGATGTGTTTGGGTAGGGAGTTCCAGAGAACTGGTGCAGCACGAGAGAAGTCTTGGAGGCGGGAATGAGAAGTTCTGATAATGGAAGATGTTAAGGTTAGATCATTTGCAGAGCGCAGAGCACGGGAAGGATGATAGGTGGAGATGAGGGAGAAGATGTATGGAGGGGCAGAGTTGTGGAGAGCTTTATGGGTGAGGTTGAGGAGCTTGAAGTGGATTCTGGATTTAATGGGTAACCAGTGCAGTGACTGGCACAGAGGGGGGACGTCGGTATAGCGGCTGGAGAGGAAGATGAGTCTAGCTGCTGCGTTCAGGATTGACTGGAGAGGGGAGAGCTTAGAGAAGGGAAGACCGATTAGTAGGGAGTTACAGTAGTCAAGACGGGAATGGATCAGGGCGACAGTCAGAGTCTGAGCGGGGTCAGTGGTGAGAAATGGGCGGATTCTGGAGATGTTTTTGAGATGAAGATGACAGGAGTGTGCAAGAGCTTGGATATAGGAAGTGAAGGATAGATCAGAGTCTAGCATAACCCCCAGACATCGAGCCTGGTGCACAGGAGTTATGCTAGTACCTCAGACTGAGAGGGAGATGTCGGGTTTAGGATGGTTAGAGGGAGGGAATACAAGAAGTTCAGTTTTAGAGAGATTAAGTTTGAGAAACAGAGAGGTCATAGTGTTAGAGAGAGCAGATAGACAGTCACTAGTATTTTGCAGGAAGGCAGGGGAGATGTCACGGGAGGAGGTGTATAGCTGGGTGTCATCAGCATAAAGGTGGTATTGGAAACCAAACCTGCTGATGGTCTGTCCGATGGGGGCTGTATAGAGGGAGAAGAGGAGGGGACCCAGGACTGACCCCTGGGGAACCCCAACAGAGAGAGGTAAGGGAGAAGAAGTAGAGCCAGAGAAGGATACGCTGAAGGAGCGCTCAGAGAGGTAGGAAGAGAACCAAGAGAGAACAGAGTCCTTAAGGCCAAGAGAGCTGAGCATGAAGAGGAGAAGCTGGTGGTCCACGGTGTCAAACGCTGCTGAGAGATCCAGCAGAATCAGCAAGGAGTAGTTTCCTTGTGACTTGACCTTCAGGAAGTCGTTTGACACCTTGGTAAAAGCAGTTTCAGTGGAGTGAAGGAATCGGAAGCCAGACTGTAGAGGGTCAAGAAGAGAATTATCAGAGAGATAGCGGGTTAGGCGAGAATAGACAAGATGTTCCAGGAGTTTAGAGATGAAGGGGAGATTGGAGACAGGTCGATAGTTGGCTGCACAGGATGGATCTAGAGATGTTTTTTTCAGCAGTGGGGTTATTACAGAGTGTTTGAATGAGGAGGGAAAGATACCAGAGGAGAGGGAGAGGTTGAATATTTTAGTGAGGTGAGTAGTGACAGCGGGAGAGAGGAACTGGAGGAGGTGTGAGGGAATAGGGTCACTAGGGCAGGTAGTGGGACGAGAGGAGGAGAGGAGCTTGGAGACTTCTTCCTCTGTCACTGGATCAAAAGCTGAGAGCGACGAGGGAGTGGGAGAGGGAAGGGGACCTATGGGAGAAGTAATAGGAGCTATGGGACTTTGGGGCTGGGAGGTGAAATTGGAGCAGAGAGTGTCAATTTTGGTTTTGAAGTAGGAGGCCAAATCTTCATCGCAGAGGTCAGTGATAGGTGTCTGAACTTTGGGCTTAAGAAGAGAGTTAAAGGTGTTGAAGAGGAGTTTTGGATTGTTTGACAGTGAAGAGATGAGGGAGGTGAAATCACAGAGAGAGATGTCTTTTTCTCTTCAGGCTTCTGAATCCAATCCACTCAAGTCTGGGGTACCTGTGGAAAGGTCAAGCCCACAGTGAGGAGGAGATTTTACCTCCTGGTGCCCCTGAACCTGATCCAGTACCAATCACCCTGCTTCAAGCAGGTTATCCTATAACCTGTTCCATTAGCTACCTTTGACACAGATCAGATCTGGGCCACATACACGGTGGTCACGGCATAATGTGCAATCAGGAGGTTTAGCGCAAGACTGGCTACAGTCCACTCTGAGAGCTACAGAAAACTGGCAATTCACTTCGCCTAACTTTGGTCAACATCAGTTGAAGATAATGAGTAAGTGATTAGTAACTACACGTCCCAACTATCTTTTCTGCATATGCCCTTCATGTAGGATTCTTTACATAACTGTTATTATTTTATATTAATACATTGCTTTAATAAAGCTATATTACTTCGTAATATAACTTAATAAAAATAAACACATTGTTTCTTTTATTACTACTCCATTAGGTGGCAGCAGTAAGGGGTGAAAATGAAAAAAAAAAGTCACCATAAATTAAAAAAAACAAAAAAAAACAAATGATGACTCCACTTTAAATGTTCAAAAAGCATACAGAAACTGTAAAACTGCAGGAAACTGTGACCACATCTTTACTGTCCACCATACGTCTTGTACTTTCCAGCCTATGTTCTCACCAGTTTTTGCCTATATTGCTATTCAGTAAAGATATAGTTGTTTGGTGGATTCCTAGTGTTAGACATCCTAGACAACATTCCTAGTGAGAAAAAGTAAGGATTACGCTAGGGGCATTGGGCTAGCAGCACCCCATACAGAGCACTACTGCACCCAGCTACCCCTTCTGGTTAACATACATATGTATAGTTATAAAGAGTAAAACTAATAATTATATAAAAAAATTACCATTAATAGACACATGACATAGAAAAAGCATATGAGATGACCAAGAAACTAACTGGTAAAAGCAGTCCCTGCTCAGGCATAGGTAGGCTGTGTCCTGGACGGCTCTAATCGTGAAGATCAGAGGTTCTCCGGTAAGAACAGTCAGCTGTCCAATCATCTCCCCGGGTGACGTCACGAAGATACAAGAGTCCTCTTGGCCTGTGAGTCCTTGATAAATATGGAGACGACCTGAGAGAACATAGTGGAGCCCAACATCCTGAGAGGAAGAAAGAAAATGTTAAATTATCTAAGACATTAGGGATGTTCAGATATCGGCTACAAGCAAACGGACATGTAAAGACATGAATAGGAAAAAATTCATCATAATAATGCAGAAACCGGCAGACATCTTTGTCCAAAACTTACCTGGTCTCCTTTCCGTGCAATAATGGTCTCGGCCTTTGCATGATGAAGAGAAACCTTGTTTTCCAGTAAAGAAATATCCTGTAAAACAGGACATCAGGGGGAAATCTGAGTAATCTATGGGTGTGCTTCAATTGTGGGCCATGAAAAGCACCAGTTACCCCTGGGAGCACCTCTGAATGCCCTGGGGGCTTGTGACCACCATGAACCTTATTATTAATTGGATAGGAGGAGTTTTTACTCACCGTAAACTCTCTTTCTCGTAGTCTTCATTGGGGGACACAGACACCATGGGGTATAGGCTGCTGTCACTAGGAGGCTGACACTAAGAAAAAATAAAACAAGTCGGCCCCTCCCAGCAGGCTATACCCGCCCACTGGCACTGAGCTAATCCAGTAGTGAAAAGCAGTAGGAGGAGCCGAAGGAAAAAGGAAAAAAAACAAAGTCCACCTCAAGGTCTGAAAACACAGGCCAAACGGCAACAACAACACAGACAACAAGGGGTGGGTGCTGTGTCCCCCAATGAAGACTACGAGAAAGAGAGTTTACGGTGAGTAAAAACTCCTCCTTTCTCGGGCGTCTTATTGGGGGACACAGACACCATGGGACGTCCCAAAGCAGTCCCTTGGGAGGGAAAGAGCAGAGAAGAACTTAAGGGGAAGAAGCCACCGCTGCCTGCAAGACCAAGCGGCCCAAGCTCGCATCAGCCGATGCAAAGGTGTCCACCCGGTAAAATTTCGAGAAGGTATGCAGAGACTTCCAGGTGGCGGCCTTACACACCTGAAGGGCCGAAGCCCCATGCCGGATAGCCCAGGAAGCTCCGACCGACCGAGTGGAGTGAGCCGAGACTCCGAAAGGAGGAGCCTTCCCCTTACCACTGTAAGCTCGAGAGATAGCAGAACGAATCCAGCGGGCAAGGGTCGCCTTGGACGCCGCCGATCCCTTGCGAGGACCCTCAGGGATGATGAAAAGGGAGTCAGAAGTGCGAAACGATTTTGTCCGCGCAAGGTAGATGCGCAAGGCGCGAACCACGTCTAAGTGGTGGAGCGCCCGCTCCCTCGGATGAGAGGGGGCGGGACAGAAGGAGGGGAGGATAATATCCTCATTGAGGTGAAAAGGCGACACGACCTTGGGCTGGAATGAGGCCACAGGCCGCATCACCACCTTGTCTTGATGAAAAACCAGGAAGGGAGGGCGGCAAGAAAGAGCGGCCAACTCCGATACTCGTCGAATCGACGTGATGGCCACCAGGAAGACCACCTTGAAGGAGAGAATAGACAGGGGCACGTCCCTGAGGGGTTCAAATGGAGAAGACTGCAAAGCATCCAAAACCAGGTTTAGGTCCCAGGAGGTAATTGGACGACGATAAGGGGGGGCAAGATGTGCCACCCCCTGAAGGAAGGTCTTCACCTGAGAGATCGAAGCCAAGGGTCTCTGGAAAAAAACAGAAAGCGCGGAAACCTGACCCTTAAGGGAACTAAGGGATAAGCCTGACTCCAGTCCTGCCTGGAGGAAGGCGAGGAGCCGGGCCACCGAAAAGGAAAGCGGGTGCGCCGCGCAGGCCTCGCAATGACGGAGGTAGGCCTTCCAACAGCGATAGTAAATCCTGGCAGAAGACGACTTCCGCGCCCCGATCATCGTCCTGACGACCGCGTCCGAGAAACCCCGGGATTTTAGGACCCAGGTTTCAACAGCCACGCCGTCAAACGAAGCGACGCGAAATGCGGGTGGCAGATCGGGCCTTGACTTAGAAGATCCGGACGGTCGGGCAGACGCCAGGGGGCGTCGACGGCGAGGTTCACTAGATCCGCGTACCAGGCGCGGCGAGGCCAGTCCGGAGCCACCAAGATGATTGGAACCCCTTCCGCCTTGATTTTTCTCAGGACCCGTGGAAGGAGCGGGAGGGGAGGGAAAATGTAAGGCATGCGGAACTGCCGCCAAGGAATCACCAGAGCGTCTGACGCCAGAGCCTGAGGGTCCCGCGTCCGACAGACAAACTTCGGCAGACGTCGGTTGATCCGGGATGCCATCAGATCCACGTCGGGCGTTCCCCATCTGAGACAGATCTGGGAGAACACCTCGGGGTGCAGGGTCCATTCCCCTGGGTCCACACGTGCGCGGCTTAGGTAGTCGGCCATCCAATTGTCCACCCCCGGAATGTGGACAGCCGACAGGGCCAACACGTTTACCTCTGCCCAGGAGAGGATCAGCGCCACTTCCGCCATGGCGGCCCTGCTGCGGGTGCCGCCCTGATGATTCACGTACGCCACCGCGGTGGCATTGTCTGTCTGTACACGAACGGGGAGACCTCGGAGCTGCGCCTGCCAGTGCAGGAGAGAGAGCCTGATGGCCCGTAGTTCGAGTATGTTTATAGGAAGCCGAGACTCCTGCGGCGACCAAGTCCCCTGCGCGGTGAGAGTGTGCCACACTCCTCCCCAGCCCTGCAGGCTGGCGTCGGTGGTCACTATCTGCCAGTGGATGGGCAGGAATGAGCGACCGATGGAGAGGCTCTGAGACTGGAGCCACCATTGGAGATCCCTCCGAAGACGAGCAG
Organism: Dendropsophus ebraccatus; assembly: GCF_027789765.1. Lineage (NCBI taxonomy): Eukaryota > Metazoa > Chordata > Amphibia > Anura > Hylidae > Dendropsophus > Dendropsophus ebraccatus. Next base: position 204,922,015 of record NC_091454.1, read on the forward strand.
GGGGACTGACCCGGCGATCCAGGGAAGGAAGAGACCTGTCCCACTGCGCCAGAAGGAATAGCTGAAGGGGACGAGAGTGGAACTGCGCAAAAGGCACTGCCTCTATTGCGGCCACCATCCTCCCCAGCACCCTCATGCAGAATCGAATGGACACCGGGCGATGACTGCAAAGGGCTCGAACCCCGGAGCGAAGGGACGCCAGCTTGTCCTCCGGGAGAAAAACCCGAGCCTGAAGCGAGTCCAACCTCATCCCCAGAAACACAATGGACTGGGAGGGGGTCAAGGAAGACTTGGGTCGGTTGAGGAGCCACCCGAAACGAGAGAGAGTGTCCAACGTTATCCGGAGGCTTTCCAAATTCTGGTCCCGGGACGGGGCTTTGACCAGAATGTCGTCCAAGTAGGGTGTTACTGAAATCCCCCGGGACCGTAAAAGAGCCATGACAGCCGCCATGGTCTTTGTAAAGACACGAGGGGCCGTGGCCAGGCCGAAAGGTAGGGCCACGAACTGAAAGTGGTCCGATTCGATGGCGAAGCGAAGAAAACGCTGGTGGGAGGGAAAAATCGGAATATGGAGATACGCGTCCTGGATGTCCACCGAGGAGAGGAACTCTCCCGGCTCCAGGGACGCGATGACAGAACGCAGAGACTCCATCCGAAAATGAGATAGCCGGACGTGGCGGTTCAGTCGCTTGAGGTCCAAGATTGGACGCACCGAGCCGTCCTTCTTCGGAACTACAAAAAGGTTTGAATAGAAACCGCGGAACCGTTGGGAGGAAGGAACGGGGACGACAACTCTCTTGTTGAGGAGAGACTGGAGGGCCTGAGAGAACCCGGCCGCCAGAGAGGGAGACCGAGGCAGGCGAGAAGGGAAGAAACGGTCGCGAGGAATGGAGGAAAACTCTATCTTGTAGCCCCGAGAAACCACGGCCCGCACCCAGGCGTCCTCGACATGGGAGAGCCATGCCTCCTGGAAATGCAGGAGACGGCCGCCCACCAGCGGGGAGTCGCACGGGGGGAAACCTTCAGGAGGAGGCGGTCTTGGGAGCGCCTGACTTGAAGGGGGGCCGGGAGGAGTTCGACCTGGTTTGCCAGGAAGGACGGTTCCTGGGGAAACCAGTCCTCTTGTTTTGAGAGCCCGCGTTTTTAGTGGAGGGAGCAGGCGGGAGCGACCGAAAGGAGCGAAAGGAACCCGGCTTGCGTCGGGTATCCTGACGCTTCGGGCGCTGCTGGGGAAGACTGGTACTCTTACCTCCGGTAGCGTCAGAAATTATTTCGTCCAAGCGTTTCCCAAAAAGACGGGAACCTGCAAAAGGAAGACTGGTAAGAGACCTCTTAGAGGCCGGGTCAGCCCGCCACTCACGGAGCCATAGGGAACGACGTATGGCCACAATATTAGCTGAAGCGAAGGCTGAGCTGGCTGCGGAGTCTAAGGAAGCTAGACAGATATACTGGGCCGCATCCTGTATCTGCTGAGTAAGGTCAGCCAGGTCATCAGGGGGCGCCCCAGAAAGAAGACCGTCCCTCAGTTGTTTAGCCCACACCGATATCGCCTTGGAAACCCACGTGGAGGCAAAGGTGGGCAAAAGGGAGGATCCGGAGGCCTCGAAAGCCGACCTAGCCAAGGCTTCCACCCGTCTATCGGTGGAATCCTTGAAGGAAGCCACATTGTCAAGGGGAAGCGTAGTGGCCTTAGTCAAACGGGAAACTGGAGGATCCACAGAAGGGGGGGAGGACCAGAGAGACACAAGGTCCTGCGAAAACGGATACAAGGTGTCCAAGCGTTTGGGCTTGGCAAACTTTTTATCCGGGGACTTCCAGTTCTTGGTGAGTAAAGCGTCAAATTCCTTGTGGCTTGGAAAAGAGCTACGGACACGGAGGGCGCTCCTGTTGAAACAGACCTCCCCGGATGGAGGAGGATCCGCTGAATCCTTCAACTGGAAGGTATCACGGATGGCGGCCACGAGGTTATCCACCGTGGCAGACATGTGAGGATCCTCTGAGTCAGAGGCGGAAGCCCCCTCAGAATTCGACTGGTCTCCAGGAGAATGAGACCGTCTAGCTGGGGAGATGTGGGCAGGAGCCAGACTCGACCTAGGGGAGCCTGAAGACGACCGGGAAGAGGCCGCCCGAAGGCGTTTACGGGAATGACTCCGACCGGAGCGACTGGTGGAAGGGAGAGGGCGAGCCTGAGCTGCCGCGGAAGCGGATAGACGGTCGAGGGCGGCCGCGACCGACTGGGAAAGCTCAGCCATCTGAGAGACAGAATGACAGAGGGAACGCGCCCAAGCTGGAGCTGGCTCATCCGACTCCTGGGAAGGAGGGGGATCCTGTGCAAGGGACTGAGAAGAGCAGGACTGCATGGAGCAAGCAGTGCAGAGTGGCTGAGAATGGCCAGAAGAAGATTTAGTGTTACAGGATGAACAGAAATAATAAGTAACAGAAGAAGGGGGAGGTTGCTGACGGCGAGAGGAGTCAGACCTTGACTCAGACATAATGCATATAAAGAGAAAAAAAAAAAAACACAAGTGCAATCTCCTAGGCAGACAGCTTAAGAAAAAAAAAAAAAAAAAAAAAAGGTGTCGTGTGGAAGGATTCCAGCAGAGTACCCGGAGACTGGTGACAGGCTGCAGGGGGAGAATAGAAATCCAGTGAGCCGGCAGCAAACAGACAGTAACATAAAGTAAAGAAACCCAGAGGGCTTACCCGGGAGATTCAAGCGTCCTGAAGATGAAGCAGGAGCAGCGGCGTAAAGACCGGCAGAAACGGCTGCAGAGCAGGGTACAGTGACGGCGAGTGGACCGGAAGCCTGTATCCTGGAGCCGACGCGCGGGAATGTGGAAGCGCGGCGTCCTCAGCGCAGTGACGTCACCGCGCCTGCCCGCGCGCAAGTACTGGCGCGGCGTCCTCAGCGCAGTGACGTCACCGCGCCGGACCGCGCGCGCGCGGGAAATTCAAACAGGCGCCTGAACCGGAATGGCGCCGGGACTGGAGTGCGGCGTACGCCGCCGGAGAAAACCAGCAAGCTGCCGCTCGGGACCAGAGGGACCCAGTATCCTCCGGTACCAGGCCCAGGTGGAGGGGTGGCCGAGGAGGGGCAGGACCTGCGCGCTACAGCCGGCGGGAGAGTCGGGCGCGCGCCGGGGTCGGGGTAGCGGCCAGCACGAGCGCACACAGCGAAGGCCCGCCGAGACCAGAAACTCACCGTTCCGATGTCTTCTGGTCTTCTGCCGGCACTGTGCCACGCTGAACGCTCAACTCTGGGAGGCTGAGGGTGCAGGGGCTGGCGGAGTGAGGTCCGCAATGAGGAGACAGACAGCTGAGCAGGTCTGTGTCCTGGGCGCTGAGTCCGGCCGTAGGTGACCTAGGGTAGACAGTCCCTCTATATTTAGGGTCTGTTCCCTGGTCACTTGGGGAGTGGGATCAGGGTGAGTCTAGATCACTCACCGTGCCCAACCTGTAAGGAAAAAAGGGGTTGTTAGTAATAGAAAGTAGCAGAGATGATCTGGAGCAACCAGACCTGCATCTGCCTCCTACTGACACTAAGCTAAACTGGATTAGCTCAGTGCCAGTGGGCGGGTATAGCCTGCTGGGAGGGGCCGACTTGTTTTATTTTTTCTTAGTGTCAGCCTCCTAGTGACAGCAGCCTATACCCCATGGTGTCTGTGTCCCCCAATAAGACGCCCGAGAAAACTGTATTACTTAGGATCCTATTACATGAGCTGATGAACGCCCGATCAATACTGTAAGCGAATGTCGATCTGCTAGATTGGCGCTCATTTACTGGGCCCATTACACAGCCGATCAGTGGCGGAATAACTTTACCATGGGCCCAGGGCTGTTCACCAATATTTGGCCCCCCCAACCCACTGTAACTATGGCGGCACTTTGTAGAGGACCTGTGGTGACATCATTGTCACATGATAAAGTCCTTCAGTATGTTCTCTAATGTTACCTTATTGTCCCCTGGCTGCAGTTTTGCCCTGATTTGTGCAAAATTGCAGTAAAAAGCAGCAATTTTATGCAAATCATGGCAGAACTGTAGATAATACACCACTGAAAGCGTGAGTCTGTTTGGGGGGCCATGGGCCCTCCAGCACCTCAAGGCCCCGGGCTACCGCCCAAAACAGACCTATTTTAATCCACTACCGGGCCCGATAACCGCCTATCAAGGGCTGCATGGACATTGTTAGCAATGTCCGCACAGCCCTTGCCCAAACAGTAAATATTTTACCTGTCCACACTCCTGGTCTTCTCCTGCGCTCTGTATGCGTCTCGGCACCACGCAGTGTGGCTTCAGAGCACCCTATCTGAGCTGACAGGCTGCTCAGCCAATTACTGGTCGTGGGCCAGCCAGTGATTGGCTGAGCGGCCTTTCAGTTCAGAACACTACTCGCCTCCTTCGCACCGCCTCCACTTCAGCCTCTGCATAATCAAGCTAATTGACACATGCGCAGTGGAATTAGGCGGACGCGAAGGAAGGTGAGAGGTTCATTTCCTTTTGATTTTACTTTTGGATACTTGTATATAAAGTGGTTTTTAATTATATAATGCATAAGCTGTGATAAAGACGGAAACGTCGAAACGCGTTGCTGTGCACGCTTTCTTTTTTATGTGGGCTTGCTATAAATAAAGGATCATTATTTTGGGAATCGGAGTGCCATGAACTTTTTTATCCTGGATTTCTACGTGTACACCCAGTGAGCTCCTGGGCTTCTTACGGCACCCTCCCTAGATCCAAACACATCGAGACACAGGAATTAACCATTACTGAATATTGGCAATATCGTGGTTGAGCGGTAAACCTACTCAAGTTGTTTCAGTTCAGATAGGGCGCTCTGAAGCCACAGCGCCTGAAAGCGTATGCCAGAAAGCATACAGAGCCCAGGAGAAGACCAGGAACATGGACAGGTGAAGTATTTACTGTTTGGACAATCGTCAGCCGTCGGCCTCGTATTGCTAATACGCGTAGCGATGTGGAGTCGGCGGCTGATGATTTTAGGTCTGGGCCTAAAGAAATGATCAGCCGATGATTGTTTCATCAGCTGTTCGTTGTCTCTATTACACAAAGCGATAAAATTCGTCTGATTATCCATTTGTGTAATAGGGCCCTTAGTCATCATATAGCAGATTATTTTATGTATAGCGTTGTTGTTGTTGAGTGGTTAATATTTGGTAATGTACAGTGTATTATTATTACCCGGGTGTATGTAAATAGTAAGTGGCCAACATACAGAACTGTTATTAGGCCCTATTCTGTAGGGTAAAATTAGTCTCTGGTATGGCTACTTTTATACTCCATACACTATATGAGATAGGCACCAACAAAAAGTTATGGCATTGGGTTTCACATGAACTGATGTTACTAGAGATGAGCGAACCTCGAGCATGCTCGAGTAGATCCGAACCCGAACTTTCGGCATTTGATTAGCGGTGGCTGCTGAACTTGGATAACGCCCTAAGGCTATGTGGAAAACACGGATATAGTCATTGGCTGTATCCATGTTTCCCAGACAACCTTAAAGCTTTATCCAAGTTCAGCAGCCCCAGCTAATCAAATACCGAACGTTCGGGTTTGGATCGACTCGAACCCGAACCCGGTTTGCTCATCTCTAGATGTTACCTCAAGGTCCATCAGCTTGGCCATCTGTCTTTTTCCATTCTCCAATAGTTTCTTTATATTCTCAGATTCCAAGTCCAGATCCTACAATGAAATTCACAGACAGAAGTATAAAAAATGTGTTTGTGGAATCCCCCCAAAAATCCCATCAAATCAGTAGGAGAAAAGTCACATGCACACAGGAGTCCCAGACATGGAAGCTCAGCTTAAAGCTACAGAACAAAGCCTATACCATGGCTCCATAGCTAGCAGCTGGCCTCTGAGTAAGACACCTGTAACACTTGTCAGTTTTATTAGATATAATGGCATGTGGGCTCCTAAGGCAAATGGTCCCACGAGAATCATATAAAATCACTACTGCTATGTCTCTGTTCCCTAAGGCAAAATGTTACCACAGCAGGGGTTGGTGCAGGTGTCTGCAGCATACGACTCTGCTCCAATTCACAGTCCAGAGATCGCCAAAAGCCTGTCCAAGAGATGAGACTAGCATTAGAAAGAATGGGAAGTGAACCCTTTTTAATTACTTAATTTTAAATGTAATAAGAGGAAATTAAAGTATTTTTGTATGTGGCTGGGGCCTACATAATTTTTTTTTTAATGTACACTTATATACCTGGGTCCTCAGGGCTCCCCTGTGTTTTCTTTCAGCTTACCGCGCTGCTTGCTACTTCTTGGCATTAATAGCCAATCACTGCCGATAGCGATGTTCCATCTCTACCGGTGATTGGCTGAGCAGGCTTTCACTTCCAAGACAGGTCCTTCTCTGAAGTAGCAAGTAGTGGTGATCAGGGAGCCAAAGGACATCACAGGGGAACCCAAGTAGGTAAGTGTACTATTATATTCTAAAGCAGCCCTAGTAACATATAAAATTTATCTTAAAAATCCCTTTAAGGCAGAAAATATTGGAATATTTACACATTGCAGAAATAGGGGAGATCTTTGCTTTCTCTGTGAGATGTTTTTTATCAGCTAATATGATGGATAAAGAATTGCCAACTGTGGGTAAACTATCATGAAACCTCCAAAGCTCCAGGATGGGGTTACCACAATAACACATGTACTTTCACTAATAACTTAAAGTGACTGTACCACCAGGCCCAGGCTGAAGCACTGTAGGCAGGCTGACCCACCCTTAGTGAGAGGAAACCCTAGCCCCTCTATGATAGGGTTCCATTGTTTCTAATGGAGTCACGTCATGGAGGGGCTGGGGTTTCTTCAGCCTGGGCCTGGTGGTACAGTCACTTTAAGATAGTTGGTGTTACAGCATAAATGAATAATTTCAATGATACTATCTGAGTGTAGAATTCTAATGGAGAAAGAACAATAAAAAGATGCCAATGGTCACAAAGTCTGCGTGAGGCTGTTCACACCTGGTCTTCCCGAAGAAGATTTGCAACTTCCCAGTGGTGGAGGCCTCCGGTGAGTTGGTGAGGCCACAGATGCGTTTACTTGATCTTCTTAAAAAAAAAAAAAAAAAAAACTTTACTAATTTCATGGTCACGCAGAGACAACTCAGCAACTATTACCAATAATTGTACCACATTATAAAAAGTATACACCAAATTCAGGAAATAGAAAGAACATGAAGAAATTATTTTTCAGCACGCTGGAAAGTAATTTGTGGTATATGATACTGGTGAACATTTGGTGGTCAACAACTAAAAGATTGACCAATCATAATTACTGTGATAATGAGAAGCTGTAACCCTACCTTCTACGTGCGTCATACTTCTAACAAGTCGAGGTCGTGCTGCTTGAGCTGTACATGACTCTGCCTGCAGGTCCTGTTCATACAAAGACACCTACATGGTTATATTTTCTATCCACCATCCTTGTCAAACCCTTAAAATAAAAGATGATGGTTCTCACGTGCTGGAAAAGCTCAATAGTCAGTCCCAGGTAATGATGTAGAGCAAGGAATGTGACTCTTTGCAGACGAAGGGCTATGATCTATAGAAAATGAAAGGAAGAAAAATAGATAATTAAATGTGGTCATCATCAATCAAGTGTTATAGGCCGGGGGTGGGGGGTATTGTAGTGTGGCATCTACCAAGGGCATACTCATCCTGTGCCCCAGTAGGGTTATCATTAAAGGGATTTGCTCCTGCTCTGGACAGTTCCTGACATGGACAGAGGTGGTAGCAGAGAACACTGTGTGAGACTCGAGAGAATACACCACTTCCTGCAGGACATACAGTTAAAGGGGTTATCTAGCACTGCAAAAACATGGCCACTTTCTTCCAGAGACAGCACCGCTCTTGTCTCCAGCTTGGGCGGGGTTTTGCTGCTCAGTTCCATTGAAGTGAATAAAGCTTAATTGCAAACTGCACCTGAACTGGAGACAAGAGTCGTGTTCTCTGAAAAAAAGTGGCCATGTTTTTGTAGCACTGGATAACCCCTTTAACCTCTTAAGGCTGGGTTTACACACAGTATATTTCAGGCAGTATTTGGTCCTCATGTCAGGTCCTCATAGCCACCAAAACTAGGAGTGGATTAAAAACACAGAAAGGCTCTGTTCAACAATGGTGAAATTGAGTGGATGGCCGTCATATAACAGTAAATAACTGCCATTATTTTAATACAACAGCCATTGTTTTAAGATAACAGCAAATATTTGCCATTAAATGACGGCCATCCACTCAATTACAACATTATGCGAACAGAGCCTTTCTGTGCTTTCAATCCACTCCTGGTTTTGGTTGCTATGAGGACCTGACATGAGGACCAAATACTGCCTGAAATATACTGTGTGTGAACCCAGCCTAAGGACGCATGACGTACCCATACGTCATGCGCCCCTAAGAGGTGTTCAGAGCAGGGCAGCGCGGCGACCCCGCTCTGAACCGACGCGGTTTTGGGTGCCCCTTGTAGCTCGGGACCGCGGGTATTAGCGGGCACGTTCCAATCGCTGTGCCCGTTAATACAGTAATCAGATGCAGCTGTCCAACATGACAGCTGCATCCGATTACCGGACGCAGCACATCCTTGGTGTCTAGTGGAGGAGATCGCTCCTCCGGGACGTTGTCCCGGAGGAGCGATCTCCGTTACTGCTGCCAGCCGGGGACCGCTCCAAGATAACTCATGCTCATAAATGCATTTAGATATCTGATGTAGATCATGAGACGTATGAGTGATTCCATAATTGCATAAATGCCACAATGCTTGAGTTTAACAAAGTGATCATTGGATGGTATCATATATACAAACTATTTGACTTTTGACCATTATTGGCCACCAGAATGTAAAAAAAAAAATCATTGGATACTGGGACTACTATATAGGTTCATTTTGTTGCAATTAGAAGATGTACGAATCCAAAGATCTCGGCCTCAACAAAAAAAAAAAAAAAAACTAAAAAAACATCCTGTCATTCACATTAGTCATATACATAACCTGATACATCAACCAACCTGAACAGTTCGGATGAGGCTTTGAGGATACACCTTGAAGATAGCACTAAAAGCCTCAACAGGAAGACGCAATACTGTGCTCTTCTCTATGGCCTTCGCTGTCACTGTGCGGTAAGGCCTCTGGTGACCCTGGATGAGGAAGCAGATTTTGAGTTTTGTTTTTGTGTAGAAGAAATGAAACCGTGCCAGCAACACTAGAAATAACCACTGTCTTACTTTCATATAGTACCAAAATTTATCTTTACTCAGCATTGACAGAAACAAAAATGTCCCCCCTGTTATAATCACTAATTATAGAACCAAAAGTCTTAATTAAAACATAACTTTTAATTGATGTGCCTTAAAATCCATAGATGTCACAAGGTCCTGAAGAAGTAATAAAGCTCTTCAGCATCCTATTTAAATCCCCCAGATGGATAAAAACATCACATAGTCACACCAGTATAACCAAAGACAAATTCCCATTTAGATGAATTCATCAATTAAAAAAAAATGTCTCGACATGTTTTCCCCCATGAGTATCAGGTTTCATCAGGGGATATAGAAATGGGATTAATCCAGGTAAAGAACTAACAAGCTGTGGAAATAAGGAAATAAGCCTTGTCACCGATGACAATACAAAGCCATGCCAAAAGGGAGTCAGAAGTCACTTCTGGTAACACCATCTTACCGTGAGAACGTCCAGAATACTGAGGAGACTGTGCACATTGTCACCAGGACCCACCGACTTCATGTAATGTCTGGTGCCATCCTTTGAGAAAGACAAAGATTTCTTAAATAATGGTATATCATAAAATCTGTAGGAAGTAGATTACAAATCTCTTGCACTTGCTGGGACCAGTTGCTTTGAATAAATTTTTTTTGGGGGGGTGAACTACCCCTTTAACAAGGGGCGGCTATTGGACATCATGTATGGCTGTAGACATGCAACTGTTCCCCTTTTGTCTCGGAAGGAATGCTTCCAAGACGAACAGAGGGAGGGAGTATAGAGCTGGGGTAAGGCCTGTTCTCCTCCCTGGATAACCCCTTTAAACATAAGCTGTTATATCTACTCAGTTCAGAATCTTTATGCTTTAAAACATGCTCCATATATCTTTTATATCTATATTTGATGTGGTTGTCCCAATTTTTGGCCTTCCTAGCAACACCAACATCTTTAGGAGGCAATTGTTTCCACTGACAACCCCTGCTCTAAGAAATGGCCTCTACATAAGTCACAGAGCATGCCAAGAAACCTGTCCCATACAAGAGAATAGGGTGCCCTGGATGCTAGAACAGGGGTTGAAGTAAAGAATAAGAAGACCTTATGAGTAGAATAATTTACCCAGTGTATGGCCAATCGTACAAGATTTAACGCCATGCCAAGAATAAGTGATATCTTACTGGATCGGATAGTGAGAGCTCAAGTTTTCCTTCCAAGACTATGTAAATGCTGGAGTCAGGCTGCCCAGGGCAGAAGACCAATTGTCCAGGTTCATAATACTCAAACACCACGTGTTGGCACAATGACAGGAAGAGAGGTCGCTCAAAGTGTCCCAGTACACTAGACAAGACAAAGGAAGCAGGAGGGGAAGACGATAGGAGACATGGTTACACAGCGAAATGTATTATTAACTTCCCTTAGTTCCTGTGCCTTGTGGTAGTGTCTACATAGGAGGAACATGTAAAGAATATGCATCAGGTTACTCACCGAACACTTTGGAGCATGTAAAGCACTTCAGGGGGCAAAGTTGGGGTCTCCGATTCCGAAGGGTGGCTGAGGAGCGGGCTGGGAATTGTCTCTTGGTGATGTGATACATTAGGAGGCTGCTCCCGTCCTCCCCGTCGAATCCTGCAATGAAGCACCCTATAGACCATGATTACATAATATACTAGGACACTACAGATTATTCCAAGGTTTCTTCACCTTTGCTTTATGCTCACCACCTTCTTCCTCTTCTTACCCTGCCAAAAATACACAGAGAATATTGTTAGTCTTTGCTCATGGGGGTAATCCTTTATAAATGTCCATTTCCACATCATTTACTATAACTATGTTATCATCTCTCTGCTGATACCAAATCCTCACTACAATGCAGAAGACTCAGTGCTGCCCCTCCCTATATCTGTCCCTACATAGTCCCTACATTCTACATCTAAAACTAAAATCCTCCATAATCTTCTAATTCCCATCTTCAAGACTTTGCTCGTTCTGCACCAGTTCTCTGCACCAAAAGACTCATTCCCAACACCCACCGTTTTGAGCGTTCCCTAAAGACTCCTTTTAGGAAAGTTTCTTTAATTCGGTAAATGTCTGGCAAGAGGCCACCGGGCACAGCTGCCAGCTGAATGAAGAGAACAGAGAATGCCAGCATACACTACATTCCGTTTATGATTTACCAGGCACGGTTTTGTACATTTGGTTGTGTCTGCTCCTTATAGCTCAGTCCCACCAATCTTTATCTGCAGTACCAGACATGGCCACTACCAAATGTATGGCACTGTGCCTAATAAACAGAGAAAGAGACACATTGGTCACTGAAGACCCTTTAGTTGGCTTTAAAGCTAACTTAACGGGTATTATACCTTATTGCGCGGTCCTTCTTTTGAACCGTGCACTGCTCTGGTCTTTTCGGAAGCATCCTCCCTTCTGTGACGCAGCTCCATTGATTCTAAAGGAGCCGCATCACAGAGGGGGAGGGGAGATAGTCACACCAGGGGCTTTAAGTTGATTTCCCCAAAGTAGTATACCTGCATCGAAAATTATTATTAAACATGGAACATGGATGAGTCCTGGTACCCAGTCTACATGCCAAATATTGATTCAACGAATCTTTTCACAACTATAGAAAAGAATTTTCGTATTAATCACGGCCGTTGTTGCAATCAGAAACAACGGCCGTAGTTTTACGAAAATATACTGTACGTAGTATGAACATAGCCTAAAAGTACACACAAAGGTATGGGGGGGGGGGGGGGGGGGGGTTGTTTGTTTGTGGCGGCAGCCTAGGTCATAGGTTGTGTTTGCTGCTCATCAATCAATTATATAGGTAGCTGCAACTGCTAAAAAAAAATCTAATATAACAGGAATATATTATTATTATTATTATTATTATTATTATTATTATTATTATTATTACCTTGTGAGGAATCTTCTGTGTCGGCCGTCTTGGAGTTTCAGGTTCCGGAGGTTCTGGGAGTTATACAAACATAATGATTATGAAGAGCAAAACATTTGGCCCTCAATGGGTCACTGATGTGTATGACATATACCTTCTAAAGCTTAAAAGCACTCATATGCGTCTATGAGGTCAGGAACATACAATGTAGATAATTACTATAATTATAATACCATAGCGCCTCCTAATGGCAAAGCATGTGAGGTGCAGTCGGATTAACTTTCTCATTGTGGTTAATCTTGTGGTATTTATGAAACTTACTGAATCAACAGGGTTTTCCCTCTATAAGAAGCGATGATATAATATTGGGATATGCTAGTACATGCTGAGCTGTAGAGGTTCTACCGCTGGGACCCCACTATTTTTTGAATAAAGGTGCTGCAGTACTAGTCCAGCATTGTGGATGCTACAGGCAAAGAATTTCAGACTTTTAGATTAAAAAAGAAAGGTCCCATAGAGTTGTATGGATGGGCAGCCGCAGCACACATTCATACTTATCATTACCATAGACATACTGGTGGGGGTGGAATGGATAGGTAAGAGGTGATAAATGGTATCGGTGGGAACACCCCAATAATTATAACCCGAGATTGATAGTATTTGAAGAACCTGGACATTGGTAGGATGGAAATCTTAAACAGTAATCATAATACAAGAATGTTCCTCAGGGGTGGGGCCAGCAGTATAACGTGAAGCTCCTGAACTTCAATGCCCTCCACCCCCCATGTGTGACTTATAATTGTACTGTTTTTAGGCTACTTATGGAATAGACCCAGGGTGCAACCGCTACCTCCGCACCCACTACAGATACGTTCCAGGACGGGTATAAAAACAATATGACTCACCTGACTGATTACCTTGAGAAATCCACTGGATCAGCCACAGTAAGCAGACTCCACCCATGAGGAGCCCTGCCCCCACAGTGTAATTGGTCACTGTATAATCCTGAGGAAATTAGATTTCTGATTAAGTATCGAGATGAAAGCATAGCAATAGTACTGACAATGCAAAGATATTAGGTGGTAGATCCCTATAACAAGATTTACATAGTAACCTCTAGGCTCTGTATAGGGGAGAAAAGTAGCCAGTAGATGACTTCAAACTAAATTTAATATCCAGTGCTACAAAAACATGGCCACTTTCCTTCAGACACAACACGACTCTTGTCTCCAGTTCAGGTGCGGTTTGCAATTAAAGGGGTTATCCAGCACTACAAAAACATGGCCACTTTTCCCCCTACTGTTGTCTCCAGTTAAGGTGCGGTTTGCAATTAAGCTCCATTTACTTCAATGGAATTAAGTTTCAAAACCCCACCCAAATTGGAGACAACAGTAGGGGGAAAGTGGCCATGTTTTTGTAGCGCTGGATAACCCCTTTAAGCTCCATTCACTTCAATAGAACTGAGCAGCAAAACCCCACCCAAGCTGGAGACAAGAGTGGGGCTGTCTCTGGAAGAAAGTGGCCATGTTTTTGTAGTGCTGGATAACCCCTTTAGGGTGCGTTCACACCTACAGGATCTGCAGCAGATCTGCAGCAGATTTGATGCTGTGTTCAGTTATTTAAATGAAATCTGCTGCAGAAAATAAGCTGCAGATCCTGTAGGTGTGAACGCACCATTAAGGCCCAAACCAATGGACATGCAGGAACAGCATGGTATCCATCTCTAACAAAATAATACATGCAAGACCCTGCAGATTTGCAGTTTAGGATCCCAGTTTGTATTGTCCCTTGATAATAAGTTAATGAATCTCAGGCAATCAGCCACAACTGTAAAGAAACATGGCAGTTACTGGTCAATTTCCGAACAGCGCCACCACAGGTCAAATTAGGTATTACACAATGTCTATACATATCAATGGTCATGGGTACAAAGCTAGACAGAACAGGTCCTCCAGAGAAACAGATGCTCTATCAGTTGCTTTCTGCTCTAGCCAAGAGATGTGATCACTGAACAGAGGAATCCTGTATTATAAACTGAGAACCCCCTAATAGAGCGGGTTCAGACTAAAAAATTGGCGTGGATAAATTCCGCTGAATTGCGTTGTCTGTACGTGCTCACGGCCGTGCGCCTCTCCGCCCATGCCATAGACACCATTCCATGCACGGGCGGAATCCGCATTCCGCCAAAAGAATTGACATGTCAATTCTTTCGGCGCATAGCTGAATCAGCCGGCCCATAGAATGGTGTCTATGGAGCCGGCGGAAAGGCGCGCGGCTGTGAGCACGTTCTAGCGAAGGAATTAGGCGGAATTTATCCGCGAGAATTCCATAGTCTGAACCCGCCCATAGGGTGTATGAAAGTGCACAGTCTAAACAGGACAACCCCTTTAGGGTGCCTTCACACCTACCGTATCGCAGCAGAAAATCCGCTGCGGATCCGCAGCAGATCCGCAGCAGATTTAACTAAATGAATGAACACAGCATCAAATCCGCACTTACAAATCTGCTGCGGATCCGCAGCGGATTTGACAGTGCGTATTTAATGCTGTGTTCATTCATTTACTTAAAGGGAACCATTCACCCCGTGGCCCCCGGCAGAAACTGACATACAGTGACATAAAGGTCAATATACTTACCACATCGCTCCCGGTCCCGTCCCGAAGCCCGTTGTTAACACGGAGAAATCGACGATTCTTCTTCTCGCGCCCATTATGGTAATGAGCGCCGCCGGGTCCGAAATCCGGCCTTCTCCCCGCCTCCGACACTTGATTGACGCCAGGTCCTCTTCCTCCTCGTCTTCTTTCTTCTCGCCGGATCCCGCGCAGGCGCCGTGACAGTCGTTTTCGGCGCATGCGCAGTTCACAATTGAAGCCGCTCCGCAGCTTCACTGTTTACTGCGCATGCGCCGATTGGCTCGAACACGTATCCTGTTTACCGTGCAGGCGCAGAAGAGGTGACGAGACCATCGCAGCGGCCCCTGCGCGGGAATTCGGCAGAAGACTGAAGACGTCAATCAAGTTCCAGGAGGCGTGGATGGGCGGCGACGAGAAGAGGACCTCATGAATAAGTTGGACTCGTCCGTCGTTTCCTATGGACGTTGGACTCATCTCAGCTCATTACCATAATGGGCGGGAGAAGAAGAATCGGCGATTTCTCTGTGTCAACAACGGGATCCGGGACGGGACTGGGAGCGATGTGGTAAGTATATTGACCTTTATGTCACTGTATGTCAGTTTCTGCCGGGGGCCACGGGGTGAATGGTTCCCTTTAAATCTGCTGCGGATCCGCAGCGGATTTTCTGCTGAGATACGGTAGGTGTGAAGGCACCCTTAAAGAGTATTTTTATAAATTTCTTCTTTGTATTAGTATGAGTTCCACAGAGAAGAGAATAAAATTTGTAGCTACTGATTATACGGACAAAACCCTTGGTGGGGGTATCAGCTGCCATTAAAGGGTAATTATTCTTTTTTTTTTTTTTTGCCCCCAATATATCTAAACTAGAAAAAAAGCAACTCTAAAAAATTTGCAGTTTTTATGTTATCATTCATGTTAGAAAACCTGACATTTGACAAACAAATAGAATTCAGAAACTCTACCTCGTACTTACCAAGTCAATTTCAAGTAAGCTCCGCCCCTTCTGCATCATGTGATTTATCATCCTGCACAAAGAGTAGACATTCTCTGTCACCATAACATGTCATCTTATTTTATGCATTTTCCTGGACATCGGCCTACAATATACCATTTTCTACTTTTTAAGCAGTCAACCAAACAGATTATAAAAGTAGTTGTAGCCTGAATACAGCTGAAACACACCTCCTAATTTTATTACACAAAGAAGAAAAAGTCTGTCATTGGCTATATTCTCAAGCAAAAAAAGTATTTTTGTTTTCTTTTTGTTGTTTTGTTTTTTGGAGTGCTTTTTTGCATTATGTTTTACTGAGCATTTTTAGAGCTTTTTTCTGATGTTTTTTTTCTTGGTGTTCTATGCAAATAAGATCTTTGCCTGCAGTTTTTGGCTATGTTTCCATGATGTCTCTTTTTGGCTGTCGTTAAGGACAACTGTCATTTTGAGGCCGAATAACGGCCGTAATTTCATAATAACTTTATTTAGTCTCAAAATGATGTTCACCTGTTGTGGGAACATAGTGTTTAAGGCTTGTTCCCACTATGGGAACGTAACAGAAAAAGTCAGTCGTCTCTTATTAATGAGTGATTATGATCATTATTTGCAACCGTCAATAGTAAAAGATGGACGCCTTTCCCTGTTATGATCTTGTAGTGGGAACATAGCCTAAGGGTGCCTTTACACAGAGAGATTTAGCTGACAGGTTTTTTGAAGCCAAAGCCAGGAACTGACTATACATAGGGAACCGGTCATAAAGGAAAAACTGATATTTCTCCTCTTTTCAAATACATTCCGGGCTTTGGCTTCAAAAATCTGTCAGATAAATCTCTGTGTAAAGGTACCCTAATGGGGAAATTTATTAAACTGGTGTAAAGTAGAATTGTCTTAGTTGCCCCTAGCAACCAATCAGATTCCACTTTTAATTCCTCACAGATTCCTTTAAAAATCAAAGGTGGAATCTGGTTGCTAGGGGCAACTAAGACAATTCTACTTTACACCAGTTTGATAAATTTTGGTAGGTTAATAGATTTTGGAAGCCAAAGCCAGGAATGGATTTGAAAAGAGGAGAATCTCTGTCTTTCCTTTATGACCTGTTCTCTGTTTATAGTCTTTCCTTTATGACCTGTTATCTGACCTGTTTATAGTCTGTTACTGGCTTTGGCTTCAAAAATCTGTTAGATAAATCTCTCTAAAGACACCCTAAATGTTTACATGCAAAAAAACACACCCAAAAGCTATGTTCACACACTAGGGGAGATTTATCAAACGTGGTGTAAAGTGAAACTGGCTCAGTTGCCCCTAGCAACCAATCAGATTCAACCTTTCATTTTCCAAAGAGTATGTGAGGAATGAAAGGTGGAATCTGATTGGTTGCTAGGGGCAACTAAGCCAGTTTCACTTTACACCATGTTTGATAAATCTCCCCCACTGTTTTTTTAAAGTAAAAAAAAAGGCCATTTTTTGATAATTATGGCCGTAAATAATCATCATGATCATTATTTACAGCCGTCCTTATTAAAAAAAAACAGCCATTTTAATAAAAGGGGGGTGGAACATGTGTGAATATAGCCAAAATATAGTTAAAAAAAAAAAACGTACTTTTTTGGACAAAGAAAGCAAAGTACTATGCTCATATCTCTTACACTGGTATCTACAGACGTAAAATTAAACCAGATGGGAAATGCCTGAAGTTTTCTCATTGAATTGAATGCAAATAAATGTAACAGGGAAAAAGTTTAATATTCATGTTTATTCATCTCATGGATTATTATTAGAGATGAGCGAATACGATTCGATCGAGTTGGTATTCGATTGAATATTGCGGTATTCCAAAGATTCGAATTCAATCGAGTAGTGAGGTGAATACGCAGGAAACATTCGAAAGCCCTCCCATCGCACTTGGCGCTGTTTTTAATCCAATGACCATGCAGGGAGGCCGTGAGGGACCCTGGGAGTACGCACGCAGCGCGAAAACGGCGCCTACCCTTATTGGATGGCTGAACCACATGACCTCGAATCTTAAATACTTGGCTCCCGCCTCTTCACCGCAGATGCGCTTTCAACCTAGCCAGGAAAAGATCTTGCAGCAGGGAGAGATAGGTTTTAGTAGCGTTTTGGTTAGGCAGGATTACTACTGAACCCAAAAGTCCTTTTCAGGGCTAAAATACAGCGAAAAAGTCATCTCTGAATCCAAAGCCCTCCTTAGTGCTAAGAAAGCAGCAGCAGCATCAGCATCTGTATTCATTCCAGTACCCTGTCTGTACATGTGACTTATAGTGTCCCTGTTTAACACCACTAAGGGCACGTTATACATATTGTTCCAGTATCCCACTAAGGGCACCTGATATATACTGTTTCAGTAGCTCAGTAAAAGGCACATGATACATATTATTCCAGTAGCCCACTAAGGGCACCTGATATATATTGTTCCAGTAGCCCAGTAAAAGGCATGTGATACATATTGTTCCAGTAGCCCAGAAAAAGGCACGTGATACATATTGTTCCAGTAGCCCAGAAAAAGGCACGTCATACATACTGTTCCAGTAACGTTCAGCATTACGCGTGATACGCGTGAATAACATGACGCTCTACGGATGCACATTGGAATCATGCATGTAACCCTGGGCAAGAAATACAAACGAAATATTGGCATAAATGTTCGTAAAGCGTTCGCAAATATTTTTCCTTCGCAACTGCGGAGAGTGGCATTATACTGCAATTTTGGGGTGTTGACTGCACCCAGGCATGCTACCCCTAATGTCCCAGAGTCATTCCGAGGTGTTCGCATCGTTTAGGGAGGTTTCATGGGGGACTTGGTGACCTCCAAGTGGTTGAATTTTGATTTTCAATGCCAAAAAATTTTTTCCCATAGACTATAATGGGATCGAATACTCATTCGAATAGTCGAATATCTGTGCCTATTCGATTTGAATTCTCGAAAGTCGAATATTTCACTACTCGCTCATCTCTAATTATTATATATACTATTACGGTATATATTACATCATACATCATTTCAGCACCAAAAATAAATAAATAACAGGACCCTAGACGGGACAGAGCATTATAACTACCTGTCTGTAAAGACCGTAATCTGTGCAGATAGACTATAATTGTACTATACATAACAAACATTAGCAAATCATAATCCTACTAGACGATCAGGACAATACAACGAGTAGAAGACTGGATTCTGTTCTGCAGAGCAATTCACCTTAAAATAGCGGTACAAAGCTGCAGAGCATTCCTTTTCATGCTATTCTTTATTAGCACCATACAATCAGAATAACACACACCAAGCAGTAAGCAGACACCTGCAGACTATAACACCTGCAGATTATTACCCCATACCTAACAATAGCTTCTGTTCAGATAATGACACTTTTCACCTCCTTGTCCTCACTTGCTCGACCTTCTCCTGACTTTATTATCAAGTCTCTATACAAGTGACGTCACGTTCAGGGCTGGGCAGGGATTTGAGCTGTAATAGGGTGGCATAGTAAACACCAGGCCTGCTTACTCCACCCAGGATCCCTATATATGGGGTGACATGTGCCGTCTGTCAACACCGGTGCTTGTAAATACTGACAGCGTTACTAACATACTGACAGCATTACTAACATACTGACAGCAGCACAATCTCATTCATTACTCGGGCACTTAACCTAAAATTCTTTTGCTATATGGTTCAATATAATCTATTATTCTCTGTTATCAGCCATTTTCAGATTGGCTTACAGTGGTGTTTCTCAATGGGATTACAGAATGGAGGTGTAGAACCCTCACACTACTAGTACATATGTTGTGCTGTGTTCCTGAAGGCAGCAGATACTATGGTGCCCTTTGCTCCACATACCTCTCCGCCGGCTCGAGGACAGACTTATTTTTGGAACCTGTGCCGCTTCTGGCCCCTGTGTTTGTTGTGATTCTATACGCTACTAGTAATCGGAATAAGCACTAGAAAGCTGACTGGTTGATGCCGTTTTTGAGGCCAATATCAGTGGGTCGTAAAGGTCACAAAGGTCTTGTTGGACATATGCGGCACTAGCAAACTGTTTTTCTCTGTTATCAGCCATTATCACAGCCTGTCTTTATTAGGCATCCAAAGGCCACAACACGTATGGCCCTATACATGGTAAGTGGGTATACTGGGTGTCTAGGAAGATTTTTGTGAAGGTTCTGACTGTGCTGGACTTATACAGCAGTCACTCACTATTGTTCTCTGTTATCAGCCATTATCACAGTCTGTACTCTATTCTATTGATATCCAAACACGTGATCCGTGTGGCACCTAAGTACAGTCTTATTATTGCAGTCTGTCCTTTATAAGCATCTAAATGCCTGAACCATTTGACCACAAATATAGGTACATTGGGTGTCCGGGAAGGGTTTCATAAAGGGCCTGTCCTTGCTGAACCTATACAGCAGTCGCAACTTTTGTTCCCTGTTATCAGTCATTATAACAGGATTGTCTCCAGAGGATATATATACACTCTTGTACTCTGTTATCAGCCACTATTATTGACATATTCCGGTCTACATAAAGTTAGAAGGGCATGATACAATTTTGGACCATACACTAGAGGAAGTAGTTTTGACAGTGGCATCTAATAAAAATCCCTCTTAGTTAATCCGTCCAGTTGGACTAGATTTTCACCATGATTTATGCCTCCCTCCCAACTTGCCGCACCCCCATGCCCTCCCTTTAGGTGAATGGGACTTCGCCAGAGCATGTGTTTACACAAATATTTGCGATTATTATTAAGTTATTTACCTGACACACATTAATAAATTTGGGCCTATATCTATATACATCTACACTAAAGCTATATTCATACTAGCAAGACCACTGTTTTTTAGAGCAGAGTGGTGGTCGATAACCTAGACAACAAGCTGTCAACAATGGGAGGAAAAGAGCAGCATATCAGGAGAAGGAGGCAAGTTTGGTAAATGAATGAATTTTGAATATTTAAAGGGGAACTATCAGCAGCTCCGTTCTCTGATGTTAGCACCGTTGAGCTTCTTGTTTCTGTCCGCCCCACAGTTTTTGTGCTGTTTGATAAAGATCATCTATGCAAATGTGCCATGGAAGACCCCCCAGGTCCACCGCCTCCTTCAGTAACACCATCCCTATGCATAATCAGTCTTTGGCACACTGCCTGATTATGCATCCATGAATATGCATAGGGAAGGCGTCTCTGAAGGAAGGGGTGGATGGGCCAAAGGGGGTGCTCCATGGTGGTGAGAAACACCCCGCCAGTGCTATTAACAGGTTCTGCTATAGAGTCCTATGACCTCATCTCCTGCCAGTCATTTGACTCGACCTCCTAACAGACCTATGACTTCATCTCCTACCAGTCCTATGACTTCAGCTCCTACCAATAGTAAGACTTCATCTCCTAGCAGTCCTGTAATTCCATCTCCTACAAGTCCTATGACTCAATCTCCAACAAATCCTATGACTCAATCTCCTACCAGTCCTATGACTCCATATCCTACCAGTCCTATGACTCCATCTCCTACCAGTCCTATGACTCCATATCCTACCAGTCCTATGACTCCATATCCTACCAGTCCTATGACTCCATCTCCTACCAGTCCTATGACTCCATCTCCTACCAGTCCTATGACTCCATCTCCTACCAGTCCTATGACTCCATCTCCTACCAGTCCTATGACTCAATCTCCTACCAGTCCTATGACTTCATCTCCTACCAGTCCTATGACTCCATCTCCTACCAGTCCTATGACTCCATCTCCTACCAGTCCTATGACTCCATCTCCTACCAGTCCTATGACTTCATATCCTACCAGTCCTATGACTCCATCAACTAACAGTCCTATGAATCCATCTCCTACCGATCCTATTACTCCATTTCCTACCAATCCTATGACTCCATCTACTACCAGTCCTATGACTCCATCTCCTACCAGTTTGACTGTTGACAGGTATTTAGGAGGTTATAAATAAAATTTAAAAGGCGTCTCTGAAGGAAGGGGTGGATGGGCCAAAGGGGGTGCTCCATGGTGGTGAGAAACACCCCGCCAGTGCTATTAACAGGTTCTGCTATAGAGTCCTATGACCTCATCTCCTGCCAGTCATTTGACTCGACCTCCTAACAGACCTATGACTTCATCTCCTACCAGTCCTATGACTCCATATCCTACCAGTCCTATGACTCCATCTCCTACCAGTCCTATGACTTCATATCCTACCAGTCCTATGACTCCATCTCCTACCAGTCCTACGACTCCATATCCTACCAGTCCTATGACTCCATCTCCTACCAGTCCTATGACTTCAGCTCCTACTAATAGTAAGACTTCATCTCCTAGCAGTCCTGTAATTCCATCTCCTACAAGTCCTATGACTCAATCTCCAACAAATCCTATGACTCAATCTCCTACCAGTCCTATGACTCCATATCCTACCAGTCCTATGACTCCATCTCCTACCAGTCCTATGACTCCATATCCTACCAGTCCTATGACTCCATCTCCTACCAGTCCTATGACTCCATCTCCTACCAGTCCTATGACTTCATATCCTACCAGTCCTATGACTCCATCTCCTACCAGTCCTATGACTCCATCTCCTACCAGTCCTATGACTCCATCTCCTACCAGTCCTATGACTTCATATCCTACCAGTCCTATGACTCCATCAACTAACAGTCCTATG
Organism: Dendropsophus ebraccatus; assembly: GCF_027789765.1. Lineage (NCBI taxonomy): Eukaryota > Metazoa > Chordata > Amphibia > Anura > Hylidae > Dendropsophus > Dendropsophus ebraccatus. The sequence goes on from NC_091454.1 coordinate 204,944,450, forward strand.
AATCCATCTCCTAACAGTCCTATGACTCCATCTCCTACCGATCCGATTACTCCATCTCCTACCGATCCTATAACTCCATCTCCTAACAGTCCTATGACTCCATCTCCTACCGATCCTATTACTCCATTTCCTACCAATCCTATGACTCCATCTACTACCAGTCCTATGACTCCATCTCCTACCAGTTTGACTGTTGACAGGTATTTAGGAGGTTATAAATAAAATAAAAAAGGTGTAAAGGCCCCATTCCACGGAACGATTATCGTTCGTATTCGGCCGATATCGGCCGCTACGTACGATAATCGTCTGGTGGAATAGAGTGCAACGATGAGCCGACATCGTTCATGTCGGCTGATCGTTGCAGTCGCTTGTTTTTCAACATGTTGAAAAACAAGCGACTGATATAGCAGCGATCTGCTGCCGTCGCTCCGTTGAATAGGAGCATCGGCAGCAGACGCTGCTGTATCCTATGGGCTGCCCGGACGATCAGCGATCCCCCGGGCAGCCCCCCCGCAGCTCCCCGGAGCCCCTCCCGCACTCACCCGCTCGCCGCAGCCGCGTTGAATAGCAGCGGCAGCGAGCGGGGAACGAGGAGCAAACGAGCGCTGAGAGCGCTCGTTTGCTCCTCTAAACGACCTGTGGAATAGGGGCATTAGTCTGCAGTATGTAGGACTACTAGAAATTTCCTTGTAAACAAAAATAAGGGCTTGAATTAACCTCCTGGACACCCTTGGACCAAAACCAATGAACACAACAAGACAACAGACACTTTATACTTGGGCAACATTTGGATTTTTTTCTAGTTTATTATATATTTCTTGTCTATCACATGGCTGCTGTATACAGCATATTCTTTGATCGTTCCTATTAGCAACAATGAACAATATTGTCTTTGTGCGGATTGCTGATCTGTGTGAGGGCTGTATAGTACAGAGACAAGTCCACTGTCCTATTCACCAAGTGTCTGATGAATGACTTCTTTAAAGAAGAACTCCGGGCAAAATCTATTTTTTAATATGTTATTACATAAGCCAAGTTTGACAAATTCCTAATGCAAGAAGAAATTGTGGGCACCACCAATACTACACCAGTGCTAAACCAGTGCATATAAAAACACAATACCCTAAAAAGAAAGAAGAAAGCATATGCACAAAAGGTAGCGCATCAAAAAAACAATTCTTTATTAATTACAAATTATATATACAAAAAAATCACACAAAGCACAGGAGCATATAGTTCTATTTCCTTTAATTTAGTAGATCAGGCAGGCTTCAATTTCGCAAAAAAAAACGTGATGTCACAACCCAGTCTATATACCTGAAGTGTCCAGCAGGGGCACAGTATACGTATAAATTACATTTAAAAATGTATAACATGGCCCTTCATGTGCCACAGCCAGGAGCAATGATAGGAGTGATCATCACAATCATCATTCCCCCCCCACCAACACACTAGCACAAGCCCCCTACCATGCAGCAGGGTTAACTCTGTTTAGTTACCATCTATCCCGTTCCCCGCCGCCTCCCTCCCGCCCTCTATTGCTCCATGCTGCCTCTCTGCAGGAGCACTCTGCACTGGGCAGCATGGGACGGGAGGGAGAAAGAGGAGCACTCTGCACCGGGCAGCATGGGACGAGAGGGAGAAAGAGGAGCACTCTGCATCGGGCAGCATGGGGCGGGAGGGAGGCAGATGAGTGCACAACATCGGGCAGCACAATTTTACCCGGAGTTCTCCTTTAACACACACACTGCGAGGCTCTTGGCATTTGGAGTGGGACTAACTAACTATCGGGGGTTGAGTGAGTTCCGCCCCAGGTTTGGGGGTGACGGGTTCCCTTTAAGTACTTGCCAACATTAGACTGAGTCGGCTACCATAATGCTGATATGGCTGCCAATCTGGGAAAAGATTTTTGCTTAGTCAAACCAAGACTTACGGCCCTATTACAGAGAGATTACCTGCCAAATCAGGCCCGAATGAGGTAGATATCCCTCCAATCACTGACCCAGACGGGACAGCATTATAAACAGCGATTGGCTAAGCGGGCTGGGGCGGCAGAGACCGGTTAATCACAAGTGTCTGCAGCGGCTGCGGTCAGCAGGGGACCCAGAGACACGGCAGGAAGACACCAGGGGAGCATGGAGAGGTAAGAAAACCATCTTTATTATTTTCTATATACCAACACCAGAGTACCCCTTTAAAGGTATGTACAGACATTGCTAAAATTTGTCTCTGTAGCCCTACCTGCACGGCTATAGAGGCCAGGCGGCTGTGTCAGTACAGTACCACAAAGGTTGAAATTCATTTGGAGCTTTAAAGTCTATAGCACAATGTCCATAATTACGTACTAGGCATGGAACGAGAGGAAAAAAATGTTCACACTACATAGAACTTTTCCAGGATTTCATTGGAAAAGGGAGCAGTTACTACTATATCCATTTGGTTATAGTACAATAGTACAATACATCCATATATTTTTTTTAATAGCTCATTGCTAACAAAAATACTTTAATACATTGAGGAACACTCTGTACTGTGTGAGATTCTCTGTCCTTCTGGGACTTAGATTCTGCTTGACCCTAAGATACAAGAATACAACATTGTGTTGTAGAAATTCACTAGCTACTATTATATAATATTTATATGTTTCTCTCATTTTTCATTCTTTTCCTCAGTCATGAAAAATCATATGTTCAACCCTTCCCTTAGGCAAATGATTACGGCTTAAATAAAAAGACAATAGAGCATCAGTTTCTATGAATTACAGAATCACGAGTATTTACAAATGGAAAATGCCCTAGTCATAGGCAAGACATAAAAAGATATAAAGACAACAGCACATGGCCTGAAGCCCCCTATAGACAGTGCCCACCCTGGATTGGTAACAAGGGGGAACACTGTAGTCTAGTTCTTCTTGTTCAACATAATAACAAGTAACCATACTGTAAGTCTCCGGTTGTGTGTCTGGCTTGGTCTCTTCATACTATGTCTTTTCTAACTTTGCATCCCTCTCTCCATCTAATGTTACTATTTGGGCCAGTTCACACTGAGTAAAATAGGTAGAATCCCACCTGCCATCTAATTCAATGGGACACTACGCTTCTGCCGCTCGCCGCTCAAAGAATTGACAAGTGTATCCTACAAGTGTAAACTATTAAGGCTCTACAGGTTTAGTAGATATAAAATAAAATCCAATAACTTGATAAGAACATTTTAAAAACATGCATCGTAATTGTAGTTCTCCCTGGCAGAAACCCTTCAACATCTGGGCTTAGGTTGTAAATTTTTGTCAACATTTTTTGCCCTGTATCATACACCTTCCATCCAACTGAAAGTGATGTCCCCCTATCCCCGCTTCTATACATACTAATTATGGAGACATCAAAGGAATCCCCATTGGAAATCATGAATATAAGTGTTCGGCCTTTGTGGCCGACCTTTCAGTATACATTACTAATCCGCACATCTCGCTCCCTTCTTTGATGGCTCACTTGGAGCAGTTTGGCACTTGGTCAAATTGGTTAAATAGTTCTTTTTTTGAGGCCTTGAATGTGTCCTAAGGGTCCATTTACACAGAAACATTAACTGCCAAAGATCTGAAGCCAAAGCCAGGAATGGATTTGAAAAGAGGAGAAATCTCAGTCTTTCCTTTATGACCTGTTCCCTGTTTATAGTCTGTTCCTGGCTTTGGCTTCAAATCTTTGGCAGATAATCTGTCAGATAATCTTTCTGTGTATAATGGACCCTAAGGGTAGTATTACACGGGCCGATGGGGGCCCGATAATAACTAAACGAGCACCGATCTGCTAGATCAGTGCTCATTTACTGGGCCTATTATACGGCCCCATAATCGTTTAACAAGGGCTGCAGGGACATCATTACTGATGTCCTTGCAGCCCTTGCTTAATCTGTATACATTACCTGTCCAGCCTGCAGGGCTCCTCTTGCTCTCTGCTTGTCCCCGGGTCCCACGCGCTGCAGCTTCAGAGCGGCCTGTCTCAGCTGACAGGACGCTCAGCCGATCACTGGCCGCAAAGGTCACGTCAGGCGATGGCATGTACCGCTATTACATGTAACGATGCGCGGTCGGCCCCCCACAATTATAGGTCCAAACCTATATTAACGATTAGCTGATGATTGTTGTCATCGGCTGATCGTTGTGTTTAATACACGGAGCGCTAATCGGCCAGATGGGGCCGATTCGGCCAATTATCGTTCCGTGTAATAGTACCCTTAGTCGCCAATATTGTTCAGTCCTTAAAAAACTAATTTTTCTTTGCCTGGCCAACCAAAGGCATCACATACCTAGGTATTCATATCCCTCCATCTATTTCCTAACCTCACAAGATTAACTTTCTGAGCCGATTTAGCCCAGACCTTGCTTCCTGTAGCCAAAAGGAATTGAGCCAAATTGAAGCAAATGAAGAAATGTGCCCATCTGGCCTGCCAGGTGTTCAGACGTTGGGCAGTCTGTGGGTAAACCAGGTGCTTTTGGTCATGTACACGCGACCACGAGCAGATGGATTACCTACAGACTGCCGAAAGGCAGGTCAGAGGGGCGCTCTTCTTCACCTGCTTCAATTTTCAATTACATTTCCAGCCTATACACCCTAGTGGCTAAAGGGTTTCATTGCAGCAGAAGGAGGAAGAAGACGCTGGATGACACCAGCAGCCCCAGGACGAGCCTGGAGCACAGCAGAGGGGCGGACAGGACGGTGACTGAGTCTCGCCCGTCAGCGTTACAAATCCAATGCGGCCACCAGAGAAGGACAGGAAAAGTACCTTCAACTCTGCTAGGATGTAATGGGGTAGGGCAGGGGCGTAGCTAATAACTCCTGGGCCCTGGTGCGAGAGGTCAACTTGGGCCCCCCCCTTCCTCGACCAAGTGATGCTATTGGTATATGTGTATATTATATATATATATATATATATATATATATATATATATATATATATATATATATATACACACCAAGACAGATATTACGAATAACGATCTTAAGATAGGAAGAGAAAATATTATCACCACACATATTACCGCCATATTGTTACTGACCAAATCCTGTATACTAAGACCAATAAAACATAGTACCAGATAGCAAGTAACAAATAATTCCACCACATACTGACTAACACCACCACTGCTACTGACTAACACCACCACATACTGACTAACACCACCACATACTGACTAACACCTCCGCTGCTACTGACTAACACCACCACATACTGACTAACACCACCACATACTGACTAACACCAACGCTGCTACTAACACCACCACCTACTAACACCACCGCTGCTACTGAATAACATCCACTGTACACGTATCACCGCATCCAGTCATATAGAGGTGGACGCAGCTCCACACAGGCTCTAGACACCATATACATTACAGTGAAGTTACATCAGGTGACTCACAGGGGACGTCTTCTCTGATCGGAGTTCTTCCCTCTTCACCTTCTTCTCCATCTGCTCTCGGCCATTATGAGAACTTCTCCGAGCCACGAATCCGCAGAATCTGCCAGACAGACATATTAGACTCCTCACTCTGACACCATCGTAATCTCTCTACAAACTGCACATTTGTATTGGCCTCATTTAGTGGGTAACCCTGACACTATGTGACCTCCTTATAGTGTATGCCCTATATGTAGCCTCCTTATAGATGGCCCCCACTCTGTGTATCCCCCCTTATAGTATATGCCTCCTACTATGTAGCCTCCTTATAGATGCCCCCTCTGTGTATCCCCCCTTATAGTATATGCCTCCTACTATGTAGCCTCCTTATAGATGCCCCCTCTGTATATCCCCTCTTATAGAAAGCCCCCTCTCCCCCTATGTTGCCCCCCTTATAGATGCCCCCCCTTATAGATGGCCCCTTCCCCCCCTTATATATTGCCCCCTTATAGATAGCCCCCTCTCCCACCCTCCTATAGTTGGCCCCCTCTCCTATAGATGGCCCCTTCCCCCCCTTATAGATGGCCCCCTCTGCTATAGATGGCCCCTTCCCCCCCTTATAGATAGCCCACTCTCCCCTCTCCTTATATAGATGGTCCTCTCCCCCCCCCCTTATAGATGGTCCCCCTCCCTTATAGATGGTCCCCCTCTCCCCCCCTTATAGATGGCCCCCCTTTCCCCCCCCTTATAGATGATCCCCCTCTTTCCCCCCTTATAGATGATCCCCCTCTTCCCCCCCTTATAGATGGTCCTCTCCCCCCCTATAGATGGTCCCACTCTTCCCCCCCCCCTTATAGATGGTCTCCTCCCCCCCCCCTCCCTATAGATGGTCCCCCTCTTCCCCCCCCTTATAGATGGTCCCCCTCCCCCCCTTATAGATACCCCCCCCCTCTAGAAGGTCCCCCTCTCTTGCCCCCCTTTATAGATGGCCACCTCTCCCCCCTCCTTTAGAAATGGCCCCTTCCCTCCTATAGATAGCCCCCTCTTTCCTTTATTAAAACAAATAAAAATAAATAAAAAAAACACACACAACTCACCTAACAACGCGCTCCCCCGGCGATCCTCTTCTTCTTCAGCCTCCGTCTGCCCCGGATCATGCGCTGCTGCCGGGGGTGTTGCGTCCTATCCCCGGCAGCGCGCGCATCATAGAGTTCTCTAATGTGCGCTCCCTGTGCCGGAGCAGTGAACTCTATGATGCGCGCGCTGCCGGGGATAGGACGCAACACCCCCGGCAGCAGCGCATGATCCGGGGCAGACGGAGGCGGCCTCTTGTGACCGCAAGCAACACAATGCTTGCGGTCACAAGAGTGATTGATGAGGGGGGGCCTCAGGGGCCCAGCGGGCCCCGCGGGCCCCCCCTTGTGGCGGGCCGGGTCGCAGCGGCGACTGCTGCGACCCTGGTAGTTACGCCACTGGGGTAGGGTAAGTAGGGCAAGTAGTACAGTAGGTACTACTATAACCATTAGGCTATCAACAATACATTAGTCAAAGATTTTTTATTTTTTTTTATTTTAGTTTATTACTTTTCTAGCTACCTTCTGTTAAGCTCATTACTAACAAAAAGTCATTGACTAATACTCAGGAACATGATGTATTGTGTAAGAGTTATTTGTACCATGGAGGTGCTGTCAGGACATAGACATGACTCCAAGATACAAGAATTAACTATTGTGTTGAAAAATGTACTAGCTCCTATTGTATAACATTTATATTTTTGTTATAATTTTTTTTATCGCTGTCTCAGTGAAAAGAGCATGTACTGAACCTTTCCCTTAGGGACAAATGATAAAGGCCTGAATAAATAGTAATGCAAACCAAAATGATTTATCGAGGATCACGAGTGTCTACAAGTTCTGGTTCTGGAACCACCTACCCTGTTTCCCGAAAATAAGACATCCGCTGAAAATAAGATCTAGTAGAGGTTTTACTGAATTGCTAAGTATAAGGCCTTCTCCGAAAGTAAGACCTAGCAAGGTTTTTATTTGGAAGCATGCCCACCGAACAGAACTTATTAGCTGCTGTATGTCCTGCAGGAAATGTTGTTTTATTTTCAGTCTGACACAGTGCTCTCTGCTGACATCTCTGGCCCAGACAGGAACTCTGTCTCGATTTTCTATGAATCCCCATAGAAAACCTCTCCTGCTCTGGACAGTTCCTGTCTCGGCCAGAGATATCAGCAGAGAGCACTGTGTCAGACTAAAAATAAAACAACATTCACTGCATGACATACAGCAGCTAGTAAGTATGGGAAGACTTGAGATTTTTTTAATAGAAGTAACTTACAAATCTATATAACTTTCTGACACCAGTTGATTTGAAAGTAGCCATGGTTTGTAGCAATGGATAGCCACCAAGTACATCACTTAAAGTTTTTTATATGAATAGACCTGCCGGCACAGGGATGCTAATGCCGTGGTTCTTATTTTATACTGGAGCTGGCCCCCAGTGTGACAAAACCCCCCCTCCCCTCTGTGACACTTCTGTTTATCTCGAAAAATACAAGAGGGAGAGGGGAAGCATTCACACTAGTCGAAAACACCAGAAAAAAGGCCAAAATAAAAGGCGGAAAAAACCAAGACAATCATTGACAGTTTCTCTTGGAAGCCAGAAAATGCACCAGAAACCTGTGTGCCACCCTAACTTTATAGTCCTGAGAAATTGCTCTCCGAAAGCCCCAATAAGCCATACTGGTACTGGATACTTAAGATACATAAATAGGGAATGCCCTCCGGGGCGCCCTATCGTACCAGGTAGAGGTTCAGTGACTGAACCCTTATCCAAGTACCTAGATTGGGTATTAAGACCCTTGCCAAGTAGTGTCACATAATACTTACGTGATACGAAGGAGTTACTTAATATCTTACAGGACTTTGATTGGAGGGAGGGTCTCTCCCTGGCTAGCATCGATGTCGAGAGCCTAAATACCCGCATCATGCAGGATGCGGGTGTACAGGCTATCCGACGTCGGCTGCTAAATCAGGGTAATATGGACATGGCAAATATCTCCTATGTCTAAAATGCTATCAGTTATACTTCATCACAATACTTTCCAGTTCGCTGACCGGCGGTACCGTCAGCAGGCTGGAACGGCGATTGGGACACTGGTCGCCCCAACTTTCGCAAACTTATTTTTGGCGGAGTTTGAGGACGAAATAATTTTTTATGTCCGTATTGTTTTTGCAAACAAGATAGCATTCTTCACTATTATCAGATACTAGAAAATGTACCCGGCGTTGCCCGGGTATAAAGTGTCAGTGTCCTGTATACCTACAGGGTCGTATTTACCTTTGGCACCCATGGTCTGGTGCGTAGGGTAGCACCTTGCAGAGGGGCAGTACCCTCCCGTTCAGACTTGCCAGAAAATCTCGTGTCTTTTCGAGGGGGTTATGGCGGTATTGGTCAGGTCTGGTATAGCGGTGTTATCCAGTCACAGTATGGCGGTATTGGTCAGGTCTGGTATAGCGGTGTTATCCAGTCACAGTATGGCGGTATTGGTCAGGTCTGGTATGGCAGTGTTATTCAGTCACAGTGTGTCGGTATTGGTCATGTCTGGTATGGCGGTGTTATCCAGTCACAGTATGGCGGTATTGGTCAGGTCTGGTGTGGTGTGGCGGTGTTCTCCAGTCACAGTGTGGCAGTATTGGTCAGGTCTGGTATAGTGGTGTTATCCAGTCACAGTATGGCGGTATTGGTCAGGTGTGGTATGGCAGTGTTATTCAGTCACAGTATGGCAGTATTGGTAAGGTCTGGTATGGCAGTGTTATCCAGTCACAGTATGGCGGTATTGGTCAGGTGTGGTATGACAGTGTTATCCAGTTACAGTATGGCTGTATTGGTCAGGTCTGGTATAGCAGTTTTTTCCAGTCATACAGTAGTATGGTGGTATTGGTCAGGTGTGTTATGACAGTATTACCCAGTCACAGTATGGTAGTATTGGTCAGGTCTGGTGTGGCAATGTTATCCAGTCATGGTATGGTGGTATTGGTCAGGTCTGGTAAAGCGGTGTTATCCAGTCACAGTATGGCAGTATTGGTCAGGTCTGGTATGGCAGTGTTACCCAGTCACAGTAAGGTGGTATTGGTCAGGTCTGGTATGACAGTGTTATCCAGTCACAGTATGGCGGTATTGGTCAGGTCTGGTATGGAGGTGTTACCCAGTCACAGTGTGGCGGTATTGGTCAGGTGTGTTATGACAGTGTTATCCAGCACAGTATGGCGGTATTGGTCAGGTCTGGTGTGGCAGTGTTACCCAGTCACAGTTTGGTATACCTGTAGTGCCCTGTATATACATGTACTGTATAGATGGAGTAGGGGGCCCTGTATATACATGTACTGTATAGATGGAGTAGGGGGTCCTGTATATACATGTACTGTATAGATGGAGTAGGGGGTCCTGTATATACATGTACTGTATAGATGGAGTAGGGGGTCCTGTATATACATGTACTGTATAGATGGAGTAGGGGGTCCTGTATATACATGTACTGTATAGATGGAGTAGGGGGTCCTGTATATACATGTACTGTATAGATGGAGTAGGGGGTCCTGTATATACATGTACTGTATAGATGGAGTAGGGGGTCCTGTATATACATGTCCTGTATAGATGGAGTAGGGGGTCCTGTATATACATGTACTGTATAGATGGAGTAGGGGGTCCTGTATATACATGTACTGTATAGATGGAGTAGGGGGTCCTGTATATACATGTACTGTATAGATGGAGTAGGGGGTCCTGTATATACATGTACTGTATAGATGGAGTAGGGGGTCCTGTATATACATGTACTGTATAGATGGAGTAGGGGGTCTACCAGTTATTACTGTGGATATTGTGAGGCAGCTGCCCTAGCAACCATTGCTCCCTGTGAAAATGAAAGCAGTAATCCTATTGGTTGCTAAGGCTCCAACTGCCGTGTCTGCTGCAGCTAATTATATCACCTGTGTTTGCAGTGAGGAGATTTTCCCATTCATCTCTATGGGGCGCCTCTCTTCCCCCTCCCCCTCCTCTCCTGTACATCTGGCGGGGACGGGACCTTCGCTAAAACCTTCCCGGGCACCCAATGTATCTGTGTGCCAAATTTGGGGTCAAACTGTTCAGGCGTTTGGAAGTCTATAGAGGACAGACAGACAGACAGACAGACTTTGATTTTTATTATATAGATATCGATAAAATACTAGTTGTTTGGTCAGGGTCCAAGGTCCAAAACTTTGTGGAATACATGAATTGCAATAGCTATAATATGACCTTTACATATGAATTTGGAGCTAATAAACTCAATTTCCTAAATGTGCAATTAGAGGTGTGTGAACACGGTTTATGGATTAGTGGCTATAGAAAACCGACCGCCACGAATATGCTCCTGAATTATAATAGCTACCAGCCTATGCATGTAAATAGGTCAGTACCCTATGGGTAATTCTTTAGATTGCGACGTATTAATAATTGTGACTCCTTGTTTGAAACACAAGCTAAAGCCCTAAGTGAACGTCTGTTAGATCGGGGTTATCCCCAGACAACTAGGCGGCACGAGATGGGAGGTGAGAGATCTCATCACATACACGACAACATATGTAGTAAATGTGATCATATGTACTTGTGGGTTCTACTATTTAGGCAAAACCATACGCCTCATGTATGGAAGGTTCTCTGAACATTTACGCTCTATAAAAACTGGAAAAATCTGCCCACGTTTAATTTCACATGAACGTACTCTCCATGCTGGTAATACAGCTGACCTTTGTTTTATAGGTTTACTTCAGGTAAAAAGCTCACCGAAAAAAATCGCCAAACAAAACTGTTAAAAAAGAAACAGATCTGATAATGAGAATGGAGGCACTAGGACCCCTGGGATTTAATGATGGATCCGGGATACATGGGACCTGTTGGTAGTGCTTATCTATATCATAAAAATCAAAGTCTGTCTGTCTGTCCTTCTGTCTGTCTGTCTGTCCTCTATAGACTTCCAAACGCCTAAACCGTTTGACCCCAAATTTGGCACACAGATACATTGGGTGCCGGGAAGGTTATTGCGAAGGTCCCGTCCCCGCCAGATGTACAGGAGAGGAGGGGGAGGGGGAAGAGAGGCGCCCCATAGAGATGAATGGGAAAATCTCCTTACTGCAAACACAGGTGATATAATTAGCTGCAGCAGAGACGGCAGTTGGAGCCTTAGCAACCAATAGGATTACTGCTTTCATTTTCACAGGGAGCAATGGTTGCTAGGGCAGCTGCCTCACAACATCCACAGTAATAACTGGTAGACCCCCTACTCCATCTATACAGTATATGTATACAGGACCCCCTACTCCAACTATACAGTATATGTATACAGGACCCCCTACTCCATCTATACAGTACATGTATATACAGAACCCCCTACTCCATCTATACAGTACATGTATATACAGGACCCCCTACTCCATCTATACAGTACATGTATATACAGGGCACTACAGGTATACCAAACTGTGACTGGGTAACACTGCCACACCAGACCTGACCAATACCGCCATACTGTGACTGGATTACACCTCCATACCAGACCTGACCAATACCGCCATACTGTGACTGGATAACACCGCTATGCCAGACCTGACCAATACCGCCATACTGTGACTGGATAACACCGCTATACCAGACCTGACCAATACCGCCATACTGTGAATGGATAACACCGCCACACCAGACCTGACCAATACCGCTATACTGTGCTGGATAACACTGTCATACCAGACCTGACCAATACCGCCATACCGTGACTGGATAACACTGTCATACCAGACCTGACCAATACCGGCAAACTGTGACTGGGTAACACCGCCACACCAGACCTGACCAATACCGCCATACTGTGACTGGATAACACCATCATATCAGACCTGACCAATACTGCCATACTGTGACTGGATAACACCGCTATACCAGACCTGACCAATACCACCCTACCGTGACTGGATAACACCGCCATACCAGACATGACCAATACCGACACACTGTGACTGAATAACACTGCCATACGGGTAAATACAACCCTGCAGGTATACAAGACACTACAGGTATACAGGACCCCAAAACTATACACTACAGGTGCACGGGACCTCCACAAAACTATATACTACAGGTATATAGGACCCAAAACTTTATACTATAGGTATAAAGGACCCCAAAACTATATACTACAGGTATACAGGACCTCCACCAACTATATACTACAGGTATACAGGACCCAAAACTATACACTACAGGTATACAGGACCCCAAAACTATACACTACAGGTATACAGGAACTCCACCAACTATATACTACAGGTATATAGGACCCCAAAATATACACTACAGGTATACAGGACCTCAAAACTATACCCTACAGGTATACAAGACCTACACCAACTCTATAATACAGGTATACAGCACCTTCACCAACTCTATACTACAAGTATACAGGACCCCAAAGCTATATACTACAGGTATACAGGAACTCCACCAGCTATATACTACAGGTATATAGGACCCCAAACTATACACTACAGGTATACTGGACCTCCACCAACTCTATACTATAGTTATACAGGACCCTCAAACTATTCACTACAGGTATACAGGACCCCCGAACTATATACTACAGGTATACAAGACCTCCACCAATTATACACTACAGGTATCCAGGACCCTCAAACTATAAACTACAGGTATACAAGACCTCCACCAACTATACATTACAGGTATACAGCACCAACTATATAGTACAGGTATACAGGACCCCCGAACTATACAGTACAGGTATACAGGACCTTCACCAACTGTACACTGCAGGTATACAGGACCTCCCTCAACTATACACTACAGGTATACAGCCCCCCCCAACTACACACTACAGGTATACAGGACCCCCCCCCAACTATGCACTATAGGTATACAGCCCCCCCAACTATGCACTACAGATATGCAAGACCCCTAAAAACTATACATTGTGGGTATACAGAACCCCTCCAACTATGCACTACAGGTATACACTAATTCCACTGATTAACTCAGATGAAACAATACCTTTAGCTTGGCCTCCTAGGCACCTTAGAACAAATCTAATTAACACACTGACACTTTATACCCGGGCAGCGCTGGGTACATTTTCTAGTATTAAATAAAGAAGATAATTGTTTTTGCTACCATCGGGTGAGTGCCACGACTATCTCTTGTTGGATTACTAACTTCATGGTCCGCCTACAGTTTGGGGGAGGTCACTGTTTCACACTGTAATCTTTATTTTGTTGGTACCACATTTATGTTTATCTTTTTTTTTTTTTATTCTTTTTTTTTGTCCAAAATCAGCAATCAGGCTTGGTGGTAAACTCTGCTAAATCTAGTTTCCCTTACGTCCCATTGGCATCACAACATATGGGGTAAATTCCCCCCTGCAAGCCCCTGGGACGAAGGAATATTTAATGAAAAAATAACAATTAAATTTTAATCCCCTCCTCCATGAGGTATAAATAGGCTCCACCTCCCAGTAGACCTCAGTCTTCTTTTACTTCGTTGCTGTTAGCCCTAGGGGACTTTGTCCCTCCTCCGTTTTTATGCTTGTTTACCTGTTGCATTCAGGTTTTCTCTCCAGGTCAGGTATTATCCTGATATTTGCTTCTGCAGGTCTTAGCTTTTAAGTTTTTCTTACCTAGTGCGTCTTGGAATGCACTCTGCGTGTCACCCAAGCCGCTGGCGTTTCTTCTGGTCGTGTTCGACTGTGGAACGTATCGCAGCACTGCGGCGTCGGCATGATTTCACTTCCGGGGGTCGGCAGCGGCGTGCACTCTCTGCACGCCGGATTAGCTGTGTGTTCAAGGCAGAAGGTAAGCTTTGCTACCTCTAGGTCTGGCTGTCTTCCTCTGGAAGGATTTTCTGTGGCTCATCCGGATCTAATAGAAATCATCTGAGTGCAAAGTGCTGTGATCTCTCTTCTATATACTTAAAAGTAAGTGTTGCTGCCACCTAGTGTCTCTTTCCGGTATCTCTCTAGCCAGGCTAGTGGTTTATATGTATTGTAATCCATTGATTATTTGCAGATGTCTGAAATGGAGACCAGTCCTGCTGCTGGCAAAAGACCTTCTAAGGGAGCACTTCATGTGCCGAGTGTGAGACTCCTCTACCTGACGGCTATGGATACCGTAGGAGGATCATTTTTCTCTTTTACTAGCCTTTACCTCTGCTAAGAGAGTTGGAGAACTTCAAGCCCTTGGCTCCGCACCTTCATACGTGATTTTTTTTCCAAGACAAGGTTATCCTTAGGTTCCTTCCAGGATTCCTGCCTAAGGTGGCTTGATTTGCCAACATCAACCGGCCTATAGTATTGCCTGTATTTTCTCCTACTGGATCATCTGAAGAAGACTTGGATCCAGAGCTATCAAGATCTATCTACATAGAGTAGGTGATTTTCGTAAAGACGAGAATTTCTTTATCCCTTTCTCAGGAAAGAATAAGGGGATGGAAGGCTTCAAAACTTTCAATATCCAGATGGATCTGTGACTCCATTGCCTTATGTTACTCCTCTGCAGATCTGGATCCACCAGAATTTACCAGGGCTCACTCTACTAGAGCTGTGGCCTCCACTTGGGCAGAGCGTGCCGCTGTGCCACTTGAGGACATATGCCAGGCAGCTACCTGGTCTTCTTTGACTACCTTTGTGAGATATTTCAGGCTGGATACTTCTTTCTTGTCAAGAACAACCTTTGTAAGATCTGTTCTTAATGCGGATGTAATAAATAACCCGCCCATTGGGGATAATGCTTGCTAATTCCCCATATGTTGTGATGCCAATGGGACGTAAGGGAAGCTAAAATTATTATATTAATTTGTTTTCCCTGAGACCCATTGGCATCACAAGACTCCCTCCCTGTGTTTTATGTTTCTTTATAATTAGACTGAGGTCTAGGGGGAGGTGGAGCCTATTTATACCTCATGGAGGAGGGGATTAAAATGTAATTGTTATTTTTTCATTAAATATTCCTTCGTCCCAGGGGCTCGCAGGGGCGAATTTACCCCATATGTTGTGATGCCAATGGGTCTCAGGGAAAACAAATTAACATAATAATTTTAGCTTACTACCAATGTCCAGTTTATGGTTCAAATCCCCATATATACGGTTTTTATGCAGATGAAAGTGTTAAAAAAAGGGGAAACCTAGAAAAACATACAGTGGTGCCTTGAATTAAGAGCATAATTGGTTCCGGGACCGCGCTTGTAATCCAAGTCCACTCTTAAACCAAAGCAAATATTCCCATAAGAAATTGCCGAAATGCAGACAATTGGTTCAACATCCCAAAAATAATGATTTTATTCTAAATAACATGTAAAACAAATGAAACAAATATTTAGAAAATGCTGGATATGTTATATTATAAGTTACTGTAGAGTATAGCAGTCAGCATGTGGAGTATAATGTATAGTATGATCATAAGCCTGAAAAAACATCAGCTTTTTGTAGATACAGGATGGAACTGCAGATCCCCATAATGTGGGAGTGTGAGTGCAGGCACAGTATAGCAGCAGTGTGTATAGCTGAGTGTGAGTGCAGGCACAGTATAGCAGCAGTGTGTATAGCTGAGTGTGAGTGCAGGCACATTATAGCAGCAGTGTGTATAGCTGAGTGTGAGTGCAGGCAGATTATAGCAGGAATGGAGAGTATGGGAAACACAAGAGCATGAAGGAGTGAGCAGGGCAGATGTGGGCACAGTATAGCAGTACTCTCTGTCCGGGGAGAAATGGGTTACAGCTATGAAAAAATTACCCCCACAGTCCTGTCCTCTGATGTAAGCCCCAGCCTGAAGTGGATCTGCTATGATTCAGAAGGTGAGAGAGACTTCCTGGGTCATAGTACAGTGCTGTAGACCAGCCTATTCAGGCCATGCCCCTCCCCCGCTTCGCCTCCCACCCTGTACAGGGAGCTCTTAAACAAAGTCCCAATTTTGAAAAAATGTGAGCTCTTAAACCAAGGTACCTCTGTACTTTCTTTCTTCCAGAAACAGCACCTCTCCTGTCCTTAGGTTCGGTGCAGGGTTTTGCTCAGTTCGACTGATGTGAATGAAGCTGAATTGTAAAACACATGCAACCTGAGGACAGGGGTAGTGCAGTTTTTGCAAGAAAATATGGTATTGAGGGTATTACTTTTCTTGGTCTGTGGAAGGGATATAAAAAAATACTTATAAGTTTTTTTCCATACATATTTGAGGCAGGACAACTAGACTCTTCTGAAAGGTTAGCTCTGCCCTGTGAAATTGTAAGTAAATGGCTATAATTTTTATACCAGATGAACGTTCGAGCCCAATGAGCCAAAACATTCTGCATTGTATCTTATTTACTTTTAGAATCCAAGTTACAACCACATTTATTCAAATACGTTGTTTTGACCCTAAAGAAGAAATTTGACCTATATGAAAGTCTCCATGGGACTCTGTTAGAGATATGGAGGAGAGTCTGCGGACTTCATGAACATCTTTTGGACCTTCCCTAAATTATTGGAGTAATATGTTCTGACATTTCTATAGAGTAAAAAGAGAAAAACCAGGCACCTTTGTTCAGCACACCCCTTGTTCTGAAATATGTAATATGATGGGTATTATTGATCCAATGTCTCTCCCAAATGAGGATTCTGGGAGATATTTCTTTACACAAGTAGAAAAACTACATGAAAGACTGGTACATAGGGAGAAATGAGCCTGCCCACGAGGGCTTACACTCTACAAGGTGAGAGGAGGGAGCAGCTGGTCACAGTGCGGAGAGATGGCAGCAGAGTTGTAGCCCACTGAAGTAAGCGGCTGCTCCTATTACACAGAGCAACCTGCAGCAGACCATCGCTGACATAGTCAGGATTTTTCATCATGTTGAAAGACCACCATCAGCCAACATTGTGCTTGGCAGTAGATCGTGGTCTTTTAACATGTCCGATCACACCAAACGATTATCGACAAGAACAGAGGGGTTTTCCAGTTGCTCTTGAAGGTCTTGAACAGAGATGAGCAAACCGAGCACAAAAAAAAAAAAAAGTTTTGTTCAGTAACAAACCAAATTTTTTGCAAACTTTAGAACACGTTCATGGCGGCTGCACATCTAAAATAAATAAATAAATATAGTATGCTCATTTGTCTGCTGTATCCCTGTGTTGTCCTCCAGTGTCTTCAGTCACCTCCAGCCGATCACCGACAGACTTTGATGTGACAGCACCACGGGCCAAGGACTGGCTAAATAAATTGTCAGGCTCGAGACAGGCTGCTCAGCCAAACAAGGCCACCGCGCTGTCCCATTCCAGTCAGTGATTGGCTCAGCAGGATTTGGGGGGGCTGCAAGGGGACACGATAGAAAAGGAGGACACTGAGGAAGCTTGGATAGGTAAGTATGGATGAGCAACCTATATAAACTCAGTAAAACAGCTAAACACCTGCAGTCATTGAGCTGGTTTAGTGCTGTTGGTTTAAAGGGGAACTTTGGGTAGAGGTAAAAAAAAAAAAAAATGAAACTTCTGCAGAAGCATATAACAATACTTACATATCTATCCCAGTTTTGAAACTACCAAAAATCCATTTGTTTTGGGAGGTTTTGTTCGGTTTTGTGTTTCTGTATTTCCTGGTTGAGCAGATGAACTCAGTACTACAGGTTCCAGAATGCAATGCTTTCCCTCAGCTGTTCCATCACAGTCCCCCACCCTGTCTATTTCCCGACCAAAGCTGTTGCAGAACATCTAGGCTGTGTTCACACATTGCAGTTTCATTGTGTTACTGAATTATTTGCAGTCCTTTATCATTTCATTGTGGTCCCACCCGCACAGCACGCTGTATTCTCTACCTCTAACACCACACAGCACACTGTATCCTCTACCTGTAACACCACACAGCACACTGTATTCTCTACCTGTAACACCACACAGCACACTGTATTCTCTACCTGTAACACCACACAGCACACTGTATTCTCTACCTGTAACACCACACAGCACACTATATTCTCTACCTGTAACATCACAGCACACTATATTCTCTACCTGTAACACCACACAGTACGCTGTATTCTTTACCTGTAACACCACACACCACACTGTATTCTCTACCTGTAACACCACACAGCACACTGTATTCTCTACCTGTAACACCACACAGCACACTGTATTCTCTACCTGTAACACCACACAGCACGCTGTATTCTCTACCTGTAACACCACACAGCACGCTGTATTCTCTACCTTTAACACCACACAGCACACTGTATTCTCTACCTGTAACACCACACAGCACGCTGTATTCTCTACCTGTAACACCACACAGCACACTGTATTCTCTACATGTTACACCACACAGCACGCTGTATTCTCTACCTGTAACACCACGCTGTATTCTCTACCTGTAACACCACACAGCACCCTGTATTCTCTACCTGTAACACCACACAGCAAACAGTTACTACCTGTAATACCACACAGCACGCTGTATTCTCTACCTGTAACACCACACAGCACGCTGTATTCTCTGCCTGTAACACCACACAGCACACTGTATTCTCTGCCTGTAACACCGCACAGCACGCTGTATTCTCTACCTGTAACACCACACAGCTCACTGTATTCTCTGCCTGTAACACCACACAGCGCTGTATTCTCTACCTGTAACACCACACAGCACACTGTATTCTCTACCTGTAACACCACACAGCATGCTGTATTCTCTACCTGTAACACCACACAGCATGCTGTATTCTCTACCTGTAACACCACACAGCACCCTGTATTCTCTACCTGTAACACCTCACAGCACGCTGTATTATCTGCCTGAAAAAACACACAGCACACTGTATTCTCTACCTGTAACACCACACAGCACTGTATTCTCTACCTGTAACAACCCACAGCACACTGTATTCTCTACCTGTAACACCACACAGCATGCTGTATTCTCTACCTGTAACACCACACAGCTCACTGTATTCTCTACCTGTAACACCACACAGCACACTGTATTCTCTACCTGTACCACACAGCACCCTGTATTCTCTACCTGTAACACCTCACAGCACGCTGTATTATCTGCCTGAAAAAACACACAGCACACTGTATTCTCTACCTGTAACACCACACAGCACTGTATTCTCTACCTGTAACAACCCACAGCACACTGTATTCTCTACCTGTAACACCACACAGCACTGTATTCTCTACCTGTAACAACCCACAGCACACTGTATTCTCTACCTGTACCACACAGCGCTGTATTCTCTACCTGTAACACCACACAGCACACTGTATTCTCTACCTGTAACACCACACTGTATTCTCTCCCTATAACACCACACAGCGCACTGTATTCTACCTGTAACACCACACAGCACGCTGTATTCTCTACCTGTAACACCACACTGTATTCTCTACCTGTAACACCACACAGCACCCTGTATTATCTGCCTGAAAAACCACACAGCACGCTGTATTCTCTACCTGTAACACCACACTGTATTCTCTACCTGTAACACCACACTGTATTCTCTACCTGTAACACCACACAGCGCACTGTATTCTCTACCTGTAACACCACACAGCACTGTATTCTCTACCTGTAACACCACACAGCACACTGTATTCTCTACCTGTAACACCACACAGCACACTGTATTCTCTACCTGTAACACCACACAGCACTGTATTCTCTACCTGTAACACCACACAGCACACTGTATTCTCTACCTGTAACACCACACAGCACTGTATTCTCTACCTGTAACACCACACAGCACACTGTATTCTCTACCTGTAACACCAGACAGCACACTGTATTCTCTACCCGTAACACCACACAGCACGCTGTATTCTCTACCTGTAACACCACACAGCACACTGTATTCTCTACCTGTAACACCACACAGCACACTGTATTCTCTACCTGTAACATCACACAGCGCTGTATTATCTGCCTGAAAAACCACACAGCACGCTGTATTCTCTACCTGTAACACTACACAGCACACTGTATTCTCTACCTGTAACACCACACAGCGCGCTGTATTCTCTACCTGTAACACCACACAGCACGCTGTATTCTCTACCTGTAACACCACACAGCACACTGTATT
This sequence comes from Dendropsophus ebraccatus, assembly GCF_027789765.1. Classification (NCBI taxonomy): domain Eukaryota; kingdom Metazoa; phylum Chordata; class Amphibia; order Anura; family Hylidae; genus Dendropsophus; species Dendropsophus ebraccatus. The sequence goes on from NC_091454.1 coordinate 204,965,009, forward strand.
CTCTACCTGTAACACCTCACAGCACGCTGTATTCTCTACCTGTACCACACAGCGCTGTATTCTCTACCTGTAACACCACACAGCACACAGTATTCTCTACCAGTAACACCACAGCACGCTGTATTCTCTACCTGTAACACCACACAGCGCGCTGTATTCTCTACCTGTAACACCACACAGCACGCTGTATTCTCTACCTGTAACACCACACAGCACACTGTATTCTCTACCTGTAACACCTCACAGCACACTGTATTCTCTACCTGTAACACCACACAGCACTGTATTCTCTACCTGTAACACCACACAGCACACTGTATTCTCTACCTGTAACACCAGACAGCACACTGTATTCTCTACCTGTAACACCACACAGCACGCTGTATTCTCTACCTGTAACACCACACAGCACACTGTATTCTCTACCTGTAACACCACACAGCACACTGTATTCTCTACCTGTAACATCACACAGCGCTGTATTATCTGCCTGAAAAACCACACAGCACGCTGTATTCTCTACCTGTAACACTACACAGCACACTGTATTCTCTACCTGTAACACCACACAGCGCGCTGTATTCTCTACCTGTAACACCACACAGCACGCTGTATTCTCTACCTGTAACACCACACAGCACACTGTATTCTCTACCTGTAACACCTCACAGCACGCTGTATTCTCTACCTGTACCACACAGCGCTGTATTCTCTACCTGTAACACCACACAGCACACAGTATTCTCTACCAGTAACACCACAGCACGCTGTATTCTCTACCTGTAACACCACACAGCGCGCTGTATTCTCTACCTGTAACACCACACAGCACGCTGTATTCTCTACCTGTAACACCACACAGCACACTGTATTCTCTACCTGTAACACCTCACAGCACGCTGTATTCTCTACCAGTAACACCACACAGCACGCTGTATTCTCTACCTGTAACACCACACAGCACACTGTATTCTCTACCTGTAACACCACACAGCACGCTGTATTCTCTACCTGTAACACCACACAGCACGTTGTATTCTCTACCTGTAACACCACACAGCACACTCTATTCTCTACCTGTAACACCACACAGCGCGCTGTATTCTCTACCTGTAACACCACACAGCACACTGTATTCTCTACCTGTAACACCGCACAGCACGTTGTATTCTCTACCTGTAACACCACAGCGCTGTATTCTCTACCTGTAACACCACACAGCACACTCTATTCTCTACCAGTAACACCACAGCACGCTGTATTCTCTACCTGTAACACCACACAGCACGCTGTATTCTCTACCTGTAACACCACACAGCACACTGTATTCTCTACCTGTAACACCTCACAGCACGCTGTATTATCTGCCTGAAAAACCACACAGCACGCTGTATTCTCTACCTGTAACACCACACAGCACGCTGTATTCTCTACCTGTAACACCACACATCACACTGTATTCTCTACCTGTAACACCACACAGCACACTGTATTCTCTACCTGTAACACCACACAGCGCTGTATTCTCTACCTGTAACACCACACTGTATTCTCTACCTGTAACACCACACAGCACGCTGTATTCTCTACCTGTAACACCGCACAGCACGTTGTATTCTCTACCTGTAACACCACACAGCACCCTGTATTCTCTACCTGTAACACCACACAGCACGCTGTATTCTCTACCTGTAACACCGCACAGCACGTTGTATTCTCTACCTGTAACACCACACAGCACCCTGTTTTCTCTACCTGTAACACCACACAGCGCTGTATTCTCTACCTGTAACACCACACTGTATTCTCTACCTGTAACACCACACAGCACGCTGTATTCTCTACCTGTAACACCGCACAGCACGTTGTATTCTCTACCTGTAACACCACAGCGCTGTATTCTCTACCTGTAACACCACACAGCACGCTGTATTCATTTTTGTGCAGATACTGCAGTACTGCAATGACACTCCAACATGTGTGAACACAGCCCTAATTTCTCTGTAGACTTTAGCAAAAATCAGCGAAAGTTGAAACACCTGCTGAGACGAGCAGACTGATAGCCCTATTTCATGTAACAATTATCGGTCATAGACTCGCTCCAACGACCGCTCGTCGACGAGCACTTAACGATTTTTTTAAGTGAACGATAACACATAATACGTGTGGGAACGTGACCGATATCTGTAGTGTAATGATTTTCTTGCGGTTGTTACATCGTTACATGTTCGTTTAAAACGTGGGGAAATGTAGGTAGACATTTCAAGAATGACCGAAAGATTTTTTTTATTCAACGAAAAGATTAGCGAATTATTGTTGAAAGACCAACAATTTTTTTTTCCGACATGTTGAAAAAAAATAGTGAACGACTCAACGACGATTTCGCTGTTGTCGTTCGCTCGTTTACAGCTATTACACAGAACGAATATCGTTAATGAGCGGTTGTTTGAACGATTTTATGAACGATAATCGTTCAAAAAAGTTCAGTGGAATAGGGCTTTGAGACTAGCAGACACAATGTGAGACAGAGGCATGGGATATTTGTCTCCTAAAGGGGGGGGGGGCAGCAGAAAGAGTAGGAGACAATGTGGATTGACACAGAGGCAATTTTTTTTTTACTTCCTGGATTTCTATCAGCTACCAGTGTGGCAAAACCGTACAGATCAAGTAATACATTGTATAGACACATCTGTATAACTTTTAATAGAAAACAAGTTTTTCTTATCCAGAGTTCCCCTTTAAGGTTCTTTTCAGATGAATCTTGAACTTTATGTCCTTTATTTGCTCATCTCTAGTCTTAAAGTGTACCTGTGGTTATAACTTTTGAAATCAAAATCAACAGTAGATGTGATATAAAGCAAGTTTGCAATTTACACTTTTTTTTTTAGTTATCATGGAAAACACGGCACTTCCTGTTTTGACTCTTTCTCAAAAAACAGGAAACAGTCAGAAAACCGGAAGTCCTGTGTATCCCAGGCCATCTGAACGCTCACAGAGAGAAGGCAGTAATGTGACTGATGGACACAGTGAGCCGTGACTCTCTGTACTGGCCGGAATTCCTGGGTTTAGTCGGATTTTTTTCAACCAGCACAAGTCAGAAAATCTGCCTTTAGGAGACTGGAAGTTCAGCTTTGTTTTACAGCATGATAACAACAACAACAAAAATAATAAATGTATATTGCGTGTTGGAGGAAGCATGAGGAGGTGCTGAGGCACGCTTCTTCCGCTGAGCGATATGGCGTTCTTGTGATTCATGCTGGATCTAGCTGTGGTGTGATGCATGGAGCGCTGACTCCTTGAAGCTCCGAGCGGCGCGATCTTTGTTGAGGGGCAGCTTTTGGAGCTGCGGCGAGGAGTGTGGCAGTCGGAGCTGAGGGGAGAAGTGCGAGACCTGGACGGGCTCCTATTGTTGAGAGCTGGGACGGCGGCTGCATCCTTGGGAAGACCTGACCGGGGGAAGCTTACACCTGTGGGGAGGAGTAACAGGGCGACCCCAGAAAGCCACGGAGAAGAAAGGTACCAGTGAGAGCGGTGTGGATCTTCGTGGGGCCGCGGATGGCAGTGCTTCTGTGATGCAACCTGGTGGAGCGGTATTGGAGGTTGGACGCTGGTGAGAGCGGCGCTCAGCTGGCGGGACTGTTAAGTGTGGCTGTGTCGGAAAGTTGGTGAGTCCGGTGGAAGGGGGGAGAACACTGGTGAGAGCAGTGTTGACCCTCGCAAAAGATCGGGTTGTGCCGTATGGTGGGACGTGGGGAGTAGTGGGTGAGAGCAGCCGTTGTTGAGAGAGACGGGTGCCTCCCCCCCCTCCCGGAGCTCTTGCCTAAAAAACTGAAACTTGAAATTAGCAGTCACTGTCGGTCCTATAGCTCACCACCAGTGGGAACAGTGGCCAGTGGACTGGACTGTATCATACTCCTTCTGTGGCCCATGGGAAGCGTTGCTTTAATAATTCACTATTGCTCCTTTCATTTGTTTATGCATCAACATCATTGCAGCTTGTATATCAGAGTCCGCTGTTGGCACTGCCTGGTTTAAGCCTTCTTAATGGTGAAAGTTCGGTGGATAAGGCCGACGGGAACTGGTGAAAACGTCAGAGGTCTTATGGTTAAATTTCACCCTTTTCTGATCGGGTAGGAACCAGGCTAGGAGGATCAGCCTATCCACAAGACTAACTGTGTCTTTTTTTTTTTCTTTTTCTCTGTAATCCGCTTATACACTAACTTTTTGACGTCTGTGAATTGAATCTCCATCCCTGGATGAAAGTAACAACTAACCTCTACTCAGTAGTGCGGACTAAAAACTCTTGCTCATGCTTTTGTATGTACTAACTTTTTTTGTGTTGGACATTTAAACTCCGGCTTATGTTTCAAGGAAATCTAACCAACTAATCAGTCAGAGCAGGACAATATCTTTTTCTCCCCCCCCCTCCCTTTTTTTTTTTTTTTTCCTCTGATTTGTTTTTGTGTTAAGTGATGCATGGGGCCTAAAACCAACAAAACTGTGAGCCCCTTTAAGTCTAATCAAAAAATTGATAAATTGTTTGGTTCCCCAAATATGTCAGGAAAAGGGAGGGTAGGAGGGAAGGGTGGGAATGGAGGAGGAGGACAAGATAGGAGAGAGAGAGAGTGGTGGGGTGGGAGATAAGAGCATGCAAGAGCAGCCCAGTTGGTTGGGGGAGACGCGTGTTAGCACCCTGGAGGATGAAATCAATATGATGAAAAAACAGCTGGGGACAGTGGTCCAGGAAAATAATTTATTAAAAGTGAAGGTGGTGGATATGGAGGATAGGGCAAGGAGGTGTAACTTGAGGATAGTGGGGATGCCGGAGGGGGTGGAGGGGAAAGACCCGGTATCCTTCACACAGAACTGGTTGTCCGAGATGGCTGGAAAAGAAAAACTGTCAAAATTTTTCTGTGTTGAAAGGGCGCATAGGATCCCCGCAAAATTACCATCACCCGGGAACAGACCTAGATCCATTATTGTGAAACTCATGTGTTATGGAGATAGGGAAAGACTTCTGAGGAGAGGGAGAGAGATAGGAGATGTGAGATTCAACAATGAAAAAATTTTTCTTTTCCCTGATTACGCTTTTGAAACACAGAAAAAGAGGTCAGCCTTCCAGCAAATTAAAAAAAGGTTGCGAGATGGGAAGGTCAAATATGGTCTGATGTTCCCAGCACGGCTTAGGGTAGTGTATAACGAGAAGGTCTGGTTTTTTGATTCCCCTGAGGAAGCGGATCAATGGCTAGATGGAAAAGGTCTTTAGATTGGAAAAAATGTGTAGCCATGGCTCAGTGGAAATAAGGTGCTTAAGTTGAGAAACTCAGGTAGGGATACTATCTAGAGTTGCTTGGGGGGGGGGGGGGTCTGGGGTGGGGGGGAGGAGGGGGGATGGGGGGATGGGGGGGAGGGTGGGGCAGTGGGGGGAAGGGGGGGAGGGTTGAGTTGGTTTACTTACATAGAAAAATAGACCCCTTTTTTTATTTTAGATCAGTGGTATGACTAAAATAATCTCATGGAATATTAGAGGTTTAGCCAATAGACTTAAGAGATTAGCAGTCTTTAATTTTGTCAGGAATCACCTGCCCTGTATAGTTGGACTATTGGAGACCCACCTAGTTGGGGAAACAGTTATCTCTCTGCAGAAGATGTGGTGGTCACATCAGTACCACTCCGTTTTCTCTAATTATTCAAGGGGAATATCTGTTCTTGTACATAAAAACATAAAGTGGCACTTGTTCGGATGTAAAATTGATGAGGGACAGTTTGTTTTTTTACATTGTAAGGTTGAAGGGTTGGAGTGTATCCTTGCCTTTGTGTATATACCACCCCCGTTCAAGTCCCATGTGTTGTACTCCTTGTTCGAATATAGTAAAAGTAAAGAACGTTGCCCTATTTTAGTAATGGGGGACATAAATACAGTGATGGACGAACAGAAGGATAGATTGCGTATGGCTGGTGGGAACATGGTAGTGAAAAAATCTAATTTACCGGGCCTTATAAAGGAAATAGGGCTGAGGGATCTCTGGCGAGAAAGGAACCCATATTTATCCACCTACTCCTGCTGGAATAAAACAGCAAGGACAATGTCCCGTATTGACATAGGGCTGGTTAATGAGCACATGGCACCCATGGTTAAGAATATACACTATTTACATCGATGTTTGTCGGATCATGCACCTTTGGTAGTGGAGTTAAATAAATATGTTAGTGGGGTGGGTAGGAGTATCCGTATCAATCCGTATTGGATTCACTTAGCAAAAAATAGAGAGGAGTTAAATCAGGAAATTAAGATGTTATGGGACATAAATTGGGGCACCGCACAAGGGGGGGGGGGGGGTGTGGGATACTTTAAAAGCTATAATTCGGGGGAAATATTTTAGTATTATTTGTTCACTTAAGAAAAAATTTCAAAGTAGAGAGAAAGAATTAATTAATGGAGTAGTGGAGATAGAGAAAGAAATTAAAAAAGCACATTCACAGACACTAGAGGAGAGATTAAAAAATAGTCAGGAAGAATTAGAAAAATATTTACTGGAAAAAGCACGTCACAAGGAAGCCTTTTTGGGGAAGGATAAATTGGGGGGTTCTGGGAAACCTAATAAGGGATTAATGGCTCTGGTAAATAATCAAAGGGATAAGGGGAATATAGAAGCCATTCGCAATAGAAATGGGAGAGTGGTTAACACTCCTAGTGAGATTAATAAGGAATTTAAAAATTACTTTGCTGAACTATATTCGTCAAACAAGGGGAAGGGGGACAAGAACTGAGGAGCTTTTTGCAGAAAATAGATTTTCCTAAACTAAGTGATCAGGAGAGAGAGGAACTTGAGGCCCCAATTACGGTAGCCGAACTAGATAGGGCATTAAATGAAATATCTGGAAACTCCACACCGGGAAAGGATGGCTTGCCCTATGAGGTGTACAGGGCCCACAGGGAGGTGCTGCTGTCGGCATTGTGCCAGGTTCTTAATGAGGCGGTTGAGACGAAAAAAAGCAGGATTACTAACCGGTAATCTTGTTTTCATAAGCCCATGACAGCACCCCTGGAGAGGACCTCCCACCGCAGGACAGGAAACCTGTGAAGATAAAAGCTTGACACACCTCTCCACACCTCAGTTCTGAACAAGTATTCCAGCGGAAACAAATAACTAAGATCAGTAAAATAAATATGTCAATTATAAAGGTAATCTTAGGGCGGGTATACATGAGGGGTGCTGTCATGGGCTTATGAAAACAAGATTACCGGTTAGTAATCCTGCTTTTACCCTGACGCCCAATGACAGCACCCCTGGAGGATTAAGCTAGTAATTCTAACTAGGGGGGGACTACGGCCGACAACACTTTGCGGCCGAAAGCCAAGTCTGAGATAGGATTTAATTGAAGCCTATAATGTCTCAAAAAGGTATGAATCGAGGACCAAGTTGCGGCTTTACATATTTGGTCTAAGGTGGCGTCTGCCCTTTCTGCCCAGGATGTGGCGACTGCTCTGGTAGAATGGGCTGAAAAATAGGCAGGAGGACTTACTTTCTGAGCTTCATATGCCATAATGATAGCCTGTCTTATCCATCTACTAACAGTGGGTTTAGAAGCTGCTTTACCTTTGTTAGTGCCTAGAAACTGTACTAACAGGTTCTCAGCCTGACGGAAGCTACTAGTAACTTCTAGGTACTTGAGGAGGCATCGCCTTACGTCTAAAGTATGAAAGGACTGTTCCCTGCTATTTGTGGCGTTAGTACAAAAGGAAGGAAGCACTATCTCCTGATTTTTGTGAAAATCTGAGACTACCTTGGGAAGAAAAGATGGAAGTGTCTTCATGATGACTCTGTCATCTAATACCTGGGTATAGGGAGGAAAGGCTGACAGGGCTTGTAACTCCCCTACTCTGCGGGCTGTGGTGATTGCTAAAAGAAAGGAGAGTTTGAGAGACAGGATTTTGATGGGCAGATCATCTAATGGTTCAAAGGGTGGGCCTGTCAGAGCATCTAGTACTAGATTAAGATCCCACGGGGGGACCGTAACCCTTTTTGTAGGATTCAGCCTAATTGCACCTGTGACGAATCTTTTGATCAGTGAATTTTCGGCGAGTTTACAGTTTAGAAAGGAGCTGAGAGCTGATATTTGAACCTTCAGGGTGCTTGGTTTGAGATTTTTTTCTAACCCTGCTTGTAAAAAACTTAAAATAACGGGGATATTTGGAACTCCTAAGGGATCTTGTCTACCGTCTGCAAACCTAAGGAAAGCTCTCCACACTCTATGATAGATAGTAGAAGTAACATCCTTTCTACTGGCTAGCAAGGTATTAATAACATCATCAGATAAGCCCCTACCTCGCAGTATTATCCTTTCAGCATCCAGGCTGTTAAGTGTAGGTGAGGTGAGCCTGGATGATGGACTGGGCCCTGGAGGAGAAGATCTTCCCTGTCTGGGAGGATCCAGGGAGGACACTGAGATAACTGCCTCAGTCTGGTGAACCAGGGTCTCCTGGGCCAAAACGGAGCGATCAGAATTATATTTGCCTTGTCTTCCATCACTTTTTTTAGGACTTTTGGAATGAGGTTGAGTGGGGGAAAGGCGTAACCTTTGATGTGTTTCCAACTCTGGGCAAAGGCATCTATTGCTGTTGGAGAGTCCTTGGGATTTAGGGAAAAGAATCTGCGGAGTTTTCTGTTCTCCCTGGTTGCAAATAGATCCAACGTCGGCGAACCGAACTTTTCTACTACCATGCTGAAGGTTTCCATGTTGAGCCCCCACTCTGATTGGCTGAGATGAACTCTGCTCAAAAAGTCTGCTGTTTGATTCTGGGTCCCTTTCAGGTGGACTGCAGAAAGGGAGGAAAGGTTCTTTTCTGCAAAGCTGAAAATTTGAGTTGACAGATGAAGAAGAGTTTGACATCTGGTGCCCCCTTGCTTGTTGATATACGCTACCGCAGTTGTATTGTCCGAGTATATCAAGACATCCTTTGATGAGATCACATGGGCTAGGTTCTCCAGGGCAAACTGGACTGCCCGAAGTTCCTTGTAATTCGAGGACATGTGGGTTATATTTTGAGGCCAGGAACCCTGCAGTAGCTGATGACCTGAGTGAGCCCCCCACCCCCAGGGGCTGGCGTCTGTTGTAATCCTTATAACCTCTAATGGAGTCCATCTCACCCCTTTGGAAAGGTTTACTGAGTCCGTCCACCAAAGCAGGCTGATTCTCGCTCCGGAGTTCAGATGGAAGGATAGGTTTAGGGAAGACTGCTGTTTGTCCCAGAGTTGAAGTATATTGTTTTGTAGAGCTCTGGAATGGAATTGTGCCCACTGGACTGAGGGAATACATGATGTCATTAGTCCTAGTATGGACATTGCCAGTCTGAATGAAGGACTGTGTTCCAAGAAGAGGTCTTGGACTCGACCTATTAAGGCTTCCTGTTTTTGGATAGGGAGAAAGGAGGTTTGCAGCTTTGAGTCCAGGAGGACTCCTAGGAAGATGCATCTTTGAGATGGTATGAGATTGGATTTTAGATGATTTATATTCCATCCCAGGGAAGTAATTAGTGAGGATGCCTCTTGAATCTGTTGTAGAAGTAGAGGGGACGACTGTGAGACTAGTAAAAAGTCGTCTAAATAGGGAATTAAAAGGATGTCCTTCGTCCTGATGTAAGCTGCCATCTCCGAGATGATCTTGGTAAAGACCCTTGGAGCCTGAGAGATCCCGAATGGGAGTGCTCTGTATTGAAGATGAGTCCATTTGCCCTGTAAGCATACTGCTACCCTGAGGTATTTCTGATGACTGGGATGAATGGGGACATGGTAGTAGGCGTCCTCTAAATCGATTGACGCCATGTAACAGTTTGGGAAGAGGAGGTTCACTGTTGACTTTAGAGTCTCCATACGGAATCTTTTGTACATTAAGTGTTTGTTCAGATCCCTCAAGTTGATAATTACTCTGAAGGACCCATTTGGTTTTTTCACCAAGAAGAGAGGGGAGTAGAATCCTTGTGTTATCTCTGAAGGAGGGACTGGGACTAGTACCTTCTTCTTTAGCAACAACTGAACCTCTGACTCTATGACCAACTGTTTCAAGGGGTCTGAAAGGATCCGGGTGGGCAGATATCTGACTCCGGGATAACTCCTGAATTCCAGGAGCAATCCCCAGGATATTGTGTTTAGGACCCACGGGCTGGAGGAAATGCTTCTCCAGACGTGAGCAAAAAGAGTCAGACGTCCCCCCACCGGGACCCCGTCATTGGGGAGGGGGTTTGGGTTTGTTATCTTTATTGGTATTGAAGAACCCTTTTCCTTTTGTGGGGACACGAAACTTCCTATTGTCTTGAGATGACTTACGAAAGGGTCTTTTAGACTGTCTACCCCCCCTAGGGGAGGAGGAGTCCTGTCTGAACTGTGAAGGGAATTTCTTTTTTCCGTCAGCCGCCTTTTCTAGTAACGAATCTAGAATTGGACCAAATAAAAACTTCCCGTCACAAGGGATGGAACAGAGTTTACCTTTCGCAGCCATTTCACCCTTCCATGGTTTAATCCACAAAGCTCTTCTAGCCGAATTTGATAAAGCAGCTGCTCTAGCAGACATTTTAATAGAGTCTAAGGAGGCGTCTGCTAAGAAATCCACTGCTTTTGAAAGAATTGGGAAGTCTTCCACCAATTTCTCACACGAGGGATCCTTGGATAAGGCAGATTTAAGATCCGATAACCAGACTCTAAGGGAGCGGGCTACACAAGTGCTGGCTATACTGGTTCTCAGGGAACCTGTTGCTGCCTCCCAAGTCTTCTTATTGAAAAAGTCAGCCCTTTTATCCATGGGGTCAGGTAATGTGCCTAGATCTTCAAAGGGCAAGGTATTGCGCTTAGCTATCTTTGCTACTGCTGCGTCAATGGCCGGGGGTCTATCCCAGGAACTGCACTCTCCTTCCTCGAAGGGATACTTCCTTTTAAAATATCTGGGAGTAAAAAACTTCCTGTCTGGATTCTCCCATTCTTTGTTAATGATCGATTTAATACTACTATGCAGTGAGAATGTACGGGATTTCTTAGGAGCCAATCCTTCATATAAGGCGTCCTCAGGTGACGGGGTGATTTTGGCATCCTCCATATTCATAGAGGCTCTAATAGCCTTAATAAGCTGGTCAGTATCCTCAACTGGAAACAGAGATTTAGTTTTGGTTCCAGAGTCGGAGTCATCCTCACCTGAGGAATTTATCAGGTTAATCTCACCGTCCTCCAATAACACTTCTTTATGAGGAGGGGAAGGTTCACCAGACAAATTTGATGCCAAAGGCATAACTGAGGGCAAGAGTGCTGAAGAGGAGGAAGCCGAAGGCAATGAAGCAGTCATGTTCCTCATTGAGAGTTGAATTTCATCTCTCACGATTTTCTTAATGCTCTCTGCTAGAGCTGAAGACTCCTGGGCAACCAGATTATTAATACATGAGGGGCACAGGGTTCTGACATAATCATCCCTCAGGGGAGTTTTACATTCTGCACATTCTTTATGATGTGCTTTGGATGTGGCTTTCCCAGAAGATCTAGTACTTGATCTGGAGCCCTATAATAAACCATATGAATCTAGCATTAATATCAAAAAGAAAGGATTCGGTCTCACCAAGCAGACGGACTTTCCATAAGTACCGGAGTAGAGTCTCTGGATGATCTGCGATCATGGTGGTCACGGCGTCCACTTTCTCCTTTTTCTGCCGAATCAGACATAATAGCAGGAGGAGACTGTCAGCAATATGGATCCACTGCTGACTGGCTGGCTGGTGAGCGGTCACGGAATGCCTCCTGGACGCTAGAGGCTGTGGACACTGTTCCCTCCTTCCCCCTCTGGCTTTGTATGTTCCCGGGCCGGAACCCGGAAGTGACGTCAGTGCGCGACGCACGCGTACGTGCGTCACGCCGTACACTCCCGTCGGCGCGCCTGCGCATGCGCAGACGCGCGCTGAAGCCGGAGAGGAAGAGCATGGCTCCCCTGCTCCACCACTTCCCCAGCACACCCAGCCACGCCACTTAGCCGGAGAGTCCGGTATACCGCGGAGTCCCCGGGGGTGGCGGGCGAGGAACGTGCCGGAGCTGCAGCAGAGGGGAACGAAGGGGGCCCGACATCACCAGACTTAGGGAGGCTGTCCTGGGACAGGCTTATTCCCTCAGGGAGCCCCACTAGGCAAAGGCCGTCCGGGGGACCTGCAGCCGGCACGGAGAGGTATGAAATAAGATCTTCATCCCGGATGGGACGCTTCACAGGCCTCCTATCCGCAGGACAGGAAACCTGAACTGAGGTGTGGAGAGGTGTGTCAAGCTTTTATCTTCACAGGTTTCCTGTCCTGCGGTGGGAGGTCCTCTCCAGGGGTGCTGTCATTGGGCGTCAGGGTAAATTACCACTCTCCATGGGGGAAGCGTCTATAGTACTTCTTCCCAAGTCTGGTAAGGACCCGCTTGAGGTCGAGTCTTTTAGACCGATCTCCCTACTTAACAGCGATGTAAAGATTTTTGCTAAGGCCCTGTCATTGAGAATAGGAAAGATAGTGGGGGGGTTGATACATGAAGATCAATGTGGTTTTGTGGCAGGGAGAATGCCAAAGCATAATATCCGACACCTATTTGAAAACATACAGACAGTGGAGTCGCTGGGGTCCCATTCCATCCTGTCGTTGGACGCTACCAAGGCCTTCGACAGGGTGGAGTGGGACTATCTGTGGGAGGTGCTTAGATGCTATGGGTTTGGGGATAATTTTATTGGTTTGGTCCAGCTATTATATGACAATCCCAGGGCTTCGGTTTGTACTAATGGGATGGATTCGGAATGGTTTGGGTTGGGGAGGGGTACAAGGCAGGGGTGTCCTCTTTCCCCCCTCCTGTTCGCCCTGAGCATTGAGCCGTTGGCAATAAAGATTAGAGATGATGAGTATATTGAGGGCTTCGGGGCGAGGGGGGGGGGGGGGGGGGGGGGGGGGAGAGACAGGATATCCCTGTATGCAGATGACGTGCTCTTTTTTTTGAGTAATCCAGAGATTGCGGTCCCCAGAATAATGCATTTAATACAGGAGATAGGGGGGTTGTCCGGCTTGTCTATTAATTGGGCCAAGTCGGTACTGATGCCCCTAGACCCGAGCCAGGTGATGATCTTTCCCCCGCTGAGAAGTCTAGAAAGGGATAGTAGTTTTAGATATTTGGGAATACAGATATCTAGAAGAGTGGATCAGTTCAATCAGTTGAATATGGAAATAATAGTTAAAAATGTGGAGGATAAGGTTAAAATGTGGCAGAGATTTAGCCTCACTATGGCGGATAGGATAGTTTTAATTAAAACAATCCTCTTACCAAAACTGCTCTATTTATTCAATGCAGCACCAATATGGATAGAGAGGAGGTTTTTCAAAAGAATCAGAGCAGCTTGGAATGCACTGATATGGGGGCGGAAAAGGGTACGTATCAAATTGGAAAAATTATGTGCCCCATTGAATAAAGGAGGGCTGGGTGTTCCTGATGTGGAGAAATATTTTTTGGCCATACAGCTTTATTGGCTAGCCAATTGGAAAAATAATAAGCTTTTCTCCGTTTTGAGTCATAAGTATGGCGGTGGAGCTTGGGACATTTTCCAAATCCTAGAGGTTGGAATTTTGGAGGAAAAGGAGTGGAGAGGTAGCGTTATGGTTTCGTCTCTGGTTAGAACCTGGCACAATCTTAAGAAGCAGCTAAAAATGGGGGGGGGGGGGGGGGTAGTAGAGTTTGCTCCTTTATGGATTAAGGATGAAGGGGGAAGGGTTGAGGGGGTACCGCCCCTGTATGACGCTGGTATAAAAGTGGTGTCTGATGTGAGGGATGGAGCAGCTATTAAGGGGTGGGACGTAATCAGAACAGAGCACATTGTGGAGGATAAATACTGGCTGTTTTATGTTAGAACTATCGAGACTCTTAAGGAAAGAATTCGGGGTACTGGCAATGTTATATGTAAGCCACATAGTCTAGTGAAAAAACTTAGAGAAGGACTCATCAGGAAGAAGGAGGTGTCAATAATTTATTCCCATTTGATATTGGAACCAGATTTAGGGGATAGATGTAAAGAGAAGTGGGAGGGGGAGATAGGGGGATTAAAAGATAATCAGTGGAAAGTAATTGTGCGTAATATGAAGGAAGTATCCCCAGTGGGTAGTCATAGGACCATACAATTCCATATTTTGCACCAACTGTACTATACCCCTAGATTTTTGCATAAAATCGGGAAATGGAGGGATAGTAAGTGTCCCAGATGTGGAGAGGAGGGGGCTGGGACGGGGCATATGATGTGGTCCTGCGATGCCCTGAAGGGCTATTGGGAGGCGGTGTATGATTGGATTAAAGGAAAGGTGGGGCTTGGTTTTGAGTTTGGGCCTGCTCTGGGAATTCTTGGGGATACTTCTGGGCTGAATGTAAAAGGTAAAACCCTTAGGAAGAAGATACTTAGATTGACCTTTTTTGCCAGACTCATGATAGTGAGACAATGGATGGCATCCTCTCCTCCTTCCTTTCAGGGCTGGGTTAGTTTTGTGAAGAATTATGAAAGGTGGTTCAATGGTGGGGAGAATTGAATTGTAGGGGTCAGTTATTTATTTATTTATTTATTTAAAGGTATATATGTTTGGGAAATGGCATGTGTACAGTTCTATATGTATGTATCTGTGTTTCTGTGTTAAGTGGCCAACTCGGGGGAGGGAGGGGGGGGGGAAAGGGGGGGGGGTACATTTCTATACTTTTATATTTATAATGATTTATAGGGGTATGTGTATATGTAGTGATATATGTGTAATTTGTTTTCATTTTGGGAAAAAATAATAAAGAAAGTCAAAAAATAAAAAATAAATGTATATTGCAAACTTTCTTTATTTCACATCTACTGTTAATTTCGATTTCTAAAGTTATAACGACAACGACACTTTAATAGTGGGCGAGAGTCGGATGTGTTGAGGTGGCGTGTTCTAGAGTATATGGGAAGCTTTAACACAACCATGAAGACAGTTGTTGAAAAGAATATGTTGATAATATTAAGAGATTAGAAGCACAGAGGTAGAAAAAAAAATAAGTCTGAATCAACCTTCACAGTCTGGGCTCCTACATACATCATGAATGTCAAAGACAGCGCCATCCTCTAAAAACCTCTACTACTAGTGAGATTTATTCACTTTAATATAATTAGTTTAAAAGGAAAGGATGCTATTACACATAATTCTATATAGGAGAATAAACCCAGGGCTCTCGCTTGGTTTCAAGGACATACAAATCCCAGCATGCTCTTGGCCACCAGAGTACTTCAGCACCCATGCTTCGTCTGCAGCGGTTCCACCATTCGTATTCTTAGAACTTTAATCATTTCCCAAGAATCGGACAAAGAGAACGAAGATGATCGTGTACTGGGACACTTTTTATTCCAATACATTAAAAGTGGTTTAAAAAAAAAAAATATTAAATTAAAACAGTGTTACCTAAAAGAAGTCAATGGCACCATCATGTGTCCCGGTGTGCGTCTGCCTTGGTCTTCCGATCCTACGTCTTCTCTAGTCTAGCCCTTCTATTTCTCTACTGTGACCCTCAAATAACCTCTGAATTATAAAATAGTCTAATACTTTCTATACCTTAAACACTCTGTATAACTCTCAGGGTCTACAGGTTTAGCTTAACTCTGACTCAGGTCTGTCTCCTGGATAGAGAGTCCAGTTTATATACGGTTTAAGGCTCAGAAGGAGTCATTTAAAATGTCTTCATAAACAAAATGGAAAAAAACATCTTAAAAAGAAAGTCCTTAAAACGGAGTTAAAATCCCAACGGGCGACGTGGACGAACCCTTCATCCTTATTCAAGATGAGAAAAGTCTTCAGTTAATGGTTTGGTCTTCATCACTTTGAGGTCTGGAAGAAAGAGAAGTTAGATTGAGGGGATGATGGAACAAACACTGTGATAGGAAGGGAAATGACTGCGACTGATCGTTCAAAGCCGTTCAGCTGGTGTTAATGGAGGTCAGGCGATATGGTTATATACTAGAATGTAAGATGGTACAGAGAGAGGGGAGAGGTCGGAAGAGTCGATGGGAGAAAGAATAGCCATGAAAGACCACATAGCACATTCACTTAACGCACTGTATTTCACTTGGAAGTCAGGAGTTCCGCCTTAAAGTTGTATTCCCATCTGGGGTAGTTATGCCCCATCTACAGATCCAAACACAGGGGCCCCGTAATCTCAAGATTGGGGACTGGAGAGGAGTGCAACTGGAGCATACTCGAGTTACATTGTTCGCCATTTGAATACTGGTGGCTGTATCCATGTTTTCCAGGACTTCATATGTATGGCTGCATCAAACTTCTTGGATTCAACCACCAAATACCGAACAGTTGGTCTCGAGCTTGCTCCAGTTATACTCATTTCTATTGGGGACCCCACTACCCAAGCAGAAGGAGCCGTGGGCTCATGCACACCGCATCTCCCTTCATTCTCTATAGAGCCCCGAAAGAGAGCCAAAAGCCAGATAGGTATACCCCTTTAATATGCTCTAGTCACTCAGAATTATGTTATCCCAAACGCACAATTACCTCCATTACCTATATGTCTGCTGTACTCTGCTAGCTTTCGAGGGGTAATCCAGCAAAAAAAGTTTTTTTCTGTTCAAATCAACTGGTATCAGAAAGAGTATTACAAAGAGTTTTAATTAACTTCTATTTAAAAATCTCAAGTCTCCCAGTGCTTTTCAGCTGCTGTACGTCCTGCAGGAATTTTGCAGAGCAGGAGAGGTTTTCTATGGGGATTTGCTACTGCTCTGGACAGTTCCTAACATGGACAGAGGTGGCAGCAGAGAGCACTAGGTCAGACTGGAAAGAATACGCCACTTCCTGCAGGACATACAGCAGCTGAGTACTGGAAGAGAATGATGGTTGACCTCAGGGAGATCAACCAAAACACCGCAGAGAAACCATCATGTGTTTCTCAACGTCAGTGAGCTAGCCAGACCTTCCTCCGGGAAGGAACAACCAAGCCAAAGGCGTTCTCCAGTCAAGGAAACCACCACAGCAAGGTATCCATCCACAGACAGCTGTTCCGAAATTCACTGACGTTGAGAAACACGTGATGGTGTCTCCGCAGTGTTTTGGTTGATCTCCCTGAGGCTTTGCTCCCACTAGCCAGATTCCTACTCCACACTGATGAGGGGCAAATACCCCGAAACAGCCGTCTGTGGATGGATACCTTACTGAGGTGGTTTCCTTGACTGGAGAATGCCTTTGGCTTGGTTGTTTCCTTCCCGGAGGAAGGTCTGGCTAGCTCACTGACGTTGAGAAACACGTGATTGTGTCTCCGCAGTACTTTTGCATATTTGAGAACTACTGGAAGACTTGAGATTTTTAAATAAAAGTAAATTAAATTACAACTACATAAAACTTCCTGACACCAGTTGATTTGAAAGAAAAAAAATAAAATTGTCGGAGTACACTTTAAGTTAAATGGGCATTCCAAATCCCAATAACTCACCCCCTTAGGAAAAACATGCAGCACATCTTGCCCATGTTCAGAGAAGAGGCTAATGCACAATACTCACGGTCTAAGGAAGCAGCACGACAAAGGGCAGTTGTTGGAGCTGGCGGTGCGGAATTTCCCTGAGCTGGGGCTGTCCTTACACTCCTCTATATACTGATGGAGGGCAGAAACATTTTCACTTCCAGCGTTCTGAAACTGAAGTATGCAGAAGACATCAGTATCCAGTTACATGGGAGCAAGACCAGGAACTGATCATTGATCCCCGATTACCCTATATAATTACCTTGATGGTCTCATAGGCTCCTGTGATCAAGGCAATGAAAAGACTGAGGACCATGTAGATAAAGAGACTGATGAAGGTATATAAGTACAGCTGACTGAACATCCACACCAGGTAACTACTGTTCTGCATCTCCGAGAAGGTGACAAACATGTCGTCTCCATTTATAAGGGAGAAGAGGCATTCCGACACCATGGAGAGGGAGCGGAACTGCAAGGAAACCAAGATGTTACTATAGAGGATGGAGCCAATGATATAAGAGCGGATTAAAGTAAAAAGGGCCAATTCCCTCACCTTGACATGATAGGGTCCCAGGACTATCCAACCACAGAAGCAATATCCTAGATAAATCACTGCCGCACAACAGCAGAAGCGGATTACGTCAGGCAGGGCAACTCGGAGTGTGACAATGAGAATCTGCAGGGAAAAGACAAGATAGATGACACTGAGGAGCAGAGACCTGTATCGGTAAGAGGTGGCGGAACACCTAAGGCCAGCTATGGTATAGGCAAGATGAGGATCACTGCCACACTTACATTATATTTCTGGAAGAAGCTGAGATACCGGATAACTCCAACCCAAACCAGCAGCGTTGAGGTCCCTAGCAGAATGCTACAGACGTCGTAACTGGCAAACGTCTAGAACACAGGAAGACAAAGCTAAGCTTAGGAATTACTTATAGACAGCAAAATTATTTTGCAAAATAAAATCATAAAAAAAAAGGTCAAGGCTCTTTAAAGGGGGCTGCACACAGACTTTCATGGAATATACACTCACCGGCCACTTTATTAGGTACACCTGTCCAACTGCACGTTACCACTTAATTTCTAATCAGCCAATCACATGGCGGCAACTCAGTGCATTTAGGCATGTAGATATGGTCAAGACAATCTCCTGCAGTTCAAACCGAGCATCAGTATGGGGAAGAAAGGTGATTTGAGTGCCTTTGAAAGTGGCATGGTTGTTGGTGCCAGAAGGGCTGGTCTGAGTATTTCAGAAACTGCTGATCTACTGGGATTTTCACGCACAACCATCTCTAGGGTTTACAGAGAATAATCCGAAAAAAAAAAAACATCTAGTGAGCGGCAGTTCTGTGGGCCTTGTTGATGCCAGAGGTCAGAGGAGAATGGGCAGACTGGTTTGAGCTGATAGAAAGGCAACAGTGACTCAAATAGCCAACCGTTACAACCAAGGTAGACAGAAGAGCATCTCTGAACGTACAGTACGTCCAACTTTGAGGCAGATGGGCTACAGCAGCAGAAGACCACATCGGGTGCCACTCCTTTCAGCTAAGAACAGGAAACTGAGGCTACAATTTGCACAAGCTCATCGAAATTGGACAGTAGAAGATTGGAAAAACGTTGCCTGGTCTGATGAGTCTCGATTTCTGCTTGAACATGACAATGAGTTCACTGTACTCAAATGGCCTCCACAGTCACCAGATCTCAATCCAATAGAGCATCTTTGGAATGTGGTGGAACGGGAGATTCGCATCATGGATGTGCAGCCGACAAATCTGCGGCAACTGTGTGATGCCATCATGCCAATATGGACCAAAATCTCTGAGGAATGCTTCCAGCACCTTGTTGAATCTATGCCACAAAGAATTGAGGCAGTTCTGAAGGCAAAAGGGGGTCCAACCCGTTACTAGCATGGTGTACCTAATAAAGTGGCCGGTGAGTGTATGTACAGATGGCGCTGAAAAGACTTAAGGGGAGATTTATCAAACAAGGTGTAAAGTGAATCTGGCTCAGTTGCCCCAAGCAACCAGATTCCACCTTTTATTTTCCAAAGAATCTGTGAGAAAAAGAAAGTGGAATCTGATTGGTTGCTAGGGGCAACTGAGCCAGATTCACTGTACACCATGTTTGATAAATCTCCCCCTTAGTGTATTTGTTATTTAATTTTTCCTTTTTTTGAAGAAATCAATAGTACAAGGTATTTTAAAAAACTATGTAATAGGTTTTATTAAGCAAAAGTTTTCTTCTGTACTTAAAAAGCTGGTTTCCTACCACCCCCCTCACTTCTTATCTGTGCATAAGTCATCTACAGATGTGCAGTCAGTGAAAGCAGGTTTGCCATGTCCATTATATTCTATGGAAGGGAGGGGGCGAGGGGAGATGAGTGACCAGGAAGAGGAGAGAACCAGCTTGTGCAGTTTGGAGACTGTCAGGACACAAAACACTGGATTCACAGGTAAGAAAACTCAGTGCTGCTCTGGGAACTTTGTGAGGTAAGATTGTAGGATGTTGCACTGTGATGTCTCCTATAATGTTTTCTATTCCTGCTACCCCCTCCATAGACCATAATGGACACAGCAAACAGATAAGCAAGGGGGAGAGGCTCTTTGGCCTAATAAAACCTATTACAGAGTTTCCTAAAAAAGCTTGATTTCTACAAAGTTGCGGCTCCCGCCAGCTGTTGTGCAACTACAATTCCCGTCATGCCTGGACAGCCTTGATGGGAATTGTGGTTTTGCAACAGCTGGCGGGAGCCGCATGTTTGACAGCCAGATTGTAGCTAAACAAAATTACTTGCCTCGTCCAGACAGATGCAGTACGTGGGGCACATAAGGACAATACAGGTGTCTGTCTGTATGGTGGCAGAGGAAGGCAGTAATCTCTTACTCTATTCAACACAAGTACTGTCTATAGCAGTAATAGTACCTTGGACTCGATCCCGATCTTCATGACCGTCCCTGACACAGTGAGGATGTCACTGATGATAAGCAGCAGGTACCAACCATTCACGAACTCCAGCCGGTCAGACAAGGATACAGTCAATGAGTGACGGGTTTGTACAAATGTAGCAAATTC
Source organism: Dendropsophus ebraccatus (assembly GCF_027789765.1). NCBI lineage: Eukaryota > Metazoa > Chordata > Amphibia > Anura > Hylidae > Dendropsophus > Dendropsophus ebraccatus. The sequence goes on from NC_091454.1 coordinate 204,985,597, forward strand.
CTAGACAGAGAGGAGGTTAGTAACAACCCAAAGTAACACCACCAGCTTCAGTCCCGAAAGAATAGGGAACCTACATTCTGCAGTTTCAGGCCTCGTATGATGGATCTGGCACACAGGATGAAGGAGAGGATGCAGGAAATTATCACAATGATGTCAAATGCCAAACGGGAGTGGTTGTCACCTGTGAGAAGATACGGCACGATTAAACACTAACACTATTACATATCCCAATGGCTAGATCTGGGCATATATACTGAGTGCATGGTAAATACATGGCTACATATTGGATGGTCTTGGCCCCACGAATGGGCACCGGATCTTACAAGCGGCCTTTTACTTCTAAGCATTCATCACCCCCACATCCCATGATGCACAGGGAAATGTGAGGACTAGAGATGAGCACAACTAGAGCATGCTTGAGTCGGATTGCTCAGCATTTGAATACCGGTGGCTGAAGTTGGAAGCAGCCCTAGGGAGTCTGGGAGAATATGGATACAGCCTATGGTCTCTGGTTGTATCCATGTTTTATCGGACTCCCCAGGGCTGCATCTAACTTCTTCGGCCACCAGTAATCAAATGTTAAACGATCGGCTCCACCACAGAATTCCGCCTCATCTACTCAGTGTGAACATACCCTAAGAGCACAAAAGCAAGTCTGCTAGTGTGCGAGAGTGTCTGTGTGTGCAGGTATGTTATGCAGTGGCGTAGCTACCATAGAGGCAGGGTAGGCAATTGCTATGGGGCCTGTGCAGGAGGGGGCACGGGGTAGAAGGTAAGAGCATGTGTCCTTCTGCTTAAAGAAGAAGTCCGGTCAAAATATTTATAAAAGTATTGTATTGTCCCCCCCAGTCCTTATTACAGGAAATGCTTATAAAGTGCTTTTTTCCCTGCACTTACTACTGCATCAAGGCTTCACTTCCTGGATAACATGGTGATGTCACTTCCTGGATAACATGGTGATGTCACGCCCCAACTCCCAGAGCTGTGCGGGCTGTGGCTGCTGGAGAGGATGATGGCAGAGGGATGCTCAGAGTCCCCCCAGTGCCCTGTGTCCCTCAGTGTCCCCCTGCCATCATCCTCTCCAGCAGCCACAGCCCGCACATCTCTGGGAGTTGGGGCGTGACATCACCATGTTATCCAGGAAGTGACATCACCATGTTACCCAGGAGGTGACGCCTTGATAAGTAGTCAGTGCAGGGAAAAAGCACTTTATAAGCATTTCCTGTAATAAATGTATATTGGGGATTTGTATAACTTTTGGGGGGGGCAATACAATACTTTAATAAAAATTTTCGCCAGACTTCTCCTTTAACCCCTTATGCAGTGCAGTGTGTAAAGGCCCTATTCCACAGGCAGACTTGGAGCAAACGAGTGCTGTCAGTGCTCGTTTGCTCCTCGTTCCCTGCTCACTGCCGCCGCTATTCCAGGCAGCAGCAGCGGGCGAGTCAGGGGAGGGCCATCCAGGTGATTGCTAGATCATCCGGGAAGCCCATACAGCAGCGTCTGCTGCCAACAATCCTATTCCACGGAGCGACGGCAGCAGATCGTTGAAAAACAAACGACTGCAACAATCTGATCGTTGCCTTCTATTCCACAGGCCAATTATCGGACGTGACGGCCGATAATTGTTCCGTGGAATAGGGCCTTAAGTGACCCAATGTTTACTGTTACATGCTGTAACAAAAAAAAAAAAAAAAAAAAAGGGTTAACAAGCAGAAGACAGATCTCTGCTTCACTGCACTGATAACCCTTGACCTCTGTTCTCCAGCCCTAAAGCAGAATATGTGTGTATGTGTGTGTGTGTGTGTGTGTGCGCGCACGCGCAGTGCTTTGTGTTGTGCGTAGGGGAGCCTTAAAAAGTTTTGCTATGGGGCCCTATGAATCCTAGCTACGCCCCTGATGTTATGCAGTATAGAAAAGTGTGTCCAAGTGTAGCAGAGTGTCACAATGCGCCAGAGTGTAACCAAGTATGCAAGTTTCACCAAGTGCAACAGTGTACCCCAGTGAAACTGCACAAGTATGCAAGAGTGAATCTGACTGCAAGTAATTCCGTGTACAAGACTTCCTGTGTCACAGTGTAACTCTAAGCCTGCATACATTAGTTTGAGAACACTTGATTGTGAAAGGGTGTGCAATAGTGTGACATGTAAGTGCATGAGTGAACAGATGTACATGGGCAAGCAGGAAGATTTCTATAGTTCCCTATTATACCGTTCATGGGATCAAACATGGAAAGAATGCCGACATTTCGGTGGGATTAGAGGATCATACATTCAGGCACAGAGGTTACACCTGCGCTCACCTCTTCCATACACACTCGGGTCCTTGCACTCCTTAATGGTTGCGTCATTGTCCAGTTGTATTTTCACTCTCCCACTGTGCGCTTGGTTATCAAATATGATCTGTATGAGAGAAAAGCGATCACATAATGAGAACACCTAGAGGATGACGGCTCCTGTACTCCGCTATACACTCTGTATACAACCCCGAATAGGGAGTACTCACAGTGATGGTGAAGGTGTAACAGTCCGGGATCTCATTGTTAATGATGGTCTGGATGTTAATGGCTTTTAGCTGAAATTGTACCGTTATGTTAATCAACCTAAGAGGATGAAAAAAAAAAAAAAAGTATACATTTAAAAAAAGAAAAAAAAAAACACACACACACACACACACACCACGTACTTCAATAAATGGTGGCTGCAGGAAAAACACTCCTCTCTGGTTTCAGAAAGTTATATAGATTTGTAATTTACTTTTATTTAAAAAGCTCAAGTCTTCCAGTACTTATCAGTTGCTGTATGTCCTGCAAGAAATGTTGTTGTTTTCAGTCTGACAGTGCTCTCTGCTGCCACCTCTGTCTAAGACAGGAACTGTCCAGAGCAGCAGCAAATCCCCATAAAAAAAAAAACTATCCAATACTTATCAGCTGCTGTATGTCCTGCAGGAAGTGGTGTATTATTTCCTGTCTGACACAGTGCTCTTTGCTGCCACCTCTGTCCATGTCAGGAACTGTCCAGAGCAGGAGAGATTTTCTATGGGGATTTGCTGCTGCTCTGGACAGTTCCTGTCTCGGCCACAGATGTCAGCAGAGAGCACTGTGTCAGACTTAAAACAAAACAACATTTCCTGCATGACATACAGCAGCTGATAAGTATGGGGAAACTTGAGATTTTTAAATCAAAGTGAATTACAAATCTATATAACTTTCTAAAACCAGTTAACTTGAAAGAAAAAGATTTTTGCTGAAGTACCCCTTTAACCTTTGGCGGTTGAGCTTATGAACTCGGACCCAGCAACATTCTAGCACTATACGTACTTGTGAAATTTAATAGTAAAGTTCCTGTAGCTGTGAGTGGTCTCGGTGGGGTCAGCGTAAACACAATCTAGAGGAGACAGCAGAGAAGGACGGTGATGAAGTGACTTCATTATAGGTGGAGAGGACTCGAGGAAAACAACATGTTTTTACCCGTGACAACTTTGGGGTCAATGTTGAAGGTATCGTTGGCAGGATCGATGTGGCCCTTGCGGTAATACTGCTGACACACCGACACAGCCGACTTGTTGGCAGGGCGCGTGTACGCATAGCGAGCCGTGGTCTGGTTTGGTAATGAGATGTACTAAAGAAAAAAAATAATAATAGCTACTATAAAGGAGTGGTGGGCTTTTTCCCCCCTTCACGGTACGGAGACCCCCTCACCTGCTCCACGGCATAAAAGAGGTAGTCGTAGACGTCATCCTGGGTGTAGACGGCGAAGGTCTTATCCAAATCGTCCGTGTAATCTTTCAGGAAGAGATGCTTGAAGGCCACCGTGTTCTCCTCCTTAAACTGCACGACCATCTGATTACTGAGACCAAACAGGATGAGCTGCGGGAGACAGGAGAGTTATGGGGGGGGATGAGGATGGGGGCAGCCAAGTCTTCTCATACATAGCAGAACGCAGGTCTCACTGATCTGCTCCATATCTACACAATAGGGGAACATCCACCATGGTTATTAGCTGCCTCAGCCTACTCCATGCAGACATGCTCTACACTGGACACCACTGATAAGGGGAATGACTGACGGATAAGGACTTACTGCACAGGACGACATGGCGGTGTATTAGAGTTACTTTTACATTACCTGAACGGTGACCAATAAGATCTTGATGAGCTGCAGGGCCAACTTGTAAGGTTTCCTGCCCTTGGCCCTGTACTTGTCACAAGGGCTCATGAAGAAATACTTCAGCCGCCTCCGTAGCTGGACCTCCTCTGGGTTGGAGCCTTCACAGAACCTGGTGCCATAGCAGGGCGAAGGGGACAGGAGGTGCTGGCGCTCGGCTATAAAACAGAATAGGAAACCGGTGAGAACATCATAAAGCAAAGACAGTACAGTGGTTATGGGGGACGTGTTGTCTATAGCAGTGCTTCTCTGTGAGGTGGGCCTTACCAGTGAGGCGCCCCCTAGTTGTTGGTGACGCCCAGCTGGGGAGCCAGTTTTCACAAAAGTGACTATGATCTGCACAGTCCTCCAAAAGCTCCATTTTAGCAACATTATTAATTAAATTTAGTACTTGCTTTATTAGTATCTAGAGCTTGGGAGATGGAAGAAAGGTAGCCCTAGCATTTCTTTCAGCTTTTAAATGGACTTCACCACAGATAGTGAGGCCCCGGCATCCTCTTGGTCAGTCTGGTGAGGCCCCGGCATCCTCTTGGTCAGTCTGGTGAGGCCCCGGCATCCTCTTGGTCAGTCTGGTGAGGCCCCGGCATCCTCTTGGTCAGTCTGGTGAGGCCCCGGCATCCTCTTGGTCAGTCTGGTGAGGCCCCGGCATCCTCTTGGTCAGTCTGGTGAGGCCCCGGCATCCTCTTGGTCAGTCTGGTGAGGCCCCGGCATCCTCTTGGTCAGTCTGGTGAGGCCCCGGCATCCTCTTGGTCTGTTGGGTGAGGCTCCAGAAGAAATAGTTTGAGAAGATCTGGTCTATAGGTTTGTATGACCATAAGGGGGCGCTGTGTCCAGAAAGCAGCTAGGGGTGCCAATAATGCAAAAACAAATGGCAAAAATTACAGAATCCAGGAGATTTTAAAGGAGCAGTCTGAGCTAAAATAACTAAATCCGCAGCATAGACGATAAGGGTCAAAGTGCCGGGGGTCTGGCCACTGGGAATCCCCACCATCACCAGAACAGAGCCCTGCTTATTGCTCTATTCATTGTCTATGGAACTGTCAAAAGTGGCCATGCCTTGTACTCTGGGTGCTCCAAAGACAATGAGTGGAGTAGCGGCACTCATTTATAACACTCAGGGATCAGTTATGGAAATCACAAGGGGTCCCAGCTGTCAGACCCTCCATGATCAAACTCCTTTCCCAAATCGCAAATTGGGGTATATGTCTTTTCCCCAGATAGAGATTCATACATCTATGCAATGAGTTTGGAATATGTGAAGAGCAGAAAAAAAAAAAAAAAAAAAAAAAAAAAAAAAAAAAGAGAACGATTGACTGCAGGATCAGACTATGCAAAGACTTCCTTTGTAGTCTGTTACCATGGAGACACATAGGTTTGCTTATGAGATGTTCATTTCAGACAACAGTTTCACTAGAATCACTACATTATATAAGTAACACAGATGATTGTTGGCAGCAAAAGACCCCTTGTCCATCCAGTCTGCCCTTTTAGTAATTCCTTTCAAACAATCATCTGCTTATCAGAGATGTTATCTGTAAGACGGTAAGATGAAGGCTTCCCTTATATCCATGAACAATTTGATCTGTTTCGCATCACTACAGATTTGGAAGCAGATGAAAGTGCAACTCAATGCACCCAATGTTATAGGCAAAGGAGAGCTGGAATAAGTGGGAGAGCCGGAGACTATGGGCCACATCAGAAGTGGGTCACTACAGAACAATGGGCCTTTCAGGACGTCCACAGCAATGTAAAGATAATGATGAATGTGCAGAAAAATAAGCAAAGACAATGAAGCTGGATGTCCAGATGACAGGTCAATAAACAAGGGGATATATGAAGTGAAAAAGCACATGGAAACCCTGCTGAGATATGGGGGAAGCCTATGGTCCGCCACAGTCACATTACAAATCTACTAAGAAGTCTACAGGACTAAAGATATCCAAAAACTGTAAATCTATGGAGCCTGTTTCCTGCAGCACGTCCGATCAAGTGGCAAGCCAGGGAGTGAAGCGCACATCAGAGTGCTTCTTCTTCGTATTGTGAGGGTCTCAGCACCAAGACCCCCAACCGATCAAAACAAGTGACGTACGTGTGTGTGTGTGCGTGTGCGTGTGTGTGGTATTTCTCTCAACTCCCACACATTTTGCTATAGGGACAGGATCAGAAACAAGAACACAGGATCAGGCACGGGCGGCAGTGAAGTCAAGAATGCTGACAGTAGGCAATAACAAGAAGTAAACCAGCTAGATGCTATATCCTCATGAACTTTGCTACGTATAGGGACAATGCCCTTTGTTATAAATCCGCCTGCCTTACTGTATATCTGTACTGTAAACCAGACCAGAATAGGGAAGGAGCTGACTACAATCTACAGTGACACACTTACTATAAGAACATGCTGACTCATAGTACGCAGAACTAGCTCCACCTCAACCTTATGCTATATAGGCGTCTCAGGGTGAAGACGACCAAAGGAATCCAGCGGGCTGTCACCTCATACCCATGGCGGCACGTCACCTCCAGTAAATGTAGAATGTGCACTATAAATAGATGTAATTGCTTCCTATAATAAATCTCCGCCACGTAACACACACTAAACACTACCGTAACCTGGTCCTCAGGGGTTACAGACTGCCCACTACTATTACCAGTTGTGGTTTATTGCACTACTAGGTCCAAGGAGCCGAACACATGAAAAGGCAATCCTTAAAGTGTACCTGTCGTTATATTTATTTTTTTTGCAAAAATCAATAGTACAGACGATTTTAAGAAACTTTGTAGATTGGGTTCATTAGCCGAAAAATGCATTTTTATGATGAGAAAGTAGTTTGAAGCTCTTTCCCCTGTCTTCATGGTTTTCTATGAAGAGGGGAGGGGTGGAGGGAGAGGAGCCACCAAAACAGGACAACAAAGAGTTAATATACAGCTACATCACCGGGTTATCTCCTCTGACAGCCAGCACTGACCTCTGAATAGAGGCTTTCACACAGCTCCCACTGTGTAATCCTTTGTTTTCTGCTGATGACTAATCTCCCTCCTCCCCTCTCCATAGAACAGACAGGGGCACGTCTGATGCAACAAGACATGATTTCCTGATAATGAGCAGCGAATGAGAGAGGGGGGGGGGGGGGGCTAGGGAAAGTCTTTTTGAATACAGATAATGGCATATTTGCCTAATAAACCCAATTACAAAGTTTCTTAATATCGCCTGAACTATTGATTTCTGGAAAAAAATAAAATCAATAAAATACTATAACAGTGACACTTTAAATACTGAGAGAAGGAGAGGACCCCTGAGGGGTGACCATCTACAGGGGAATGAGAAGGCAGTTCAGGAGAGAAGCTATAAAGAATACAGGAAACAAAAAGGTATAGTTTTAATTTTAGCATTCTCATGTGTCGGGGTAGTGAGTACCGGAGTATAGGGGAAGCCTGGGAGAAACACTGGACACGGATGTATGAAGAGCGGACAGGGCGAGAGCAGGGGAGCAGAGGTAGAGGCCTTGTGAGGATCTGAGGTTATGTGAGGGAAAGGAGCGGGAGATCCAATCAGATGTATGGAGGGGAAAGGTTGTAGACCGGAGATTACGTCACAGGAGGGATTGGGAGATCAGGTAAAGATTATGTGATGGGAATGATCAGCAGATCAGGTCAGAGATGAATGGAGGGGACAGGTTGTAGACCGGAGGGTATGTGATGGAGGGATCAGGAAATAAGGTAGAGATTATGTGATGGGAGGGATCCAGAGATCAACTCCAATGAATGGAGGGGACAGGTTGTAGACCGGAGGTTATGTGATGGAGGGATCAGGAAATAAGGTAGAGATTATGTGATGGGAGGGATCCAGAGATCAGCTCAGATGTATGGAGGGGACAGGTTGTAGACCGGAGGGTATGTGATGGAGGGATCAGGAAATAAGGTAGAGATTATGTGATGGGAGGGATCCAGAGATCAACTCCAATGAATGGAGGGGACAGGTTGTAGACCGGAGGTTATGTGACGGGAGGGATCAGAAGATGAGGTCGGAGATATATAGAGGGGGCAGGTTGTAAACTGGAGATTACAAACTGATCTAAATAATATCTGACTCCATTAAATCAATTGGATCATTGTTCATTTGCATTTTTCTGATCCCCGAACATATCAGACAAACAGAGATCAGACAGGGAGCTCAAACACAGACATGAACCCGGCTTTTATCACCATAACCCCCCTGACCCAGAGTAAAGTCATTGTGTAATTTATCCCACCGTGTAAACAAAAACAGAATGGCGGTATTGTTGTTTTGTCTTTCTTCCCCCCCCTATTCCTTCCCAAAAAAGTTAAAGTTTTTCTCCCTCCTATACCCACAGAGCCGCAGGCTACGCCGCTTATACATCTCCGGTTCACCACATTAGATGAAATGCAGTCAGATCGATTATTTCCGGCTTTCCGACCACTGCTGGGGACCTTTCAATCTCAATGTAAGTCCCAGAGGTAGGACAGACTTCTATTGGACACATATGGCGCATCCTAAGAGAGTCCTGATGGGAATACGGCTTTAATAATGTATTTGTGGCCTAAAACACTGAAATAAAAAATACACAACTCATCCTGCAAAAAGAACTAAAGTCAAACAGAAAAATATAAAGTTATTGCCCTTAGAATGGCAAGAAAAATTACGAAGAATTGCTTAGTCATTGAGGCTCAAAATAGGTGCCCACTAAGGGGTTAAAGGATTTGCTGGATTCACATAACCCAATTTTTTCCTCTTAATAAAGACTTCCTGGCAGTAACCGCTATGGATCATATTATAGAGGAAATAGACGTCTGCCTTCTTTTCTGTGGACATCCGTACGCCCGGGGCGATATCCTCATCAGGGGCTCCAGGCCCGTCTCGTGCTCCTTCCCTTGTGAGTCTAGAAGAGGATAAAGGCCTCAAGCCTTCCATACACAAATGTATCACCCTCCTTCTATCCCTAATCCTTACATTCTGCTTCCCAGCAATCAGATGGCTATCCCCCATTCTGGTAATCCCCTATGTGATGTGACTCTATACCAAGGTGCCCATCACCCGAGAGCAGAGAAGACAACCGGCAGACAAGTGTGCGGCCGATATTCTAGAGCAGGAATGGGGAACCTTCCGTCCTTCAGTTGTTGCAAACTACAATCCCCATCAGCTTAGCTTTAGCTGTACAGCCATCATGGGAAATGTAGTTTTTCAACAGCTGGAGGGCCTAAGGTTCCCCATACCTGTCCTAGAGTATCCCGGTGAGGAACATACAGTCATTATGGGGTTAACTTCTCCATCTCCCAATCTTATACCATTCACCCAGTGAACTGTAACCAGAATTATGGATCTTTTCCTCTCTACTACAGGACGTGACCAGGACCAAAATACATCATAAAACCCATCGTCACAGGAAAAAGGAAAGGAATCTGCCATCTCAGCATTGTGTGTGTGTGTGTGTGTTTCTGGTCTTTAAAAAAATAAAATTATAAATATAAAAAAATACAGTAAAAAAAAAAAAAAAAAAAAAAAAAAAAAAGGCATTGCTTCTTCTGCCGATGGTCAGCACTATTGAAATAAAAAAAAAAATATTGTGAGGTTGGAAAATGTGTTTGAGATTAAACCACTTCCACATTTAGACAATGCTCACGTGTGGGTTTTTGAGGTTTAAGGTCTTTTTTTTTTAAAGATGAGTTTAATGGGAAAAAGCGGCACAGTTTATACCTTTTTAGGGGTTGGTTTTCAGGCAGGGATGAAGAACCTGCAGCCGCCCAGCTGTTCCAAAGCTACAATTCCCATCATGCCTGGGGGGGGGGGGGGGGATGCATAACATCAAAGGTTCCCCATCCCAGCTTTAAAGTCTTAGTAAAAAGTATTGACAGGCCACTCAGACTGGGCAGAAGTTGAGATCACACCAGGTCTCAGTCCAGAGATCCATTGTGGCTGTTAGTTATATCTGGGTAAAGCATGGGGCTGCTTAGGATTACAGCCGGAGTGTAAGGCTGCATTGACATGATCAGTGTTCCTCACGGAACACGGACGTGGAATGCCTGTAACAGACTCTCCCCCGCCTGGCCAGCATCTGTAATAAGAAGCTAGGAGAGGGGGAACTGTACAGATAGGCGCCGGGCTGTAATGAATCAGTGGGGCGCATTTCTGTACAGTTCCCCCGCTCCCAGCATCTTATCACAGAAGCTGGCCAGGCGGGGGAGAGTCTGTTACAGGCAGTTCACGTCCGTGTTCTGTGAGGAACACGGAACGTGTGAATGCAGCCTAAAGCTCACAGCCCTTTTACACTTAGCCTTAAAGGGGTATACCCATCTCAGCTAGTATAGTTATACTTGTAGGGCTCATCAAGTTATATCATTTTTGCAGACACATTCATACAGAAAACTTGTCTCCTCCTAAAATGCTGCCCTTTCCTTTCCATTGTTGACAGCTCGTTGCCTAGGTTAGCAACCACCACTCTGCTCTAAAAGCAGCGATTTCTATCCAGTAGGGCCTGTTCCACATGTAGTGGAAACTCTGGGCAGAATTTAACGTCCGTAGGATACAGATTTTAACCCTTTGCAACGTACATGGTGAAACGTGTGGCCACATCCAGGAACTGCAGAGCTGCTGAAGATGTGTGTAAATGTTCAGTGACTCCATAGACCACAGGTATCAAACTCATTGCCTCCAGCTGTTGTAAAGCTACAATTCCCATCATGCCTGGACAGCCAAAGCTTTAGCTATGATTGTCCAGGGATGATGGGAATTGTAGTTTTGCAACAGCTGGAGGCAATGAGTTTGATACATGTGGTCACTGAACATTTACTAGAGATGAGTGAATCTCAAAACATGCTGGAGTCGATCCGAACCCGAACGTTCAGCATTTGATTAGCAGTGGCTGCTGAAATTGGATAAAGCCCTAAGGCTATGTGGAAAACATGGATATCGCCATTGGCTGTATCCATGTTTTCCAGACAACCTTAGAACTTTATCCAAAGTCAGCAGCCCCAGCTAATCGAATACTGAACGTTTGGGTTCGGATCAACTTGAACCTGGTTCGCTCATCTCTTACATTTACCTATATCTTCAGCAGCCCTGCAGTTCCCAAGATAATGAATGAATGGCAGCCGGACTCCCCACCGATCAGCTTCTTATCCTGAATCTCTATCCGCAGCAGATTTGCTCTACTATCATATAATGGAGCTAATCCTTATCTATCCTGCCCCAAATAGCTGACACAGCATTTATCATTGTTTATCAATGGGGATGAGATACTGCTATTAACATGCCTAGGATACACATCAAATCCAACCTGTGTGAACATGGCCTTAGGGGGCATCAGATTGTGATATCAGACATGGACACCCGTAACTCAGGATCTCCATATAGTGCAGTATGATAAATCTATGTGCAGTACCATATGCTTCCTATAGGGGGCGCCTTATGCAGTTATACTCTAGTATTCATTCTCTATAAGGATCTATAACAAACATATGAAGCTGTAGGGCAGTGGTGGGGAACCTGCCACCCTCCAGGTGTTGCAAAACTACATTTCCCATCATGCCTGGACAGCCGAAGGCTGTCCAGGCATGATGGGAAATGTAGTTTTGCAACAGCTGGAGGGTGGCAGGTTCCCCCAGACATCTTAAATCTCCATCTAACAACAAAACGTCTCCCATTAACTTCAATAGAACCTGTGCACTACCATATGCTTCCCCTAGGAGGCGCTGTATTGCCCCCATATGGTATAGCACAATACAAATCTATAGACTCAGCTCTGCTGCACCTGTGCATGGAGGAAGCGGCCACATAACAATACCTGCTGCTGCTGCCGCCACCGGCTTGGGGTTATCACTCAGGCTGCGGCTCCTGCGCATTGAGCCCATCATGTCTGAGCGCGGCTGTCGTCACTGTGTGTGTCTCATCTGCTGCAGGATGCGCTCAGTCTCCGGGACCCCTCGCAACCTCCGTCCCATGAGTTCTCCCTCTAAGATCTCTATCAGCTGACCTGCCGCTGGTGGTCATGTGACAAAGACTACGGCCACGCCCAGCTTTACGTCAACGCCCGCCTATTATGTCACGTGACGCCCCCTCAGTCTTTGGTTACGTCCAAAACCGCGCCCACCTCGTGACGTCAGAACCTTTTGCCTTCCTTTTACTAACTAGGTCATGTGACGCCTCCTAAGGCTCTAAAACCACGCCCACCTTAAGACGTCAGAACGTCCAAACCTTCTCTATGATAGACCCCGCCCATTCCTAGCTCCAGTTATGAAATGAAACAAGTGTTTAGAGCCAGAACACCTGCCCTTTAACCTGTGACTGACATGGGAAAATGGATAATAATTACTTCCCTAAGTTTGCTGAAGCTGAGGTCATCCGGGGTTAGGCTGATAGACCGGTGACAGGGCTGATGGATTTTACCCTTTAAATAGCGATTAACCTGTGAATGGGCTGTAGACTAGCTGCATTAATTTTTCATTGAAATCACTACAGAGCTACGGCATGTGTTCACACTATCAGACTTATAATAGTTCGGCTGATTTGCATAGACGTTCAGTGTACACGTCCACAAGCAATAGTTCTAGTACAGGGACGACCCTCATGGGTATAATCAGCTTTATATGGATATAGTAACAACCTTTATGGTGCATTTACACCTTCCATGAATCTGCTGCACGTCGGAATCACAGACCTCGCAGCATCATGTATCATTATAATACTGAAGGTACTGAAAACTGAAACTTAAAGGGGAATTCTACTCAAATATAACTTCTCATATGTTACCGCCCATAGTGAAACTAACAATTCATTCTATTCTATTCAGTCTCCTTCCACCAGTTCTCAGCTGCTGCTTTCTGCTGAAGATACAAAAAACTGAGCTTTTCGCTCTGTTTCCCCCCTCTTCCCCCTTCCCTTCTGAGACGGCCCTGGCAGGCTTTATCTTCAACTTTGTAGCTTCTTTGTAATGCTGGCAGGGGTAATCTGAGGTCAAGTTGCTGATGAACTCACTGTGATTAACCCTCCCAGCATTACAAAGAAGCTGCAATGTTGCAGATAAAGCCAGCCAGGGACTTGTTTACATCAGTCGTCTCAGAAGGGAGGGGGAGGAGACTGAGAGAAAGGCTCACACACAGATTTTTGTGTCTTCGGCAGAAAGCAGCAGCTGAGAACTGGGGGAAGGAGACTGAATAGATAATAACAAGTATGGAAGGAATTGTTAGTCTCACCATGGGCAACAACATAGCAAAAGTTATGTTTGAGTGGAATACCCCTTTAAATCTTCATGGGACTGTACTGATACAGCAGCATGGCTGTGTCAGTACAGTCCTGCCAAGACTCAAACACTTTTTATATTGATACAGGATGCTGGGAGGTCTGTGATTCAAAAGTCTCAGGACATCCTTATGTTTCAGAAATAATAGGGGAAATGACATATCTGATACCCCAGCAAGTAATGGGTGAGGGGGGCTATCTAAGGCTATGTGCGGAACATGGCCGCCATAGTGGATCAGGGGTAGGTTTTTCCAATGGGAAGGTGGTCATGTAGACCAGTGTTTTTCAACCAGTGTGCCGCGGCACACTAGTGTGCCGTGACACATGGTCGGGTGTGCCGCGGGCGCCGTCCCCCTCACCTACTGGCCCGAACATCCCCAGGTTTCTCTCCCCTCTCATCCCCATCCCTGCTCACCTTCCCTGAGATGCTCGCCGCGGGTGCCGTCCCCCTCACCTACTACCGGACGCGCTCCTCCAATCAGGGGAGACTGGGAGCGTGGTGCGCTGCGGCAAGCCGTAGCGCACATGTTGATTGGATGCGTGCATCACGGCCCGCCGCAGCGCACCACGCTCCCGGTCTCCCCTGATTGGAGGAGCGCGTCCGGTAGTAGGTGAGGGGGACGGCACCCGCGGCGAGCATCTCAGGGAAGGTGAGCAGGGATGGGGATGAAACGGGAGAGAAGCAGAGGGGAGAGAAACCTGGGGATGGGGGAGAAGCAGGGGGATGAGAAACCTGGGGATGGGGAGAAGCAGGGGGATGAGAAACCTGGGGATGGGGGAGAAGCAGGGGGATGAGAAACCTGGGGATGGGGGAGAAGCAGGGGGATGAGAAACCTGGGGATGGGGAGAAGCAGGGGGAGAGAAACCTGGTGATGGGGAGAAGCAGGGGGAGAGAAACCTGGGGATGGGGGAGAAGCAGGGGGATGAGAAACCTGGGGATGGGAGAGAAGCAGGGGGAGAGAAACCTGGGGATGGGGGAGAAGCAGGGGGATGAGAAACCTGGGGATGGGGAGAAGCAGGGGGAGAGAAACCTGGTGATGGGGAGAAGCAGGGGGAGAGAAACCTGGGGATGGGGGAGAAGCAGGGGGGAGAGAAACCTGGGGATGGGGGAGAAGCAGAGGGGAGAGAAACCTGGGGATGGGGGAGAAGCAGGGGGATGAGAAACCTGGGGATGGGGGAGAAGCAGGGGGATGAGAAACCTGGGGATGGGGAGAAGCAGGGGGAGAGAAACCTGGGGATGGGGAGAAGCAGAGGGGAGAGAAACCTGGGGATGGGGAGAAGCAGGGGGAGAGAAACCTGGGGATGGGGAGAAGCAGAGGGGAGAGAAACCTGGGGATGGGGAGAAGCAGGGGGAGAGAAACCTGGGGATGGGGAGAAGCAGAGGGGAGAGAAACCTGGGTATGGGGGAGAAGCAGGGGGATGATAAACCTGGGGATGGGGGAGAAGCAGGGGGAGAGAAACCTGGGGATGGGGGAGAAACAGGGGAGAGAGAAGTTTGGTGGAGAGAAGCATGGGGGAGAGAAGCACAGGAGAGAAGCACAGGGAAGAGAAGTATGGTGGAGAGAAGCACAGGAGAGAAGCACGGGGGAGAGAAGCACAGGAGAGAAGCACGGGGGAGAGAATTATGGTGGAGAGAAGCACGGGGGAGAGAAGTATGGTGGAGAGAAGCACAGGAGAGAAGCACGGGGGAGAGAATTATGGTGGAGAGAAGCACAGGAGAGAAGCACGGGGGAGAGAAGCACAGGAGAGAAGCACGGGGGAGAGAAGTATGGTGGAGAGAAGCACAGGAGAGAAGCACGGGGGAGAGAAGCACAGGAGAGAAGCGGGGGGAGAAGTATGGTGGAGAGAAGCACAGGAGAGAAGTAGGGGGGGAGAAGAAAACAGGCCCAGGTTTCGCACTGAGTATAAATACATTTAGAATCTATATTATTAACTCTATGTATAATATGAACTGTTTTAGTGCCATTTTCGTTGGTGGTGTGCCCCGGGATTTTTTAAGTATAAAAAGTGTGCCGCGGCTCAAAAAAGGTTGAAAATCACTGATGTAGACTATGAACAAAGACAAGAATTGTTGCAATATCTCCTGTGGTTAAAAACTTATCAACACAGTTGCGGCAACAACCGTGAACGTTTCCGGTGATGCACCGCTATCTGACGTGTTTAGTGTGCTGTCCCTGGTGCTGAACACAGAGCTGAGGGTTCTGCATGAATTTTTAAGAACTTTTAAACGATGATGTGGCTGGGAAGGCAGGAGGGGTCACAAGGTTGGGGAGGAGGGAGTTCACAGCTCTCAACCTGACCCCAGACCCATATACACACAGCCTCCATAGACTTCAGGTATCTAATCAGATGCTAATGTCAGGGGACAAACCTCTGTGATTGTGTATCGTGTGCAAATAAGGAAGATATGGCCGCCTGATTGCTTTTGTGCATAGTTGGAATGAGCTCTGATTGATCACAATCTGATCAAAGATAGGGAAAGAGTCTGTGGGCAGGAAGGTGATAGGGGCTGGGCGTGATGGAAAATCACTGTCCCACTCCTTTGTTCTGGGAGAGATAAGCCACAGTCAGAGCTGTCTGGCAGTGGCCTAAAGGGGAACTCTGACAGTTTTTTTTTTCTTTCACATGTTAGATGTTTTTACAGATTTGTAATTCACTTCTTTTAAAAAAAATCTCAAGTCTTCCAGTACTTATCAGCTGTTGTATGTCCTGCAGGAAGTAGTGTATTCTTTCCAGTATGACACAGTGCTCTCTGCTGCCATTTTTGCCCATGTCAGGAACTGTCCAGATCAGCAGCAAATCCCCATAGAAAACCTCTCCTGCTCTGGACAATTCCTGACATGGACAGAGGTGGCAGCAGAGAGCACTGTGTCAGATTGGAAAAATTACACCAATTCCTGCAGGATATACAGCAGCTGATAAGTACTGGAAGACTGGAGATTTTTAAAAAGAAGTAAAAGAATTACTAATATGCCCAGAGCAGTAGCAAATCCCCATAGAAAACCTCTCCTGCTCTGGACGGTTCCTGACATGGCCAGAGGTGGCAGCAGAGAGCACTGTGTCAGATTGGAATAATTACACCACATCCTGCAGGACATACAGCAGTTTATAAGTACTGGAAGACGTGAGTTTTTTTTGTTAAATAGAAGCAAATTACAAATCTATATAGTTTTCTGAAACCAGTTGATCTGAAAAAAAAAAGGATTTTCATCAGAGTACCCCTTTAATGAACACTATGCAATACTTTATTTTCCCTGCAGAGGCGCTGTAGGGAAATTAAACTTTTTTAGCCACATTCCCTTACAGATTGCAACTGATCACTGGGGAGGGGGGTGGGGCTGATAACAAAAAGGGACTGTCCATAATAAATAAAAAAAATTAACCATATAATATGCAATTAATAGTAATTAAATGTAATTAACAAAACAAACACCTGATTAGCATTGCACATGAGATAATCTAAAGGAAGAGCTGTCCTTCAGAACTGGAGCCTGTGGATCTCTAGGTCTTCATTAAGGTTTCCTGGTCACATTCGGGTGAGATTTCCCTCTGTCCCTGAAGGGGTTAAACACATTTAAGTTACCTGTCCCTCCCAACAGGGAAGTCATTAGCCGACATTGTACTTGAGAACAAATTACCTGCTCCTCCTGCTACAAGAAGAAGCTAAGCCAGGCAAGTTGTTGATTCTGTTCCCTCTCATATTACCACTTCAGGTGTTTACGATATTTGCTTTGGACTATGTGACAAAAAGCCCTGGGAACATATTGGATC
Organism: Dendropsophus ebraccatus; assembly: GCF_027789765.1. Lineage (NCBI taxonomy): Eukaryota > Metazoa > Chordata > Amphibia > Anura > Hylidae > Dendropsophus > Dendropsophus ebraccatus. The sequence continues at coordinate 205,002,786 of NC_091454.1, forward strand.
GGTATCCGGAGACTGGGACGTGGTCTGTGCCTTTAAAGACTTTCCCTTAAAGTACTGCCCAATGAGTGGCCAGGTCAGTGCCAGCACCGGATCCACACTCTCATCCTCTGCCGTCACCATGTCATCATCTGGCTATACAGTGTCGGACTGGGGTATCTGGGGCCCACCAGAGGAAATGATCCTGGGGGCCCACCAATGAAGAACCAGTGAGAAACGACACGTCAGTCAGTGTTAGTGCAGGTTCTGGGGGCCCACCGGAGGATTGTCCGGTCCTCTGGTAGGTCAGTCCGACACTATGGCTACAGGGTGTTCGGCTGGTGAGAAGATTCTCCCACCTTAATTGGGAAAAAAAATTCTATTTTCAGATTTTCTTCTATTTCTTATTATTTATTCACTAGTACCTCATTCAGGATCCTCGGCAGTGCTGCTTTTTCTCTCTCGGCATAACAAGCTATAACGTATAAGAAATGTGTACTACTTCATGTCTCCTGTTGGAGCGCTGCAGGGACATTAAACAGGGATAACAGCAAACATAAATAGGGATATTGCCTGAGCTGCCGCTCTGCACACAGCAATAAAGGATGTAAATCCCATCGCAACCTGGTCCCTGAATATTTACTTCCATAGGAGAATGTTGTGGGCATGCTCTGTGACTTGTGCAGAGGTGATAATGTAGAAAAGAGAGCTGTGGACCATATGAACCCAGGGCCTGAAACTGACTTATTAACCTCTAATGGAGAATGTTGTGGGCATGCACTGTGACTTGTGCAGAGGTGATGATGCAGGAAAGGGAGCAGTGGACCATACAAACCTGAGATTTATCAAACATAGTGTAAAGTGAAACTGGCTTAGTTGCCCCTAGCAACCAATCAGATTCCACCTTTCATTCCTCACAGACTCTTTGGAAAATGAAAGATGGAATCTGATTGGTTGCTAGGGGCAACTGAGCCAGTTTCACTTTACACCATGTTTGATAAATCTCCGATCAGTGTAAAAAATGTAAAAATTTAAATTGATATAAGAAAAATAAAATAAATGAGTAACATAAAACTCAAACAATTGGTCTTTCTTCTGGAGTGCAGATGTCCTTATACAGGGATTATATAGGATTAAAAAAAACATTGCTCCTTTGTTCCAAACAATAGCGCTGCACCCGTCTACTGGGGGGGGGGGGGGGGGTAGTAGCCGTGTCTTTGTAATCGTGGATTAAAAGGAATGACATCATCTAATGTTACCTAAAGGTTTTCTAAAAGGTTTAATACTAAACTTTGACTGGATAAGCTAAATAATTTCAGGCAGAGACCTGCGAAAGTTTTGATATCTGTGATTAGTCCCTAAAAGGGGTTGTACCAGAATTAAAGGAGAAGTTCGTCGATTTGAAAAATTTCACTGCCGGCAGGGGGGAATATAATAAGCAACCACTACTTACCTCTCCCCGTGCTCCTGAAGCATCACAGGCCCGAGACCCCTGCCAGCAGGCATTTCCCCCAAGTTCCAATGCTGTCGCGACCAACCCAATTGATGGACTGCCCGCTCAGCCAATCAGTGACTGCACTAGTGTCCTGCACCAGACACTGACTGGCTGAGCGGGCAGTCCATCAACCGGGTCGTGACCTGGGCTATGAAGAAGATCCAGGAGTCTGGCGGGCTGTCCTGCTGTATGTCCTGTAGGAAATGTTTTCCTTCCAGTCTGACACAGTGCTCTCTGCTGCCACCTCTGTCCATGTCAGGAACTGTCCAGAGCAGAAGCATATTCTCATAGAAAACCTCTCCTGATCTGGACAGTTCCTGACATGGACAGAGGTAGCAGCAGAGACTGGAAAGAAAACATTTCCTACAGGACATACAGCAGTTGATAAGTACTGGAAGACCCCTAGCGGCTATTGAAAAATCACATTTTTTGCAAAGATCTTTTAGAAAAGGGAATGCAGACTTACAGATGTAAATTTATATTTACTTTATCCTACAGGTGATGTTAAGATGGCATCTTGGTGTCTCGTCTTCTTCTTCCTTCCTGCATTGTGTTTATCATCAGATCCTCCAAATGGTAATTGACAAGAACCAATTGTATGTCACCTACAGTTTGACCTTAAAGGGGTAGTTCAGCAACAACAACAAAAAAAAATCTTTCAGATCAACTGGTGCCAGAAAGTGCCAGAGATTTGTAATTTACTTCTATTAAAAAAAAAATCTCCAGTCTTCCAGTACTTATCAGCTGCTGTATGTCCTGCAGGTAGTGGTGTAGTCTTTCCAGTCTGTAGAGCACTAGAAATTTTCTATTGGGATTTGCTACTGCTCTGGACAGTTCCTGTCACGAACAGAGGTGGCAGCAGAGAGCACTGTGAAAGAATACACCACTTCCTGCAGGACATACAGCAGCTGATAAGTATTGGAAGACTTGAGATTTATTTATTTTTTTTAAATAGAAGTAAATTATAAAATGTCTTGTTCTTTTTTTTTTTTGCTGAACTACAACTTTAACAGTTTCCTCATCTTTATGGCTGATATACGATGATCTCATTCTCAGCTTTCTTTCCTCAGGTCATGTCATGAGTATGGACACATTTCTTGGTCTTATAAAGGAGTTGGAGTCCACCCTGCCAGATTCTTCAGCCCAGGATCTTGCTCGGCTCCTGCTTTCCGCCATCGCTCCACCATCCAGCTCCCCCGAGGGTCTCAGCGCTGAACAGGCATCTCTTACCAAGGCTTTGCTGACTCACAAAGTGGTGGCCGTAAAAGATGAGGGCTGGAAGGAGGAAGGGGTTGTCCTAGCCCCTGATGGAAGCACGGTGGCCCTCAGCCCACTCCTCGGGGCTATGCTCTGGGGGTGGAACGTTGATTGTAAATGGGAGAATCTACAGGTCGCGAGCCACAATGAAGAAGACGGCTGTCCACCAAGTCTGAGGCCAAGCAGTGATGGTAGACATCATACATCTCTCACAATGTCTTTAGCTTCGGCTTTTGCTGATCCTGACGTGTCCCCCGATGCACCACTAGATTTTCCCAATGGATGCTGGGATTCCGTCTCCTCACCCAAAACCTTCCAGCTACAAGGAGCCCCTTTCAGAAATGAGCTAACACTGGCTTACATCAATGGCGGCTTGGATGGCGCTCTGCTGAGAGAGATCCTGAACAATGAGACCCAGTCCATGAGTTCCTTACTGCAGTCATACTACTGGGGACGACCAACAAAAAGCGCATTCCGGAGACAGGACTTCCAGGGTCTGCTAAAGGAGGGGCAGATAGCAGAGAAGATCCTTAAAGGGATTCATTGCTATCAGAGATGTCATAACTTACGTCCCGTCACAGAAGAACAGGCGATCTCCTTGGCTTCTGTGGTAGCCAAAAAGTTTGAGCAACAGTTTCTAGGTATAAGGCAAACCATTTAGGGCTGGCCTTAGGGTAGATGGTGCCCTGTGCGGAATTTACATTATTGTATTATTGTCCCCTGTGTGCTGCCCCAATGTTTTATAGGCCCGCCATGGTGGAGTAAAAAAAAAAAAAATACTCACCTATCATCCACTCCCTGCAGTTCTACTCTCTTCTCTAGGTGAGTCCCAATCTTCCAGCTTCCAGAGCAGACAGCCTGATAAACAGATTCTCCCTGCACCAGAAGTGCCCAGATCTGGACATTTCTTCTAGCAGGGTGGACATGTGTGAGTACGCACCCACGGCTGAAGGTCACTGTGGCCTGGAGATCTGAAACTCTACTCAGCCTGCCCCTGGGTACAAAGTGGCCTCTTGTGACTGCAGACATAAAACTATCTGCGGTCACAAGAGGGATTGACAGTGTTAGAAGCTAATGGCTTCTCGTGCTGTCAATCATAGCAAACAATTTAACTATAAGCATGTCATTGGACTTGCTTATAGTTAAAGGGAACCTGTCACTGGGGACGCGGGCACAGAGCCCGCCCGACCCCCTGGTGCAGCCCCCAGATACTTACCCTTTCCGACGAGTCCCGTTCCTATATAATATAATGTATTAAATGTATAAAAAATGTATTTGTTATATGTTATTACATAAGAACAGTTAGAGAAATTCCTAATGAATACTAATTATGGCAAATGCACATATAGTGCTTTTTCCCTGAATTTAGTAGTTTAGGCAGGCTTCAATTTCTCTCTCTCCAAAAAAAAAAAAGTGACGTCACAACCCAGTCTATATCTGAAGTGTCCAGCAGGGGGCGCAGTACATGTAGAAATTACATGTAAAAAAAAATAAGTTAAAGATAAGTTGTCCTTTAACTATTATTCATTATGTTTTTTACAGACTGTCCTGCGGTGATACCTCGCTGCCTGTGGGAGGCGAAGCCTTATAAAGGCACCCCGACTTTACTAAAGCCCCCTCTGCTTCATGTCTACATCCATCACACCTATGAGCCCTCTAAGCCGTGCGTCTCCTTCCAGGACTGTGCAGCAGACATGCGCAGCATGCAGAGATTCCATCAGGTGGATCGCGGCTGGGATGACATCGGCTATAGGTAAGGTGCAAGACGCTCACAATCACCGAGTCACTAAGTCCGTCATAGTCAGCATAGATTTGCTGTAGACACTTGGGGGGAGATTTATCAAACATGGTGTAAAGTGAAACTGGCTCAGTTGCCCCTAGCAACCAATCAGATTCCACCTTTCATTTTCCAAAGAGTCTGTGAGGAATGAAAGGTGAAATCTGATTGGTTGCTAGGGGCGACTGAGCCAGTTTTACTTTACACCATGTTTGAGAAATCTCCCCCTTGCTGTTTATGTCTTGAGCACTAGATGGCGCACACAGTTCTGTTTTGTTTGTCTGTTGTGTAATACTATCTGCTTTATTAGGTAATTATAGTGGTGTTGGAATATTAGGTAATTGTGGTGACATGAGGTGTTGTAATGGGACCGTCTGCAAGATCTGCAACACAAAACAGTTAACTTACCAATAGGTTTTTTAATTTGTTTGTTTGTTTACCTCTTCAAAGTTTATTGGTTTTTAAAATAAGTAAGTTGCAATCAACAAAATAAAAATTTGCAATTATAACAAAGCATAAAAGGTTGTACACAATCGCATACATGTATGCAGAACGGCTCTCAACATTGAGGAGTTCATTTTTATTTTTTTCACCTTTTTTTCACCTAGTCCACCTGTGCTTCAGTAATTTTGTAGACCAGGAATGGGAAACCATCGGCCCTCCAGCTGTTGCAAAACTACAATTCCCATCATGCCTGGACAGCCAAAGCTTTAGCTCCCTAGGCATGATGGGAATTGTGGTTTTGCAACAGCTGTGGTGCCGAAGGTTCCCCCTCCCTGCTGTAAACAGTGAGCCTTTGCAGTCAGGATCCTTTCTTTTTTTATGGAAATCTGGCCTTTACCTTATTCATGTTGTTTTTTTGATTTCAGGTTACATTCTGTATGTTAACCCTTTATCATATATGCAACGCTCTGGAATCAAGGGCACATTAAAGGGGCACTCCGGCAAAAAAATATTTCAAATCAACTGGTGTCAGAAAGCTATATAAATTTGTAATTTACTTCTAGTCAAAAATCTCAAGTCTTCCAGTACTTATCAAGTGCAGTATGTCCTGCAAGAAGTGGTGTATTATTTCCAGTCTGACACAGTGCTCTCTGCTGCCACCTCTGTTCATGTGAGGAACTGTCTAGAGCAGGAGAGGTTTTCTATTAGGGTCTATTAGGCCCTAGGTAATAGGCAAATACAGATTGCAGACAAGGGGAACATTGTTAGGCCCCGATCTGCCATGTCAACTCATCTGTACCTCAGGGTGCTTATGGGGTAAAGGAAGGAGCCCCATTCCTGGACTAAACTATTTTACTACTCTACTGGACTAAACTAGTCCAGTAGTATATTCTTTCCTGTCTGACACAGTGCTCTCTGCTGCCACCTCTGTTCATATCAGGAACAGCCCAGAGTCAGCAAATCCCCATAGACAACCTCTCCTGCTCTTAAACTGAAATGAATAGACCACTTTCTGCAGAACATACAGCAGCTGATAAGTACTGGAAGATTTGATATTTTCTAATAGAAGTAAATTACAAATCTCTGGCACCAACTTGAATTAAAAGAAAAACATTTTTGCTGGAGTACCCCTATAATGATAGTAAAATTTTATATTTTCGTAGCTTCCCTGCGTTAAAACCTGCGTTGTACTACAGAGCTAAATTCATAATTCTGTCGGCTCAATAGATAAAATCTCCTAGACTCTAGTTGTGGAATATATCTGTATGTGAACTTAAAAAATTGGGTGTCCAAAAAGCCACAAGAGATGACTGATAGTACTGCCAGGAAGTTTATTTTTGTGTCATGCTGTCATGGCTGGTTATAATCTTACCGTACCTGATGTTACACTGCTGATAGTATAGATGATAAGAAGCTATTATATACATGTAGTATCCACTCTCTGTGGCTTTTTATTAGTCACACCATGTACCTCTATAATTTTATTTAAAAAAAAGGAGCCATTCATTTAAAGGAGTACTCCTTTTCAGCATTTTCGTGTAGAATTGAATGGGAGAGAAAAGGTTACTGATGCACTTGCGCACCAGCAGCCTTTTCATTGCTTGGAGTGCATCAAATGGCTTCCAGCTTGCTCAGAATAGAATGAATGCGCAGTTCCATCATTTCCCTAGGGAATTGATCAAATGCCTGACCCCTTTCAGGGAAATGACCGAATAAATGATCGAGAAATCGCCCGTCTCTATGTTTGGCGGCGGAGGCAGACGGGGATCAGAGCGGCACACCTCTCCAGAAGGCATATGGCGGCGGGGGCAGACGGGAACTCCCGGCAGGCATATGGCGGCGGAGGCGGACGGGGGAGCAGAGCGGCACACCTCCCTGGCAGGCATATGGCGGGGGGCAGACGGGGGAGCATAGCAGCACACATCCCCGGCAAGCATATGGCAGCGGGGCGGACGGGGAGCAGAGCGGCACACCTCCCGGCAGGCATACAGTGCTGGGGCAGACAGGGAGCAGAGCGGACAGGCCGGAGGAGCAGGAGGCGTGTCGCGGGGTGGACGAGACGGGAGGCGGTCGGGGAGCGGAGCGGCACACCTCCCGGCAGGCGTACGATGGCGGGGGCAGTCGGGGAGCGGAGCGGACAGGCCGGGGGAGCAGGAGGCTCGTAGCAGGGGAAACTAGCGGAATGGGGAGCAGAGAGGCGGCGGAGGCGGATGGGGAGCAGAGCGGGCAGGCTGGGGGGAGCAAAGAGGCGATACGGTAAGCGAATTCTATGTCCCTGGGGGAAATGATAGAGTTCATTGCATCATTTCCCTGAAAGGGGTCAGTGATTTGATCAAATCCCTAGGGAAATGATGGAACGGCGCAGTCATTTCATCATTTCCTGGGATTTCATCATTTCACTGTAATATATAGACTACTTTGGTAAATTGCATTGTCATACAGTTGTTCTCTTTATCCCTATTCATCCCGTAGCTTTGTGGCAGGTTCTGATGGATATCTATATGAAGGCCGTGGCTGGCACTGGGTTGGGGCTCACACCAAGGGCCACAACTCTGTGGGTTATGGCATTAGCTTCATTGGAGACTTCACATCATCAGTCCCAGATAGTCGCATATTGCAACTGGTCAGAGATCGCTTACTGAAATGCGCAGTGAGATCCGGCTACATCTTACCCAACTATACCATCCAGGGTCATCGTCAGGTTGTGAGCACCACGTGTCCCGGAGATGCCTTGTTCCAAGAAATTACCAGCTGGGAGCATTTTACCAAGGTAATAGAGAAGAGCTACCATTATGTCTTCTATTAGCTCTATATTTCTATAGCTTTTAATTTGGTCCCCAAGATATTCGACCTAATAGCGATGGTCATGCTGTAGCAGTCACCAAACTTGACTTGTTTCTGTGACGTGTTGTGGGTGTGTTAATTCAGACTGTTATCCCATGGCTTCTTCTGTATATATAACATCGACAACATAGACATGATGACTTACACATATGTGCCCGATTATGGTTTTCCTTAAAGGGGTACTCTGGAGGAGAAAAAAAACAGTTTTTAAATCAAAAAGTTAGACAGATTACTTCTAAAAAGAAAAAAAAAAAAACTCAACTCATCCTGTACTTATTAGCTGCTGTATGCTGTAAAGGGAGTAATGTATTCTTTCCAGTCTGGCACAGTGCTCTCTGCTGTCACCTCAGGAACTATTCAGAGCAGTAGCAAATCCAAATAGAAAACCTCTCCTGACCTGGACAGTTCCTGACATTGACAGAGGTGGCAGCAAAGAGCACCCTGTCAGACAGGAACAAATACGCCACTATTAGCAGGGCATACAGCAGCTGATAAGTACTGATAGACTTTTTTTAGTTTACAAATTTGTACAACTTTGTAAAACCAGTTGGTTTAAAAGCAATTTTTGTCTATGGAGTACCCCTATAATGTGTCTTCAATACATGCTGGCTGAATGATCTGCGTGAATACAGCAAGGCTACAGCAGATGTATATGTGCCCCCGGTTGTAGGTGTTCATTTGGGGTGACAGATTTGATTTATAAGGACTCCGTCACAATTAGCAGATTGCAAGGTCCCCCTGGTGTGATCTGTAGCAATCCGCTGATAACTGTGGGGGTCTGGTCTCCCTGCAGCGCCACCACAGGGGAAATAAAGCATTACAGTGTCCATTCACCTAATTTCTATGTAATGCAGGACAATCCAGAGGGAGAGACACTCTTTGTATCTCTTCTCCAGACTCAGTAATGGAGGACTTCTATCTTGATTTTTTTTGACCACCATTTAAAGATTTTTTATTATATCGTCCTTCTAGGAATCCATAGGCTGATTGTCGCAGATGAAGATTTTACATCTCCACTTTTATTCTTAATAAAGCCTGATCATTTCAGTTTAATTTCTGTGAATTATTATACATTTACATATGACCACAAACAAAGCGCCCCCCCGACAACTCCTCCCCCCCCATCCGCCACCTTACTAGATTTGGATCTGCGTGGTTTAAGATTTTCGTGATACCGCAGGTTTAAAAATTTTGCCAGCATATTTCCTGTTGTAGGGGGAAGAAGCAGACGAAAGATGCAAAAAGAGAGGGACTCTCAATAGGGGTGTAGACAAGTCGGCTTGGCAGGCGAATAAGAGACAGGTTTGGATATAAGACGCGAGGTTCAGAGGAAGTTTAGCAAACATAGTGAAGGTGCCTTAAAGGAGGAAGGGGGAGGCTGGTATGAAAGCATAATGGTGTGCACAGGACAGAGATTCTAGAGGTTACTGTGAATACTCTGCACAAAAAAAAAAGAAAGATGGTGGAACCGTGTGAAGAGCAGGTAACCGTAGAGTCCACCACTCCAGAGCCGTCTCCGCTAGAGTCTTATCAATGGAAGAAGGGACAAAAGCGCAGCGTGTGGGATCGACTTCAAGGGTGGAAGTCGTCTCGGGGGTCCCAGAACAAGGAGTCGCAGAAGAAGCAGATACATCTGTTTAAGAGGCTAAAGTCTTCCAAAGAGCCTAACACAGGGTTCGTCCAATATCTGCGGTCCGTGCACCAGAAGGGAAGAAAGAAAGAGGTGGTGGAGACGGTAGAGGTTCTGGAAGGTAAGAGATTGCAGGGCGTTACACAGGTCGGACATAGAAAACACTTTCATGCTTTTAAAGGGTATCTAAGAATTCGCAGGTGTCTGACCAACTATTGGCGACAGTGTGATATCTACTAATGTATAGAATCCTTGAAATCCAAATTGAAAATAACATACGGTTGGGGGGGGGGGATTTTGCCCCTTTAAGATTGACTTGTGTCTTATGGGGGTTTTAACTCTCTCACTTCAGAGGAAATATTGTTATATGTTAGCAATTCAGAAAAGTATTATACGTGAACAACCTGACAACACATTCTGACCTATGCTGCAATAGTTTAGGATTGTCATAGGGATGCTGTGAAGCTCCAGGTCACTATCCATATAAATTCTACATCTAAGGCCATATCACACACACATTATTAAAACAGACACGGAAGCAAAAGACGGCTGAAGCCTTCTGCTCACCTACACTCTTCTCCTGTGAATCTATGTGCATAGCCTTAGGCTATGTTTACACAGCGTCTTTTTTTGGCCATTTCACTGACCTTTTTTGTGGAAGGTCATCATTTTGACAACAAATCCCGGGTGGTTTATGCAGATTACAGCTATAATTTGCATAAAATGACCAAAAACAACAAAACGCCCCCCCAAAAAACTGTTAAAAAAAACAGGAACATAGGGGAGATTTGTCAACCATGGTGTAAAGTGACTCAGTTGCCCCTAGCAACCAATCAGATTCTACCTTTCATTCCTTACAGACTCTTTGGAAAATGAAAGGTGGAATCTGATTGGTTTCTAGGGGCAACTGAGCCAGTTTCACTTTACACCATGTTTGATAAATCTCCCCCATAGCCTATAATTGTACTATTTAAAGGGAAGCAAGCCGCCCAATTAGACTGATTTGGTTCCCTGCAGCTCTGTATAAAGCTCCTGTGCAGTTTTCAAAACAATCTTTATACCTGAGATTAGGGATGGTCCGAACCTGCCGAGGTTCGGGTTCGTACGAACCAGAACGCTCGGCGGCAGATTCCCGCTGTCTGCCCGCTCTGTGCAGCGGGCGGATACAGCGGGAGGACCGCCTGGAAAACTGGGATACATCCTATGGCTATGGCTGTATCCCAGTTTTCCAGGCGGTCCTCCCGCTGGATCCGCCCGCTCCACTGAGCGGGCAGACAGCGGGAATCATTTCGGTTCGGACCATCCCTACCTGAGATAATGAAATTTAATTCCCCAGGCGCGCAGCAGTAAGAGGGGCGGCAGGTAGTCATCTGGGCAGCTCCCTGGCCGTGTCTAGTCACCGCTCTTGCCTGTCAGTGTGCTTGGCGAAAATGAGTGACAGGCAGGGAGGCCTGTTACTGGCACCTCTACCTGTCACTCATACCCGCCGAGCGCACTGACAGGCAGAAAGCGGTGACTAGACACAGGCGGGGAGCTGCCCAGATGATTACCTTCTTTCTTCCGTATAAAGCTTCTGCTGCAGCCATGGCCAGTACGTGCCGTGATCTGCACAGGAGCTTTATACAGTGCTCCAGGGAACCATATCAGCCAAATTGGGCTGATTTGGTTCCCTTTAAATGGGCATACCCATTTTAGGGTACTTTGCACACACCCCCTGAGTTAGTCAGCCCTTGTAAAAGCGCTATCAATCAGAAATCGGTTGATTCTTAGCTGGTTGTATCAGACTAGACACCATGTATGGCCTATCCTGTGGAATAAACATATGTCTTTAATAGGAATACCATATTATGGCATTTAGGATATGGACACCCCCACCTCCCACCGGGGGGTGGGAGAACATAAGTGTGGTTGGAGGAGCTGCACATATTACACTTGTAAGCAAAGATAACACTGAAATTAATGACTATGGGGGGGTGTTCAATTTCAACCGCTCCAGTCCATACAGTATGACCCCTGGGACTGGTAGTGATCACTGTTCACTTTGTTGTATAGTGTTAATTATCCAGCACTATTTAGTAGTAGTAAAATAAAGAAACATGTGATTCTTTTGTGCATTGTATTGCTGAGGAAACATATAAGATAATATCATTACTGAATACCCACGCACAGCATCTCTATGGGGAGTACAACCTACAGACTCTCTTAGCTTTGCTATAAGGAAAGACTGTAATTCAGCCTCACATACTGTGGTTTGCACCAGCGGAAACGTGAACGTTTCCTGCTCTGTCCTCACAGCGCTCGACGTGCAGATAACTAGGTCTGGATTTAAGCTTTTGGGTCAGGTTGAAATATATTTTATATAATACAATCTTTAACTATTTCTGAAAATATAGTTGATGTCTCCTCCCCCATTGCCTTAGGTGAAAGAAGTGTTCTTTTAAATCAACTGGTACCAGAAAGTTATATAAATTTGTAATTTCCTTTTATTTTAAAATCTTCAGCCTTCCAGTACTTATCAGCTGCTGTATGTCCTGCAGGAAGTAGTATATTCTCTCCAGTCTCCTGCTCTGGACAGTTCCTGACATGGACAGAGGTGTCAGGAGAGAGCACTGTGTCAGACTGGAAAGAATACACCACTTCCTGCAGGACATACAGCAGCTGATAAGTACTGGAAGACTTGACATTTTTAAAAAGAAGTAATTTACAAATCCGTATAACTTTCTGACACCAGTTGATTTAAAACAAAAAAAGGTTTGGTTGAGTACCCTTTTAATGCCCCCCACCCCTAGTCACAACAATGACTACCTGACATTCAGCCCAAGTTTTTCTAACTTCACCTTCAAAAACAACTCTTGTTATAACTATAAATCATACCATACCATGATAGTGATGTAATAACATTACTACCCACATCCATAACATTGTTCCAATCACATAGTAGTGCCCACTGCAGGGTTGTAACAATAAAGAGTGTAAAGAGGCCTGGTACCTGAGGAAGGCCAATGGCCAGTCTATTGCATATGTAGGTGAGGGCCCTGTTACGGTTTTTGCATAGAGGCCCAGGATCTACTTAGTGCTATAAAAGCGACCATACAAATGTGCCAACAAGAACAGTGTATAAATGTATGCCAGCCACAATGGACAATACATGTATGCCATCCATAATCCTGCACTCCTGATAAAACTGGCCGTACGCATTATATGATTGTTGGCAGAGGCGCTCACTTTGGAGGACCCCTCTGATCTCCTTTTAGACTAATCATAAGCAATATGAAAAACCATAAAAAACTAACATGGCAGCACCACGATATGGTGGTCTTCTCATAGTTGTTACCTTTTAGCAAAGTTTAGATATATTAGGTACCTTAGGACAGGGGTGTCAACACGCAGCCTTCCAGCTGCTGCAAAATTTTAATCCCCATCATGATTGGACAGCCATAGGGAAACTGAGCCCAGTAATATAGGCCACAAGCCATCAGTATAAAGTGTATGGCGATCTATCAGGACTCCACCAATATCATCATCAGATAAAGCTCAGGTGTGATGAAATTTCATTGTCTTTCATTGTCTTTGTCCAAAAATATAAGCCTCTTCCAGAGCTGTCTGGCTACAGTTTAACCCTTCCCTTCCCATAGAGAACAAAGGAATGTTTGGTTATATGTATGGGGAGGGTGGGAGAGATAACTGTCAACTGGCTCTTTCGGGGCAGATAAACAGTGTAAATTTATAACCATTTAATTTTTAAAGGCATCTTTCCATGCTAAAGAGTCCAGTGGGCGGTCCTATCATTCAGTGACACAGCCCACTGGACTTCTTAACACAGAATGATCAGGGATTTCAATCAACATTTTACAAATTATACTGAATCTTTTCCCATAAAGTTATATCTCAATCTGCTCAGCTCTTTCTGCTCTATATTATGACATCGATAGATTAGATAGCCTTTTCATGGTGACAGGTTCCCTTTAAAGTGAATGTACCAATTGGAGTAGTGAATTTTTTTTCACTACCTGGTTGACGTCTGGGTGAGATCCCGGTGGCCATACTTGATCCTAATGGAGGCGCATCATCAAGGGGAGATCATCATACTGGGGGTGCCAGACCTCCAGTGCATAGATGAAACATAGAAGCTGATGAAGAGCTTGTAATATAGTACAAAACAGGACAGGAGGTGGTGGACAGCGGGAACATTTTGTTGTAGACTCCTCCATACCAATGAGCTTATATTTCTATAACCAAACATGCGTACCACTGTCTATATCTCCTCAGAGTCACGACAGATAACACCTCCAACCCCAGCACCTGAAGTTCCTGTCTGGGATGTATCAAACTTGTCCATTGTGGACGGACGTATTCTCCTGTCCAGAGGAGAGGAACAGGTACATTGTTATACATGAATATGAACCTTCAATTCCATCTAAGGTGACCCACAATTTTATTGTTTTGTATGTACAATGAGGGTCCCCAAGGTAGGACCACCAATGATCAGCTAGTAAACCCAACCCGGAGTATAGATTTGATTCTCCTTGAAGATAGTTGTCAGCCATGTGTTTGCCTGGCCAAAAGCTATTTCTTGGCCAATGATTTTAGCAGTGCAAAAAAAAAGTCTGCCAGATTCCTCTAGCCTAGGAAAGTATATGTAGAAATCCAATATCCCTAATCTAGCGTCCGGAAGGAGTTAGGAAACTACCTCATACAGACTACAGGAGGGAATTCACCATGGTTGTGTCAGGCGCAGGCCAGGCAAAAAATTGAAAATGTTTGCACAACCATGCAACTAATGCAAAACTCGTGGGCAACACCATATGCACAACTCCCAAGTCAAGGAGAGGTATACAAATTGTGTAACTAACCGCCTTCGGATGTGTTTGGCTTCCTGATGAACAGTTTGGAGAAGGTCGGAGAGGCCTCTAACTGCAGATAGGTGGGGGACCCAGAGGTGGTACCAACATCTAGGGGACATTTATGGAAAATCCTTTTGCTACTTGAGCCTATTTTGAATGCTGGTTTTGGACCTGATATTAGAAAGCCTTTGGGGATCGTATTGCTTTACATCTTGCAACCCTTGCCACCTATTTGACCCTTTCATGGTCGGTGTTAGTGTAGTGTAGACAGTTGTAGATTTTAGTATTACAGGTTATATTGCTTAGGCTAGGTTCACACTGCGTTTTCAGCATCCGTTTTTAACGCATCCGTTTTTTGCAAAAAACGCATGAAAAACGGATTGCAAAAAACGGATTCATTTGTGTGCATCCGTTTTTCCATTGACTTCCATTATAAAAAAAACGGATCCGTTTTTTTTGACGGACCAAAACGGACCAAAAAACGTTGCTGACCCTATTTTTCTGGACGTTAAAAAAAACGGATCCGTTAAACGGATGCTGAAAACGCAGTGTGAACCTAGCCTTAGCAAATCTTCTGATTTCTGCACTACATGAAGATAAGAGGGCGAAAATAAAAACAATAGAAATAGATATTAAAATGGAATAAGGAAAAAAAAACTGCATCTGGTTAGGTGACTAGGTGTAAACATTTTGATACACGAAAGAGGAAAAGACATGACAAACAAGAGGAAGAAGAGGAGAAGGAAGCCAGACATTGTGTAAGATGACCTACTAATATGGAGTTTATAAATATAGTACACCCAGTATATCCATCATATATGATACATAGACCTTTTATTGTCATTCCTTCCATATCATAAGGGTTCCTGGGAACATACCGTATATGAGAGAGGCTGTTACTACCAAAGCAGAACTTTCCAAATAACTTTAACCAGTGACATATTGATGGACAGGTTTGGCCATATTTGCTCAAGTTGAGACCTCAAAAGGTTTGAAAAACTATTTGACATGGCACATTACCAAAGTCTTAGGCTGCATTCACACGTTCCGGGAAGTTGTCCGTGCTCACGGATCTGTGTGCTTGGGCAGTTTTACAGCCCATTGCTTTCTATTGGGCTATTCAGATGTTCCATGATTTCACGAATCCGTGATCCGTTCCGTTAAAAAATAGGATATGTCATTACTCGGAACGGATGCACGAAAAGGATTCCCCATAGAAATCAATGGGATCCGTGTTTTTCACGGATGTACACGGATGTGACATCCGTGTTCATTCTTGAAAAACACGGATGTGATGTAATCAATGTCATTTAAAATGCTTTAATGCTGCGTTTACACAGACAGATTTATCTGACAGATTTTGGAAGCCAAAGCCAGGAATGGATTTGAAAAGAAGAGAAATCTCAGCCTTTCCTTTATGACCCGTTCCGTGTTTATGGTCTGTTTCTGGCTTTGGCTTTCAAAATCTGTCAGATAAATCTGCCTGTGTAAACGCACCATAACACAGATCCATGAAAAAAACGGACACGGATACAAAACGGATGAAAAACGGACTGTTTTGCACGGATCACGGAGGTTGCTGCCGGACCACAACCACGGACCGGAAAAAACACTGAACGTGTGAATGCAGCCTTAATTGGCTGAGGTCCGGCTCTCCCTATCTGCCTGTAGCAGTCAGGTTCTATAAGTCTATGGAGCCCATGTAACGAAGCAAGTCAGGGAGAACAGCAGCCAAAGCTATATCTAGCAATCGATAAGGGTCGGATCAAAACTTTTGACATGTCAAAAGTTTTTATTTTTTTCAATTAATAGGAAACTTTAGAATAATAGCAACAGATTATGGGTCTTACTTAGTACAGGGATTTGTACAGGGGTACCTGTGTCAGGTACGGCTCAAATCTGTTTTGGAAATTACATAATAGAATGGAAAAAAAAAATGAATGAAAGAAAGAAAAAACAAAAAAAAACCCTGCTTAATAGACCAAAATGTCATTAGTTGTTTTTTTTTTTTTCAAGAAATAAGAATATAAAGGGATCTGCAGTTTGTGTGCTCTGGATACAGCCTAAGTTTTGGATAGGTTGCCCCTAAGAAATAGGGAAATTCTGTGTGCTGGCTACCCAAATCTGAATCCTTGTGTATTTTTACGCTAAAATAAAAGTTGCATTTTCATCCGTTTTCTTATAATGGAAATCAGTGGAAAAACGGATCAAAATGGGTGCATGCAAATGCATCAGTTTTTTTTTTTTTTTAAACGGATTAAAAAAACATAGTGTGAACCCAGCCTTAAGAATCTACATGAAAAACACTAAATGTGAACATGGCCTGATGCTAGCACACATACAGTATATACTATATCTATTACTTAGCACAGCCTAGCATACTGAATTAGTAGACGTTATTATTAAACATAGAAATCCTCTTCTCACTCTCAGGATGCATTTCGTACCCGAAGCCGAGCAGGAAGTTGCGTGTCCAACAATGATGTGGTACAGATAGACAAGCTGGATACAGGTATGACATAAGTAAAGTGTTATATGATAGGCTGCATATACATGCTTAGGACTAGGAACCATGAGACTTGTGATGATATTCATACAATATACAGGTAAATAGAGAACGACTGGTAATGGGTTAACACAGCCAAGCACATTGAGTTAACCACTTCCTTCCTGCCGGAAGAGACTCAGAGAAGACTTCATCAGCATTAATAGTGTCTGTTGTCTGGTTTCCAATGCCTGTAGTGCCTCACATACCTAGTACACAACACTCATATGTACTCTCATAGTCTAGGCCTACCCTGTAGCCTCGGCACGCACATCGTGTAAAAAACCACTGTGTGGTCTGAACAATAGGCAAGAAATTACATAAATGACTGAGGTCCAGGAAGCTGAGATAGAGGGTGCTGCATGAAAGTAGTTTTCCTGTGGTGTAGAGCTGTCACGATGACCAGAAGGAGCACTGTGATTTTCTTCCCCTTAAAAAATAAAATAGTGTCCTTTGAAGCATCCGATCTCCCCCAGAACCAACCAAGGAATAGCTGTGTAATACTGAATGGGTAAAAAGATGCATTAGGGACCCATATAGGTCTGTCTCATGGCTGTATTAACAGCTGCTGCTGCCCTAGGCACTAAACCTGAAGACGCCCCATCTTCACGCACCTATTGGCGATATCAGACCTGACCAATACCACCATACCCCCCACCCACCTGGAAAAGACACCAGATTTACTGGAAAGTCTGAACGGGAGGAGGGAAACTAAAAAAAAATAAAAACAAAAAAATGTGTTTTTTCTGTCCCCCTGCTCCCTGGTGCTGCCCCCCTGCAAGGTGCTGCCCTAGGCACCGGACCACAGGTGCCTAGTGGTAAATACTGCCCTGGTCTGTCTACCTGGTATCCATATGACATGTATACATAAGCCTCTAAGACCATTGATGCTGTAAGTACTCTGTGCTGCCATATGGTGCACTGCATCATATTACAGATATAATACTGATGTAATACTGCAATAATATTCAGTTTTGGAATCTGACTGAAAAAAAACTGTGTATGACTTTGTATGAATTTCTGAAATATATTCTATGATTTACCACCAAGGGCCGTGTGCGCTGTTCAGACAGTTTATGCATGCATCGGTGAAATCACAGGCTTTGTGCTTCCTGTCTTTGCCGTTCATGCAGGTGCCGTACACCTGAGGAGTGGCACATTCCTCCAGTGATTGCATAAACGGCAAAGACAGGAAGCGCACAGCCCGTGATCTCACCGGAACATTCACAGACTGTCTTGACAGCGCACAAGGCCCTTGACAGTAGTAGCGCGAAAATGGGAGATGGCACCTCAGGTCGGGTCCAGTTGCTGACAGATTCCCTATAATTCACATAAAAGGCTCTCTTACAGGAAAAGATAGATACAGCTTATATGCTTGAGAGTAGGAATATCTGGTCATTTTCCCTTTAAGAACACTGCTGTTAACTAAAGAAATTAGCTTTGATGCAATTTAGAAGTACATAGTTTGGTTGCTATGGTAAAAAACTACTTAAATGGATCACATTCCAATTAGACTTGACTCGACAGATGAGGATCTTCACAGTTTGGCTTTTGACTGTGATTTGAAAAGAGAACAATCGTACTCACAGGAGTACTCTGTCACATGATACCCGGTGGGACGTATGCAGGAGAACGATCACTGATGCAGAAGCTGATCAGTACTGTCTCCGACCTGAGGCCTAATAGAGGATGGAAATGCCAGAGGGCCCATAAGCAAGAAGCAATTTCTCCAACCCTAGTCTAGACAACAAAAAAGAAGCACATAGATGAATCCTCATAGTGAAGACTGGTAGTGATTTGCTTGGCTCAGGATTTAGCTGACTGAATGACTGACTGGATTGTCTGACTAGCAGAAGCTGAGCTAGCAGGCCAGGCCCTGAACTGTTTAGACTTGTCTGAGTCTACCCTTTTATGGACTATAATGATTTCCTCATTGGTGGAGACACATGAGGTGATAAGTGGTCTCATTGGTTAAGAGACATGAAGTGATTTAGAGATTATGCACATTGGTAGAGATGACTAGATTGACATATTCTCATACATGCAGCACTGTGCACCTTACTAATTGTGTTCTCTGTCTGGGTGTTTTACTCTATTAAGCTTCCCCTGCTCAATCATGTCCTAGTGATCTCTGTGGCCCACCTATGTCATTTTTGCAAATCTGTCAATATCATTTTCTTGGAATTTTAAAATATGTGTTTTTATGAATGTTATATGAATTTTTCAATAAAGTATACATTGTTTATTATATTTTGGTGTGAGCTATCAGTCTTGTAGGAAATTATCGTATTAGAGATAGCCTGGTATACATATTCTGGTCTGTGTAGGAAAAGGATGTGATAGATGTGGTATAGTTATACAGTAGAAAATTATTAACCCTTAAATTTGCAAAACCCTTTAGTGTATGCTGTTACGCAGAATGACAAGTGTATCAAAAGTATACAGACATAATACATGGTACCTCAACATAACATTGAGTGTAAAGTAAAGTACCTATCAGGCACCTGACAATATCAGACAGCTGTGAAACTGTGACTGGGACGCTGCACTAGGACTTCCATACACAGTGATTGACAACTTCCCTTATATGAGTATGTATGCAGAGAGCGTTGTCAATCACTATGTATGGTGGGGCTGGCAGGACTCATACGTTTTCGAAATGTGTTTGGGGGGTAAGCAGGACTCAATGTGGGATTAAACAGCAATGACTTCTTTATTTAACCCTATATTATCTGTTTTTCTGTTTAGTTACAGATATTGCTGCTGCTACTGCTGATGGAAATGTAGAAGGCGACACGAAGAATCAACATAATAATGTGAAGGTAATGTTGCTGGTGTTCATACTGCCTAGGACAATTTAAAAGCTGGACTCACAAGCTTGATTTTTTTTTTGTGTGCATTTTTTGGCCATAATCACACAGTGCATTAACAACGGCCATTGTTGCACTTAAAACTGCATTGATTGCAATGCAAAATGGCCAGAAATAATTGACATGGCAACTGTTTCCGCTACCATATCGAGTAATGTCCGCTGCTCAACACGTTGTGTCGCTGTTTGCTTTAAGTTCAATGCAAGACTTTTTTTTATGACAAGAGCGGACATTGTTTTAAAATAACAGCCATTATTTGCCATTGCATGACGGCCATCCATTAAATTTCTGACCAAAATACTGAGCAAAAATACTATGTGAGAACATAGCCTAATAGATGTATCTCACAACATAGGACTGAACTATGCTTCATGCTATAGTATTACCCAAGTCTACACTACCAGTACTATATAACCTTATTAAATTATTTTTTATAGGGATTAATTCTAAAACGAAAAAAAAAGAAGACCAGAAAGAAGACGGGGATAGGATCTCAACAACTGGAAGAAAGGTACTTAGCTCACATCTTTACATATATTGACTATTTTCGTGTATGCTTACCTGGATGTGGCCCATACAATTCTGGCCATTGTGGCAGCTTGTAGTATCTCATGTTTAGTCTGTGGGTGCCATATTACATGGACCATATAATGAATGGCCCTTATAGGAATATGAGAAAACCATGGTGCTACGCTAGTAATGTAATACTGCCATATAATGTATTACAGGAGCCTGCATGGATCACATGAGTCGCTAGGCTGTATGGACATTTTGGACCTGAATAATGAGAAAGACGTTATTATAAGGGCTCTACACAGCAGTATACTTCAGGAGCAGTTCTGCTTTGAGGTAACTAAAGGATATTTATAGTGTGGTTGAGTTGTACAAGGTGCCATGACTTACACTCAGTACGTCACCATCCATCTCAGGTCATCACAGCCTCCGGTAGTCATTGTTTTGGATGTTCTTCAGTTCAAGAGCGAGATCGATGGATCGACAACCTCCGTAGGACTTTGCAGCCAGACAAGGTAGGAACAATGACATAATTTTCTCCATCATATAATATTTTATTAATACATCTGTCCATGAATTCCTCATGTCATATGGACAATCCAGGGCAAGTTCTCCAAATGGGATTTGTAATCCGAGTAAGACAATAACACGACATTATAAGACCAATATAATAAACATGACAGTATAAAAAAAATATACAAAAAGTCTAAGATGTTCCTTATACTTGTAGACCATTCCCAAATGTATCATCTTTACATATTCTCTCCACTTGTTTAGGATAATTGTCAACGTGAAGAGTCTTCTCTCAGTCTCTGGATCCATGAGGCCAAGGGTCTTCCCCACTCAGGTCCTGGCTCTCGTGCTCGGTACTTTTGTGAAGTCCACCTGGACGGTTGTCTTTATGGACGGACCTCTAGTAAGGCAGCTGAAACCGGAGTGGTATTCTGGGGAGAAAGCTTTAACTTGGCGGATCTACCATACTCATCGGGGCACGTTGCTCTTCACCTTCTTCGAGAGGGCAAAGAAGCTACCGGAGTAGGGACTGTTACACTGGCATTGGAAGGAATGAGGGAGGGAGTGGAGAGATGGGTGCCTCTTGGTGGAGATGTGACACTGAGAGTACGAGGCAAGTACCGAAAGCTTTGTGTACTTCCACTGGAGAAGTATAAGGAGTTCGCAGAATATCTAACCTGGAAATATCTCAAGCTAAGCAGAGCAATGGAGCCCATTCTGAGCGCCCGGGAAAAAGAAGAGCTTGGGAGGTCACTGGTATACATCCTGCAAAGCACCGGCAAGGCCAAGGTGAGATGGGAAAGGGATCTGACCTTTACCATCATGTCATTTATTTGTTTTTACTGGTTCTCGACTTTTGTTTTTCTCTAGGATTTCCTTGTGGACCTTGGTGTAGCTGAGATCTCTCGTTATGATGTCCAAGACTCATTATTATTTCGTGAAAACACTATTCTTACTAAGGCGATTGAAGAGTATATGAAAATGGTGGGACAGACGTATCTGCAGGAGACTTTGGGTGCGTAAACATGAGACTTCTTAGCAGTCTTGGACTGGAGTATCTGGGGCCCACAGGGGAAATGATCCTGGGGGCCCACAAATGAAGAACCAGTGAGAAACAACATGGCAGTCAGTGTTTTTGCAGGTTCTAAAGCTGGGGGCCCACCGGAGGATTCTCCGGTCCTCTGGTGGGCCAGTCTGACACTGCTTCTCGGTCATTCCATTAAATACCAACTCGTATAGAGGACAACATATTTTTTGGTTTCATTATACCCATAGAAAAGTGTATTCAGAAATAAGCCAAGAGTCTCTCTTTAAAGGGGTTGTCCAGGCTTAGAAAAACATGGCCACTTTCTTCCAGAACCAGCCCCAATTTTGTCCTCTCGATGTGGGGTTTTGCAGCTCAGTTCCATTGAAGTTAATGGAGGTGAATTGTAATATCAGACACAGCCTGAGGACAAGTGTGGTACTGTTTCCATTGCACTAGAATGGCTTTTATAAATGTTATTCGATATATCTCTTTCTACTCTTTTACTGTATATTTGAAAACGATGAATAAAAAAAATGTATATTGTTTGTAGGACCCTTTATCACTCGTGTATATGCCTCAACGGAGAGTCATGAGGTCGACCCACAGCGATGTTCACCAGAAGAACTCAGTGAGAACAGGGGAAATTTATGGAGGAGCTGCGAAGAAGCCATCGAGAGCATTATGCAGTCACAAAAGTACTTTTAAATCTCTTAACATTTTTTTATATATATATATATATATATATATATATATATATATGTATATATACTGTATAAAGATATGTATATATATTTTTTTTTGGAAGACATGCATTTTGTTTGTTCTGTGCAGGTACTTTCCTCCAGAGCTCCTGGCAGTGTTCTCTAGTTGGCAAGAAAAAGTAGTCATGCGGGGACGACCAGAACTGGGTTCCCGATTGGTCAGTGCCTGTCTGTTCCTGCGTTTCCTGTGCCCGGCCATTCTTTCCCCCGGACTATTTCACCTCTCACCCGAACATCCGCACCCTCTTGCTGCTCGTGCGTTAACCCTGGTGGCCAAAGTTTTACAGAATCTGGCAAATTTCACTAGGTGATATACCAGCATAATCTGTGTTCCATGTAAATGTATTACAGTGAAAATATTTAAGATGTTGTCTCACACAGGGCCGGCCTTTGGGGTTAGCGACCTGTGCGCTTGCTACTATTTGTAGTTAGATGTGCAGTGCAGCTCTCTGCCGCAGCGCCCCTAGCTCCCCTTCTCCCGCAGCACTCAGCCCCTCTCCTCCCCTGCGCGGCGCCGGAGCATGACGTCACCAGCACCGCAAGTCCAGCCAATTAGTTAGGGGACGTGCGGTCTGGGTGAATCCATGCCACGCCGGCGCTCAGGTGAGAGAACTCTCAGCGGGGACAGGGGTGATAGTTGTGTGTGTGTGGGAGGGATGGGGGTGATAGTTGTGCTTGGGGGGACTGGGAGTGATAGTTCTGTGGGGGGGCTGGGGGTGGTAGTTGTGTGGGGGAAGGCTGAGGGTGGTAGTTGTGTGGGGGAAGGCTGAGGGTGGTAGTTGTGTGGGGGGGGGCTGGGGGTGGTTGTTGTGTGGGGGAGGTTTGGGGGTGGTAGTTGTGTTGGGGAGGGCTGGGGATGGTAGTTGTGTTGGGGAGGGCTGGGGGTGGTAGCTGGGGAGGGGCTGTAGTTGTGTGGGGGTGGTAGTAGTTTGGGGGGCTGTAGTTGGGCGGGGAGTTGCAGGGTGTTAGTTGTTTGGGGGGCTGCAGTTGGGTGGGGCTGTAGTTTGGGAGGCTGGGGTGTTAGTTGTTTGGGGGGGCTGGGGGTGGTATATGTATGAATGGGGGGGTTGGTGGGTGGGGGCTGTAGTTTGGGAGGCTGGGGGTGTTAGTTGTTTGGGGGGGCTGGGGGTGGTAGTTGTATGAATGGGGGGGGGTTGGGTGATGGGTGTTGTCTGGAGGCATGGGAGGCTGAAGGATCTTTGTTACCCTAAAGGGAACCAATCAGCTTATATGGTTCCCTGAACTGCTGTATACAGCTCCTGCAGCAGCGGTGGTACGTACCGGCTGCAGCAGTAGCTGTATACCCGAAAAGGTTTCACACAGGGCGCCATTTACTGTAAGGCTGGCCCTGGTCTCAGAAGTATATAGACAGGTGCTTAAGTACTGTATATACACTTCCTATCTTGTACTGATCCTGCATCACTCCAGAGCTGCACTCATAATTCTGCCAAGTCACTGGTCTCCAGGCTGATAGCTGTGATCTACATTGGTACATTGTAGCAAACAATCAATGGGAAGTTCAAAGATCTTGCAATAATCTGATGCCTTTTTTGCTTTGCAAGCATCCGCCAATGGCTATGTTCACATGCCGGGCTTTTGCGGCCGTCATTGCTGTCTGTTACTTGCAGATGACGGCCGTCTATAATGATCATGAAGAAAGTGGCCATGTTTTTCTAACGCTAAATAACCCCTTAAAATTTCAAATTTACATTAGAGCATCCATTGATAAAGTACCATTTGCACATTGTCGCAGACTTCCTATTGAGATCAATGGGGCTCAGATTCCATGTGGATTTCACATAGATAGATTTCAAGGCGGAATCCAAGGTGGAACCACTTCGATCCGTTATTTTTTGATAATGGATGGCATATCAAATTTTTTTTTCATAAAACAGATACGTTAACCAGACAGCAAAAATGCAATGTGAACCTAGCCTTAGTGTCAACACACCCTGAGGCTATGTTTCACACACTGTCAAAATGACGGACATTTTTTTACTGGACGCCCATCATTTCGCGACACAAACAGGGGCAGTTATTTGACATGAGACGACGGCCGCCATGAGATGACAGTGTGTGAACATAGCCCAATAGCTTGTTCATTTACTAATTCTCCACCTATTTGCTAGACATAAAACCCCACCTAAGGGTTCCTTTACACAGAGAGATATATCTGACAGATTATTGAAGCCAAAGCCAGGAACAGACTGTAAACAGAGAACGGGTCATAAAGGAAACGCTGAGATTTCTCCTCTTTTCAAATCCATTCCTGACTTTGGCTTCAAAAATCTGTCAAATAACTCTTTCCGTGTAAAGGTACCCTAAACCTTGTTGTAAAATTCACCAACCAACTTTGTAAAATTCACCAACCAAGGGAGTGGCCCATATGGAAATCCTTGTGGGTTTAATGCAAAAAAATTATTGCATAGGGTTTATAAATCTGATCAAGTGTCTCGGCTTTGTATGGAGGGTTCCTATATTGTGTCAATGGTATAGACATCCGATATATATGTGTGCAGCATTATATGATAACTAACCTGTACTATATGGAACTCTTATGTATGTGTCCTACCCAGCCAATGATTCATTCTATATTGGGCTCCGCAGGTTTGGAGAGAAGGAGGACTACATGTCTTTTATGAACGGCTTCCTGGAGCAGCACTGGGATGAGATGTCCGTCTTCCTGCAGACAGTAACAGATCCGGATAGTGAGGTCGCCATGACTGGTTATGAGGGCAGCGTAGATCTGGCCTATGAACTTTCTACCCTTCATTATATGCTATGTGGGATCTTCACCGGCATCCATCAGGTACTAAAACCAATTCTGAGTTCCACTTGAGCTAATAAAGGTATGGGACTACTATAGTAGAATGTAACAAATCCACATAAAAAACCTCACCTGCTGCTGGACAGTTCCTGACACGAACAGAGGTGGCATCAGAGAGCACTGTGTCAGCTTAGAAAGAATACACCACTTCCTGCAGGACATACAGCAGCTGATAAGTACTGGAAGACTGAAATTTTTAAAACAGAAGTCAATTACAAATCTATACAACTTTGGCTGGGTCCACAGCAGTCTGTTGTTTTCATACATTTTCTGCAAAAAAAAAAACAAACAAACATGAAAAACAGATGATAAAACGGATGTATTTGTGTGCATTAGTTTTGGAATGTTATTTCATTGACTTCCAGTATAAAAAAAAAGCATAAAAAAAAGGATCAAAACACATTGGTTTTTTGAGCATACACAAAAACTTGGTCAACCTGTTTTTTTCATCCGTTATTTTGCATAAAATGGATTTTTCGAAAAAACAAACTGCAAAAACATACCCAGCCTTTCTGACACCAGTTGATTTGAAAGAAAAAATATATTTTACTGGAGTACCCCTTTATGAGAAGCCGCCCTCTAAGTGTCTATTTTTATCATTGCAGTTATTAAAGAAACTAAAAGACAATTTTACATTTCTTCTTATTTCCATAGCAAACTAAAGACCATCTGGAGCCACTTCCCACAATCCTTAAGGCCTTGGCTGAGGGTTTGCCCGTCCCTGAATGTATCACCCAGGACCAGAGGTAACACTGCAGCCAGAAATAATGGAGCACACTTTAAGTCATAAAGGGGAACTATCAGCAGTTTAGACAAATCTAAGCTCCCTAGTACTTATTGGATGCTAAGAATGAAAGTATTTGTATCACCTTCATCCTCTGCGCCATTCCCATACTGTTTGTTGGAAAATCCTCTGTCCGGTATGGCCGCCCCCATCGCTGATCCGTCCCCGGCCAGCCCACCCCTTCTAATGATTAGCAATGCAGCGGGCCAGTCTGGTCAGGCTGGATCGTCGCGGATTGTTCTTACCAAGCAGAGAATTTCACAAAAACCAGCACGGGAACGGTGCAGAGTATGAAGGTAACAGACATACGTTCAGCCTTTAGACCCGGCCGTTTCAGGGTCCGAGAGGGGACCTGGGATGTGACATGTTAGGCCCAGCAGCTGGGAGAAACCGGAGCTGCGGGATACCGGCACCAGCGCTGCAGTGGGGGAGGTAAAAGTATGTTACTTCTTTCATCCTCCCCATCAATCTGCCAAAAACCACTCCAGCCAAGAGTTCTCCTTGAGGGTGCGTTCACACCTACAGGATCTGCAGCAGATCTGCAGCAGATTTGATGTTGTGTTCAGTTATTTAAATGAAATCTGCTGCAGAAAATCAGCTGCAGATCCTGTAGGTGTGAACGCACCATTAAAGTGAATCCGTCACCTCCTGACCATCCACACAGTAGATGGCACCACTGGATAGATATCAATAAAATCATTCAGAAAATACCTATGTTACATGCCTGTGCTTTTCTTTTCATAAACAAATGCCTTTATTCAGGCCATAAATAATGTCAAAGAGGCGGGGCCTATCATTCCCTGGGCCCTGTGCTGTATGCACATTAAGGGTTGCTGATTATGCAAAAGGGGCGGCATACAGCACAGTGAGGCGTAGAGGTGGTACGGCCCTGGGAATGATGAGATCCGCCTCCTTGACACTTTTCATGATAAAGCCTATTTTTTTTTTTATGAAAATGAAAACACAGACACAGGCACAGGTATTTCGTAAAAGCTTTTATTCGTATCCATTCAGTGATGCCATCAGCTTGGTAGGCAGTCAGCGAGTGATTCACTTTAAAGGGCAACTGCAGCCCTCTCAGAAAAAGTATGGTGAGGGTAAATGGTTGTGACCACTGGAGGTGGTCGGGAAGCCTAAAACAGGCAAACCGCCTCAATCTCAATATAGGAGCAGATCTCAGAGGTTGAACTGTTGGTATCTAACAGACATATATTGCATGCCATGTGGATACCCCATATACCGTATAAACAAATAAACCACTAAAAGAGTTTCCCCAAATGGTTATTTCTCTGCAGGTCAGAGAGCCCTCTATACGGACGTCTATAACCTAAATCTCTCATATTGCATTTCTTTCTATAGTCAGGAAAGTGAAGAACCGGAAATCATATTTCCGAGGGACATGTGCAATCTCCGCCCTCTTGTAAAAAAGAGCCAGTCGTTGAGCAGCCTCATAAAGGAAAGACTAGTGCCCCTTCCGAAGATAGAGGAGAAGGAGAGAAAGAGCAGACGTCATGTTACTCGAACGCAGAGTGTCCCGGCCCAGACCAGGCCAGGTCGTGAGCGTAGGACAAGGCATGATGCTCCTTCTGTGGCTGAGAAGGATGAAGAGGAGAATGGAAGTGCAGGTGTATCGGTATGAACATGTCTCTTCTGAGGAAACTGTTATCCCCAAAAACATTATGACAAACTGGCAAAAAAGAAGTTGGATTGGTGGTATACAGAATGACTGGTGGGGTCGGATGCTGTTTTTGATGTCACGGTTGTCTTGGTCCCGAATGTCAATATTGTGGTGGCATCTTCCTTCTCTACTGGATGAACGGGAACTTCTGAAAGAAGAGTTCTGTCATTTGCAGGGTTCCATACCGTTACACCAGGGCTCAGAATTGGGCAGCTGATATAGACCCACTGTGCTACTCAACTGGTTTGACTTTGGGCCATGTCTGGGAGCAGAGCCTAAGTGCCCTCCAGGTCTTCAACCTTTATTTGGTTGCTGCATTTTATTTTATTGGTTGCTGCATTTTATTTCAAGCATTGTTTTCATATAGTTAGAGTGACTCTGTATCCACAATCTGTTGCCTCAAACTGCCTGTAACAACGGATAGCTGCTCTTAATCCAAGATCTGTCCTGGGGTCCGTTCGGCAGGTGATGCAGTTATTGTCCTAAGAAAACAACTTTAAACTTGCAGCCCTGTGCCAAATTGGCATGGCCTAGACTGTCTGTGCCCAAGTCCTGCGACGCCTCTCCTTCACCCCTCCCCACCCTCTTCACCACTAGGCAGGATTTCTCCTATTCATTACCTGTCTGAACACTGCACTAGTCCTGGATCGTTAAGGCACCTGTGCAGTGTTCAGACAAGTGATGAATAAGTGAAACCCTTCTAGCGGCCTTCCCAATGATGAAGAGGGTGGGGCGCGAGGACGGAGAGGCGTCGCAAGCCTAGGGCACAGACACTCTAGGCCACTCCAATTTGCCACAGGGCTGCAAGTTTAAAAGTTGTTTTTAGGACAATAAACCGCATCACCTGCCGAACGGACCCCAGGACAGATCTTTGATTAAAAGCAGCTATCCAAAGGTACAAGCGGTTTGTGGCGGGGTGGGAGGCAAATTGTGGGTACAAAGTCGCGTTAATTGGCCCTTTAAAAATGTCATTATAAAGACCAGAACTACTAAAGAGACTGGAATTACATGAATGATGTAATTTTTTTCTATACAGAAGCCAACACGACCAAGGCAATCATCCACCCTACCAAGACGGAAGTCAACCGTGCCATGGTGCAGGGATGAGGACCCACACTTTGTACAGCAAGAGGCACAAGTTGAAGAAGACCAGGTAAAGTGGGAAACTATGGGAAAGCAGAAAAGGTGTTTATACCACATACGAGAATAACTTGAAACCTATAGATGTGAGGACGAGAAATCAGTATAACTTTGGTCAATGTTACGTAGTTGTAGTATGTAGAGAACTAGGAATGCACACACCTTTCTAACGTTTGGAATGGAGTTTGAACCATATGGTCTCCATTTTAATCATATACCCTAATGGCTAAGATAGACTCATGGCTGCTGATTCTTCTGCTTATGTCTTTACCCATGAATAATGCTAGCATAAACTTTAGGTATCTGTCTGCTCATGTGGCTAATAGCTATTCACCGTACACAATGCCTCTTTCTCCCTATATCTGCTCTCTTAGGAAAATCAGGCCCCATTTGTATTCTTTGATCAGCCGCCCTAATGTGTATTGCTAACTTAGGTCTATGTAAGACATACTTGAAGGCAACATGTTGTTACTTTATTGCTGCCTGAACCATAAGTCATCCGGTCAGTTCCCAATGGGTTCTCCCTGTGTCTGGAGAGATCTATCAATCAGGGGCGTAGCTAGGATTCACGGGGCCCCATAGCAAAAAAGTATAAAGAGCTCCCCTCCCCTATGCACAACACAAAGCAATGTGTGTGTCTGTGTGTGTGTATATATATATATATATATATATATATACTTTACAGCTGGTGTACTGATAACCCCTGACCTCTGCACGGAGCTCTGCACATTTCCCTTTCCTACTTGATTGCCAGCTGGAGAACAGAGGTCAGAGGTTATCAGTGCAGTGAAGCAGAGATCTCCTTGTCTTCTGCTTGTTAACTCTTTTCTGTGTTGCAGCATGTAAGTAACATTGGGTCACTTAAGGCCCTATTCCACGGAACGATTATCGTTCATAAACTCGCTCCAACGACCGCTCGTTAACGATAATCGCTTCATGGAATTGGTGTAAACGAGCGAACGACAAAGGCGAAATCGTTATGCTGTCGTTCAAAATTGTTTTTCAGCATGTCGAAAAAAAGTCGTTGTTCTTTGAAAGATAATTTGATAATCGGTTCGTAAAATTAGAAATCTTTCAGTCGTTCGTAAAAAGGTTTTAAAAAAGTAAGTGTGTCGTATGGTCATGATCCCCCCGGCGAACGTTTTAAACGACCATGTAACGACCGCAAAATAATCGTTACACTACATATATTGTTCACGTTATGTGTTATCGTTTGCTTAAAAAATTCGTTTAGTGATCGTTAACGAGCGGTCATTGGAGCGAGTTTATGAACGATAATCGTTCCGTGGAATAGGGGTATTACACACTGCAGTACATAAGGGGTTAAGCAGAAGGACACAATCTTACTGTCTCCCCGGGCACCCCTCCTGCTCGGGCCCCATAGCGACTGCCTACCCTGCCTCTATGGTAGCTACGCCACTGCTATCAATCAAGGCTGGCGGGATAGGCAGAAGCCTTTGGGGACAGATCCAATGACTTGTGGTGTCAGATTATTTTAAAATAAAAAATCTATATAAAAAGTTGAAAATTCGGTATGACGTAGTTATCTTTAATATACTGTCTTTCTCCAATTGAGGAAAAATAACCCACTAAAGGCTCAGATTTTTAACTCATTCTTGCCAAAATCTGGAGTCAAAATTAGGACATTGAAGTTCTGCTCCAGGTAACAGCAGTGATTACCGCTAAGGTGACCTTTTGGGTGGGGATTCCCTAACTCCAATCCATTTCAGGCAAGTATAACCATCGGTGACCACTAGTCATAGTGTGAACAATCCATTATATGGCTATGTTCCCATTGCGTCATAATATAAGACAACTATCTTGTAACATACACAGCCGCTAATAATGATCATGATTGATATTAGCGGCCATACTGTTATGCAGTGGGAACACAGCCTATGTCAGGCTTGTGGGTAAAACAGTTTGTAAGGCTGAAAAACGACACGCGTCTATCTAGTCCAGCCTAATGTTGACCCAGAGAAAAGCAAAAATAAAACATATGGTAGAGGCCAATTTTACTCACTTTGTGGGGACAAAAATTCTTTCTTGACTCCATGCCTGACAATTATAATAAATACCAGGAACAACAACTGTTCTCCGGACTCCACCAACAATCCATCAGTCATCTAAGGGGAATGGGATACTGGGGTTAATCATTGCCAAATTTGCAGGTTGATAGTCAGAAAGTTATAATTTATTACGTTTTTTAAAAAAAATTCTGATCTCAATAGGAGCTGGACCTACAAGAAATGAAGGGACAAATAACAGAAAACCAGAACAAACAAAAGGATCTAGAGGGACAAATGCTAAAAATGGCGGAGAAGATGCAGAAAGCTCTAGACCATATGGCCAAAGTAGAAGAAATGCACAAGGCATTACAGACGGAGATGACTAACCAGATGACACAAATGCAGAACAGGTAGTAACAATAAAAAGAACTGAATTTTTTTTATCATTCAGATAAGTCACAGTAGTGGAGACCTCCATTCGTGAATGGTTAGTGAAGTTAGTTTTTCCTCTTGTCCTCCTACACTTACAGAAACCTATCAGAGTACATAGATTTCCATGGATTTCCCATTACTCCCACTGGTTTCAGTGAATAAGATAACCCACAAATACACAGTCACATCATATATTATTATAAAATTAATAGCATGGTGGCTCAGTGGTTAGCACAGTTGCCTTGCAGCCCTAGGTTCAAGTCCCACCAAGAACCACATCTGCAAAGAGTTTGTACGTTCTCCCTGCGTTTGCATAGGTTTCCTCCCACATACAGATTTATGGTGCGTTCACACCTACAGGATCTGCAGCTGATTTTCGGCAGCAGATTTCATTTAAATAACTGAACACAGCATCAAATCTGCTGCAGATCCTGTAGGTGTTAACGCACCCTTAGGCTATGTTCATACAACATAACTTTTGAATTAATCATGGCTGTTGTTGCCGATTTGGAACAGAAGTTACGTAGCACTGCAGTCTGAGGAAATCCCGGCCGGAGTGTATACACATAGTATACACTCCAGCCGGGACCCCTAGAGGCTGCACGAAAAACTGACATGTCAGTTTTGTGCGGTCGCTATTCATTGAATAGTGGCCGCACAACACTGACAGCTCACACAATGGAGAGTGTAGTTCTGGCCGCACTTTCCATTGTCAGCACAAATGAAGATCATCCGGTGGGTACTGCAGTACCGGCCAGGATGATCTTTACTGACACCAGCCGTTCTGTTGCCACGGCCTGGTTACAGAACGACCGGTGTCTTGAGATGTGTAAACCCGGCCTTAGATTGTAAACTTTGATATGAGAGCAACTGATTTATATAAAGTGTTAGCGCTATATAAGTAAAGAAATTATTTTTATTAAATTAATTCATTTGTGTAATTTCTGTAAGGATTACTGCATTAGAGAAGGAATGTGCCGAAGAGAAGACACAAAGAGAGAAGAATGAAGAGAAGATTCTAATACTGGTAAGGTCTCATACTAAACTTGGTTTACAATGTACATCAATTCCACTTCTGGACAGGATGGCGGCATGCCCAATACAGGGGTTGTCCACTTTGTCTAATCTCTCCTTCCTAGAAGGCTTCCTCGATGATAGACTAATCACAGAGTCTCCCAATCAGACCCTCAGTGATCAGCAGAGATCTGAAGGGATACCTGGCAGTAAGTGTTCAAATTCCCTGCAGCGCCCCCACGGGTAAAAGTAAGCATTACACAGCCTCCAATCAAATCTATGGATTGCAGGATAGGACAGGTTAGGTCATCCAGGGCATGAATTGCTCTTTGTAACCAACTTTGGCCAAGAGACGTGCAAATGGGTTTTAAATAGGTGTGAAACCAGCATAAAGGTGCTTATTCACATTAGACCATTGTTGATGAAAACAGATGATTTGAACCAAAACGATAATTATTCAGGTGAAATACATAGAATACTTTCACAATATAGTAAGTAAATATGCTTGCCACTGTGAGAAGGCGTAAGGTCTTACCTTCTTCCCCATTCTGATGACTGTCTATATTATATTGAATAAGAGGTATACAATTGCCTTCATATCTTGTAGGAGAGACGTCTGTCACTTCTGGAGAAGACATCTAGAAACTCTAAGCATCTTCCCAATGATTACAATCAGAACACAGAACAAGCCTTACAGGACATCTCCATAACTAATAATATGGATGGACTGGAAAGTTCTGACACTGATTAGTCCATTCACCAGTTTGGGGTTTACTATATTGACACAAGTCAAGTTCAAGCTGCCTTTTTTTACAGAGCACATTGGAAACTTCTGTGATCTTGAGCCAAATGACAGGAGTATTTATACCGTATAATCATATATAGTCAGGTCAATTACATAATAGAATTTTTTTTATAAGAGGTTGGTTAAAAAAAATTACATTTGGACTAGTATTTTAGCATACTACAGGACAAAGAGCAGGTCCAGGAGTCTATTAAATAATAGAGATGAGTGCAACTGGAACATGCTCGAGCCCAATCGTTCAGCATTTGATTACCGGTGGCTGAAGAAGCCTTATGGTGGATACCGATTGATGCAGCCCTAGGGAGTCTGAGAAAACATGGATATAGCCTATGGCTCTTCTCTACTGAACAACTTTCCTTATTCTTTTTCTCAGTTACTATTTGGTTTTGCCTCATCCTTTCCTACATGAACAGATAGAACCTCTATTTTTATAAAGACGGCCATATATTAGGGATTTCAGACATCCATTTTTTGGACAACTCGTTCAAGGCAGAGATGACCATAAGGGAACGGCTGCCCAAAGTCTCTATGACCATCTCAACTAATTGTCAGTCTTTGTATCTCAAATAAAATGCGTCTTGTATGAGAAAGTATCATGAACTCTTATGTTGGTTGTAAATTAAAAACCTATATCTAGCATCTATAACAATGGGTAAAGTAACCTTCCACTCATAAGCCATCTTATCACCAAAAAGCTACTGTCCTATTATCATTACCTAAAAATGGGGTTATGCCAAGATTAAAACCTATGACCTAGCCACTGTGGTCTGCCCCCTGCCAGTCATGAGACTAGAGGTCCCTTGTTTCCTGCATTGCGAAAGACCAACTGGAGCTTTATTATCTCTCTAGGTCCTGCTCCATTTACATTGAGACTTTGAGTCTCCACTAGTGTTGAGTGAGCATGCTCGGTCAAGCATAGTTCTTGATCGAGTATCTTGACCGATGCACGATGCTTGACCAGGCTCCTTGGAGTGTTCAGGGTGCTTTTAAAATATTTGTTCTACTGTACTGACACAGCATGTCAGTACAGTAGTATGAATGCTGGGATCTCTGAGACTGTTTGAGGGTACCTTCACAGTGAAAACAATATAGCAGCCATACTTACCTGTCTACACTCCTGCCAATGCCCTCCAGTCCCCTATTCAGTGACTGTGGCGGTACAATGCAGTGATTGACTGCGTGGGCTGTCACTGAGCAGGGGACCAGAGCCAGAGACGTAGGGCATCAGGAGAAGATATGTATGGCTGTTTTATGGTTTATTACTATAGCAGATCATCTTAGGTTTTACAAGTTGCCGTGCAAGACACATTAGAACTCTAGCAGCATGCCGACAATTGATTGCATACCACCAAAGTTCTAATGTGTCTTGCAGAAACCTATTCCATTTTTTCCTTCTAATTTTTGAATATTTTGTCCCTTGAAGGGATGCATAAATAAAATATGTATAAAAATTAGAACAAAAAAATGCAATAGGTTTTTGCAAGACACAATAGAACTCTGGCGGTATGCCTTGGTTAAATGCTTGAGTCTCTCATTCATTTCAATGGTTTTTTTTATTCGAGTTGAGTACCCAAGCATTGAAAAATGGTCCACTGGAGTAACAACGCGGCTTCATTAGAATCAATGGTGCCCACATCATAGAGGGGCGGGGGTTTCCTCTCACTTGGGCGGGCCGGCCCACCTCCAGTGCTTCAGCCAGGCTGGTGCATGGCAATAGACCAGTGCTGGGCTGTGATTCAAAAAAGGGACCCCAGCACCAGTTTTGGCACCGGCGCCGTTCTAACTTAAAGCGAATGTACTGATGGTGCATTAGCTTTAAGCATTTTAGTGTTCGCTCAACACTAGACTCCACCAATCGAAACAAGTATGATCAATGAGAATTTCAGCATGTCTGCTCCTGAATTCCTATACATCTGACCCCAGATGAAGAAACAAGTGAAGGTAACCTCAACCAACATATCTGCATTGTTGGTTCCGCTTTGAAGATAACTCCACAGTGTACTCTCGACACGTACATCCATTCCCATACATCCTATAGACAAGTGAATTTCCACCAAACAAAATACAACAAACCAAACATATACAAACTCAAGTCTCTACTAGATTTCCCATAATAACATGTAGGTAGAAAGGTTGGAGACAAATTCTTATGTGAACACAGGAACAAGTTTTTACACGTTTGTTACGCCTAAGAGAAGACCCAGAAGAGAAGTTAAAACTTTTAGCACTGTTAAAAAGAATGTATGGCTAGATTTATTTTTTACTTATTATATCCGGTCAGATACCGGAACATTTTTTTATTTTCTTACAATCTTTTTATTTTTTTACTGTTCTTTTTTTTATAGATCTGAGCTGTTTTTAACAGCATTTAGTGGCAAGCCTCATGGACATACCTCTGGGACCTGTGAAAATGTCAATCTACAGGGAGGGGGAGGCTGAGCGACTATTATTGTGTTTGCTTATATCAACTAAGTATCTTCTCTGCTTGGCAGAGATGAAAGTGCAACTTCATTGTCCTTGCCTGACAAGCAGAGAAAAAACTGTATTGGTGCTGTCAACATGTCAGTCCTCAACTATCTTCGGCTGTCCCATAAAGTCTGGCCGCTGCCATGTACCATTATAGTCAATGATTGGCTGAATGAGGCAGCTCCTGTGAGGCCTGTTTGTCATCAGAGACCAGGTCACCAAGAAGACCAGGGACCAGAAGAGCCAGCATGCCAGCTGTGAGGGATCAGAGCAGGTGAATCACCGGGCACTATGATAACATCATCAAAGATAAAACCTCTCATATCGGCAACCATATTATACTCCCGTGCTAAAATTAGACATAGTGTTACAGACAAGAATAAGGGCCCTATTACACGGGACGATTATCGTGCAAAAAATCGTTATATCATTTCAATTTAAACGATAATCGTTCTGTGTAATTGTAGGCAATGATCAAAAAATCGTTTGTATGTCGTTGATCGTTGATTTAGATCTGAACCTAAAATTATCGTTAATTGTTCGCTGTAAATCCACATTCTTTCGCTCAAGTTCCGCATCTTTTTACTAATCGTTCAGTGTAATTGCACATTGTTCATTGTTTTGCTGATATCAGAAGGAATAAACGATCATAGTAACGAGGACTATCGTTCAGTGTAATATGATGAAGGATTTCAGGTTAACGTTAAACAATCTTGTTTGCGATCGTTTATCATTAGTCGTTAATCGTTAAAAATCGCTCCGTGTTAGTATTCAGTATCAAGAGAGCGTTGTGAGTATTTGATTTAATAATTTCTTTACCAGCATATTAGGGAAGCATTGAATCCATATGTCTCACCAGTTGGCGTTAAGGCATCAGTCTATGGCCAACTTCAATAAATGTATTAAAGCTCCAGAAATATCTAGTTATAACATTCCAAAGAGCTCAAGAAGATTAAATGGAGGGTAAGCTAATAAACCCAGAAATTCCAACCATTTGCAAATACCACCTGGATTAAGATGGTAAGGAAGGGTCTGGGCCTTTACTATACTGTTAAAGGGGTCCTCCGGAGGGGAAAAAATGTTTTTAAATCAACTGGTTCTGAAAGTTATGCAGATTTGTAATTTACTTCTATTAAAAAAAAAATCTCATGTCTTCTAGTACTTATCAGCTGCTGTATGTCCTGCAGGAAGTAGTGTATTCTTTCCAATCTGACACAGTGCTCTCTACTGCCACCTCTGTCCATGACCAAATTCCCATAGAAAACCTCTCTTGCTCTGGACAGTTCCTGACATGGACAGAGATGGCAGCAGAGAGAACTGTGTAAGACTGGAAAGAATTCTTCACTTTCTGCAGGACATACAGCAGCAGATAAGTACTGGAAGTACTTGAGATGGGGAAGGTCGCTCGGTGCACTGGAGGCAGGCCCAGCAACTCTTAGTGCACTGATATCTTCTCCTCCCTCCTCAGAATCAAGGCTAGCTAGTCGCTAGGCCTCCAGTGCACCAAGCGACCCAATTTGCATATAGAGAAATCAGCACAGATGATGGGAACCAGGCAGTGGTTTTAAATATGGACGATGTCACCAAGAGCTATGCACCGGCACCAACCAGGTCGTATTTGTATTATAGTGGTTATTTTCTATTAAGAATGATATGGCATCATGACCTGCTATTATGTGGTCCTTATACTGAGGGTAACAGGCCATTGTGCAGCTCTTGTAGCTATCCAATCCATCCCTCCAGACTTGTACATTAATCCCCTTCATACCCTTGTATTGTAAACATCCATGTTTCTTCATCCCTTTACCAATAGCTGCACAATGTTGCCAGAAGTATATGTACGTCTTTCAGCCTTGTTGTGGTTGTATTCCATACGCAAATGTGTAAACGCAGTCTTAAGGCCCTATTACACGAAGCGATTATAGGCCGTATTTGGCCGATTATCGGCCATTACGGCCAATAATCGCTTTATGTAATAAAAGGCAACGATCAGCCGACATGAACGTTCTGATCATTGTCTGTCGTTGTCTTTCAACTTGTTAAAATAAAAACGACTAAGATAGCAATGATCTGCTGTCGTCGCTCCGTGTAACAGGAGCGGCGACAGCTCCCGCAGCTCCCCCCCCCCCCACGCACACACACACTTACCTACTACATATGTATAGATACCATTATATGCCTCCTAATTCCTCTTTCCAGATCACCAGAGGCTGTATTCCAGTTTTCCAGGCGGTCCTCCCGCTGTATCCACCCGCTGCACGGAGCGGGCAGACAGCGGGAATCTGATGCCGAGCGTTCGGGTTCATACGAACCCGAACCTCAGAAGATTCGGACCATCCCTAATCAAGAACGCTGACCTGATTGGCATGAAATTCCTTATGGTATCCATGGATACAGCCACGGCAAGTCAGTACTGTGCATGGGCCCATGCGGACTAGAATGGGGGGGGAGTCCCACTCAGCATGGTCATATTCATGGATACTCGAACTTTTAGCGGCAGAAGGACTTCCTGACAGGTACACTTTGAGGGAGGATTTATAAAGACTAGCGTACAAGTACTGGCGCACGCCTCTTAGTGAATCCGACCGGGCAGCCGAACCTGCACGCATCGTACAAAATCTACACCTGCTTCCAAGCAGGTGTAGATTTGGATCATGATTTACGCTTGCGAACAGGCATAAATCATGATAAATGAGGTGCGGGAGGTAGCCACGCCTCCTCCCCATCTCGTCACGCCCCCCCCCAAACTCCCCCGGCCCGCCCATTGGGCGAGCGGGGCATGGGGCAGGCGTATGCCAGGGAGAAGGGGCGAATCTGCACCTTCTCCCTGGCATACGCCTGGGGCGCACGTTTGATAAATGTCCCCCATTAAGCAGAAACTATTATATGGTTCAGTTCACATTTGTTCTAAGCTCCGATATTTTTAAGATTCAAAGAATCTATGCTAATATAAAGTCAACTGCATCCTTTTAGTATTCATCGGGATATGGCCATCGTGGCTCCACTATAAAAAAAATCCCTGTTAACGCCACCATGTTTTTCCAAGGCTTGTGCAAAACTAATTTTTCTGCAATTTTAGGCTATGGTTCCAAAGTGGTAACATAGCCTAAGGATATATTCTAACATTGCGTTTGGCACAAACGAAACCATGACTGCATGGCACAATAAACTCAAAATAACGGACACAAGTGGAGAACCTGACGGGATCTGTTGGATCCGTCTGTATCCATTGGGGCCAAATGGACTCTGCAACCAAGGCTTCAGACCTAATCTATGACACAGTGTGGACCTTGTCTTACAAAACTCACTACAAAGCCCAAACTAAAGCACAGCCACACATGGTTTAGTCAACATGACGCCAATGGACTATATTTGCTCTTTACTCCCCTCAGCTTTCACCAATTACTCATTAGTAAAAAGCAAACAAATCCTAAACCTGAGAGAGTAGACTGACCTTGTTGTGTCCCCTGTAACATGGAGAAGACGTCTTGTAAGGTGCGTGAAAATTTAACATGTATCCCAAATATTTACACTGGTGCAAGTACAAAATTTTTTGGGAAAAAATATTGATATTTTGTAACAATCACAATTTTTACTTAGTATTTTTTTTTTTTTTTTTTTTTAAGTAAGGGTATGTTGGCATGTAGCGGGTTTGCTGCAGGGATTTTTTGCAAAAACTCTGCAAAAAGCCACAAGGAAATCTTCTTGCAGATTTTGGTGTGGATTACTTACAGAGTTTCTGGTGGATTATGCAGCCAGGAAAACCCAAGAGAAAAAATGTGGGTGTATTTTGATAGTTACGGCTGTAAATAATGTTCATAATCATTATTTGCAGCTGTAAAAAACACTGTGTGAACATAACCTAAGGTTACATTCTCGTTTCGGGTATATAGCGGAGGGTGGTGGCCGTCTTGTTACAGATGGCTGCTAATAAAGATCCAAAACAATATTAGAGGCCGTCTACATAAGAAGACGGCTGCCATCTCCCCCTGTGTTCCCGAAGTAAGAACATAGCCTAATTGCAGATTTTGATAGTTTTGAGATCCGTAACAAATCCCTGCCATATCTTCAATTACAATTGGTACGCTGCCCCCTTATTGCAATGGTGTATGACACCCTCATAAACAATGCAGCATTTCAGAGGACTGATACATATAAAGGCAGCCTAGAATGGTGCTCCAAGTCACTCTGGTGTTACCCAATGGCTTCTCCACACTTCCGACCAGCTTGAGAGAGAGATATCTATGGCTGTATCCATGTTTTCCAGGACTCCCTAGGGCAGCATCCAACTCCTGCAGCCGCCAATTGTTTGTATTCAGAGCACGTTGCCAACAGTCTGACAGATCCACTCAACACTACTCCTTAAAGGGGTAGTACGGCGGTAAAGAATTATTGACAGAATAACACACGTTATAAAGTTATATAACTTTGTAATGTATGTTATGTCTGTGAATGGCCCCCTTCCCCGTGTCCCACCACCCCCGCACGTGTACCCGGAAGTGTGGTGCACTATACATACCTGTCACGTGCTGACTTGTCTCCGAGTCCTGAGTGCCGGCTGCCCTCTTCAGCGTCATCGGCTGCTCAGCCGCGATTGGCTGAGCATAACTGTGCTCAGCCAATCGCGGCTGAGCAGCCGATGACGCGCATCATCAGCTGCTCAGCCGCGATTGGCTGAGCCAAACTGTGCTCAGCCAATCGCGGCTGAGCATCTGATGACGCTGAAGAGGGCGGCCGGCAATCAGGACGCTTAGAGGGATTCGGCCCGGCCGTCCGAAGACGACGTCGCAGACTGAAGATCGGAGACGAGTCGGCACGTGACAGGTATGTATAGCGTACCACACTTCCGGGTACACGGGTGGGGGTGGTGGGACACTGGGAAGGGGGCCATTCACAGACATAACATACATTACAAAGTTTTATAACTTTGTAATGTGTGTTATTCTGTCAATAATTCTTTACCGCCGCACTACCCCTTTAAGCCCCTATTACATGGGGCGATGTCCGGGAGCAAGCGAGCGTCAACCTGTCAGGCGTCTCCTTATTCCTCGCTCGCTGCCAACACTTTTACATACGCCAACAGTGAGAGGCTAAGTGTGGAGGGTGGGCGTGGGGAGGCTCCCCAGACAATCTTTAGATCATCTTGGGAGCCCATAGGGGATAGCGATGGTCTGCTGCTGCCGCTCCTATTACATGGGGCGACGGCAGCAGATCGTTACTATCTTTGTCGTTTGTCTTTCAACATGTCAGACAATAATTAGTCCTCATCATTTATGTTGGCTGATCGTCGTCTTCTATTATACCAAGCCGATAATCGTCCAAATACAGCTGATAATTGCTTTGTGTTATAGGGTCTTTAAACCTAAAGAGAGAGCTATCCATGAAGGTCAGAAAATCTTCAGTATATTCACTACGCGCTGTTAAAGATTTTTCAAGAGAATAGTGTCTGTGTACTGTAATACCAGACTTGGCCAAGTGTGGTGCTGTTCCTTGAACAGAAGGATGTCTTTACAATCCAGGAAATATCGATATATATAATCAGATTAATCATAGAGAATCTGGCAGAGAAGAACTTCCATATGGAGTAGGAAATCTCAGATTGGGGCCTCTGCCGAATGCATCCCTGCACCATAAGGCTATGTTCACACGTTGTTGTTTTAAGTATCAAACAATAGCCGCTGTATTATGTGTTCCTTTGGCCGATATAGCGCTTTCAGCCATAGGCACATTGTTTTCCACCCACTCTGCTGGCCGTATGAGTGTGAATAAAAATCAATTAACCACCGATTTTTATTCAAACTACGACCAGCAGGATGGCCACACAGTGTGTGACCAGTCTATTTCTATGGTCATTGTTTGCAAACTGTGGCCGTAGAAAATAAACATTATTTTATACAGCCGCAGTAAACAACGGCCGTAGTTGATGCTCTGGTCTTTTGGCTTTTCCATCATGACATCTTAAGTGACCACTTGAGTATTTGACCAGAAAGAAACCAAAAGAAACGTCTGAGGGTCAACCTGTTAGCACTCTCCATAGACCTACTAACCACTTACTTTTCTATTACCTGCGTCATGCTGTGTATCCCTTTATACAGGCTGATCTTCTGTCTACATACCCATCCCCCTCTGGACTCTATCCACATCAGCCCCTCTCTCCTTCCTTCACCCATGTACTGTTCACATTGACTTTTAACCTTCTTGAACCTCCATCATCTTTCACTCTCCAAGGTGCAGCACAGAAACCATCCTCATAAGTCACTAAATAATTTACTATCCCTTACAATTCTCCTTCTTCTTGCAGCAGGAGACATTTCTCATAACCCTGGTTTAACTCCCTCTTTCACTAACAGCTTCTCTTCACCTACCACCTACAGAAACCTTCATAACCTTGTCAGGATTCCCTCCATGCTGGATCCTATCCTCATTTACTGCGCCCTGTGGAACGCCCGGTCTGTCTGATTCATGATATGTTCACTACTAAATCGCTAAACCTGTTGGCTCTAACGGAAACATGGCTACAAGAGTCGGACACAGCCTCACCTGCTGCTCTGACCCATGGTGGCTTACACCTTTCCCATACCCTGAGACCTCGAAACCAAAGGTGCCATCAGAACCCAACATTTCTTAGGGTGGTATTACACGGCCGACGGGGGCCCGATAATACCTGTAAACGTTTACTGGGCCTATTACACGGCCCGATAATCGCTTAACAAGGCCTGCTTTGACATAGTTACCGATGTCCTTGCAGCCCTTGCTTAAACTATATACTTCACCTGTCCACGCCCCAGGGCTGCTCCTGCGGTCCACTTCTCCCCGGGTCCCGCGCGCTCTAGCTTCAGAGCGGCCTGTCAGCTGACAGGCCGCTCAGCCAATCACAGGCCGGGACCGCCACGACCTGTGATTGGCTGAGCAGCCTGTCAGCTGACAGGCCGCTCTGAAGCTAGAGCGCACAGGACCCGGGGAGAAAGGGACCGCAGGAGCAGCCCTGGAGCATGGATAGGTAAAATATATTGTCAGTCACCGGTCGCTCGCCACTATTACACGTAGCGGTGCGCGGTCGGCGCCTGACAAATATAGGTTCTAACCTATATCAACGATCAGCCGATAATCGTTGTCATCGGCTGATCGTTGTATTTATTACACGGAGCGATCGGGCCGATTATTGTTCCGTGTAATAGTACCCTTAGACACTGTACAGTCATCATTGCCCCCTATCTCTTCCCGATCCTGTCCTAATCTGTCCGCCAAACAATACCACAACACCTTTAAAACCACTGTGGACAAACTTGCCCCCCCCCCTTCCAATACCCCAAACAGCCTGTCACAAATCTAGAACAGCGCTAGGTGTGCTGAACGCCTATGGAAGAAATCCAAGAAAACAGCAGACCTCCTACTACTCTGCTCTTCACTCTGCTAAGCAATCCTACTTTACCACTGTCATCTCTTCTCTATTCCATAACCAAAACGCCTCTTTGATACCCTTAATTCTCTCCTTAAATTCGAAATACAGACACCCATCACTAACCTCTGCGCTGAAGACTTGGCCTTCTACTTCAAAAGCAATATAGGGGACATCATCTCCCAGTCCCCAGGGAGTGTTGATCCCATTCCCTCTCACATTTCCTCCTCATCCCTCTCAGCTTTCCAACCGGTGACAGAGGAAAACGTCTCCAGACTCCTCTCCTCCTCTCGCCTCACCACCTGCTGTAGTGACCGTATTCCCTCACACCTTGTCTATTCTCTCTCTCCAGTTCTCACTTACTTACTCCTTTCTTCAGGCTTTCCCATGACTTCTTTCCACACTCCATCATCACCCCATCACTGAAAATCTGTTTCTATTTTTATTTTCACTTTTTGTACAATGTTATGGGGTGGCCTGGGATGTTCATAACAGCACTTAGTGATATGGTTTACAGCAAGCTTCATGGACATAGACGACAACAGAGTCTGTCCCCTTGAGATGACCTTGCTGAGCGCACTCTGTGACCTTTGGAAAAAGGTAATTCTACCGGGAGGTGCTTTTGTCTCCTCTACACATAATGCTGTACAGATCACTTTACAGCAGCCTCCTCTTATCATTACAGAGAGAACAGGAAGTCTCAGCTTAGTTTTCGCCCCAGTGATGAGAATGAAAACTACAAGATCTCAGGATTATTTTAAAATAGAGATAGAAAAATGGAAAATTAAAGAAAAAATAACCAAAAGATCTTGAAAAGTATGTTTAACATAAAAAAAGTAATTTTCTGGTGAAACATTCCCACATAAATAAAATTGTGATTGTTGGTGCAGCCCGGCTTCTAAAGACACTGCAAACAAGCGCTGATCTCGCTGATCGATGCTTCCTAGCGTTCTTTCACAGCCCCATATCGGGCCATGTAGAAGGATCCCTAGTAGAGATGAGCGAATCGGGTTTGGGTTTGAGTCGATCCGAACCCCAACGTTCGGCATTTGATTAGCGGGGGCTGCTGAACTTGGATAAAGCTCTAAGGTTGTCTGGAAAACATGGATACAGCCAATGACTATATCCATGTTTTCCACATAGCCTTAGGGCTTTATTCAAAGTCAGCAGCCACCGCTAATCAAATGCCGAAAGTTCGGGTTCGGATCGACTCAAGCCCGAACCCAGTTCGCTCATCTCTAGTCCTAATGTACAGCCAACTAATGGGTCTGAAAGCACAACCTGTTGTTCCTTAGCACTAGAGATAAGCGTAACTGGAGCATGCTCGAGTCTGATCGCTCGTCATTGGATTACCAGTG
Source organism: Dendropsophus ebraccatus (assembly GCF_027789765.1). Lineage (NCBI taxonomy): Eukaryota > Metazoa > Chordata > Amphibia > Anura > Hylidae > Dendropsophus > Dendropsophus ebraccatus. Next base: position 205,047,194 of record NC_091454.1, read on the forward strand.
GCTAAAAAAGTTTGATGTTGCCCTAGGGAGTCCCTAGGGCTGCATCCAATTTCTTCAGCCACTAGTAATCCAATGCCGAACGAACTCGAGCATGCTCCAGTTGCGCTCATCTCTACTTAGCACTGATGGACTATAACAGGAGATGCCTCTAGAATGCAAAAACTTGTTTACTGAGAAGTGTTTTCCACATTGTCTGCTCAGATAAACCCAGATGCACCATGCTGAAGGGAAGGTCCACAGTTTGCACAAGCAGCATAAATCAGGTCAGGTTGGGGAAGGAGGTGTAATGGTGCTGGGAATGTTTAACCCGACTCCTCTGATGCCTGTTGAGTGAATGTTTGGACAGTAGGGCTTATCTTTGTATTGTGACCAGGTATATCCCCTTATGGCAGCTGTTTCCCCTATGGCAGATGGACACTATCAGCAGGACAATTCCTTATACCAGACCATCACTGACCCACCACCAGGTGTGAGAATGTTACTATGCAGGATATGCTGCTGTACTGGCCATTCAGAATATAAATATAGCATTGTTATTTGTGAACAAAACCATGAGAGGATGTTGAGTTGGTTTTGAGTTTACATGACATTGTGGTTATGAGGGCTGCATGCATTTGACCTTATCTCCATTCCTACTAGCTGCGGCCATGCTGGTACAGAAAAGTGTTGGACCCGATCTGGCATTTACACCTATCACAATTGGCATTGAGAAGGAAAATGACAGATCGGTGTCAAATTTGCCATTTCTGATCCTCACCTATGTGAACTGAACTTGGGAAGAATGAGGGAGAGATCAGCGACTCCGACAGCTTTAGGGTATAAGGTAGCCTCACATGTACCCAATTTGCAGCACATTTCACACTGCGAGTTTGCAGCGAAATCCGCCTGGTACTGTGATCTTCGATAATCCCCCCCCCCCCCCCTTGCAGCATACATCAGCTGCATTTGAGGCTCCCAGCTCCCATAGGTCCGCTCAGCCAATCAGTGACTGCATTGGGGCCGTGCACTGATTGGCTAAGAGAGTCCTACAGGAGCCGGGAGCCTCAGATGCAGCCGGATTGCGGAGCAGGTAACGTATGCTGTGGGCGGCATGGGGTTAAAGAGGCCGGCGTTACATACTGGCAGCGGAATGAAAATTCCCCTGCGGGTGTGTAACCCCTTTGAAGACCACAGTACCAGGATTCGCAAACAAGTAGCAGGTTATTTGGGTAACAAAAACAATACTCTGAACGATCCCCCTTCCCAATACCACATATGTCTAATATATTTGTATAACACTTTCCCTGTTTTTTCTTCATTCTTATCCGCTGTGGAAGTCTAAAATCATCTTCTCTATGTCCATTCTGACCACGCTCAGCTCCCCTTCCCCCCTCCCTTTGTAGACACAGGACAGGTGATCTCCTCTCTGGGGATTGGGTAACTTGTCTATTGACTTGATAACCCGACCCCCAGGAGACATCATCTACATCATCTCCATGCACCTGTTCCCTGCTAGTGAAAGTGCTGCTTCTATAGACTTACATGTGTCGCCGATCCTAATGCTGCATTTACACGGAACGATAATTCGCCCAATCGTACGATTAACTATGTCGGAGTAACGATTATTTTTTCATAACGATCAGCGTTTAGACGGTACGATATATCGTACGGAAAATTCGTTTTGCGATCGCTTAAGCCTATCTCGCACATAGGAAAAATCGGTGAACGACTGTTTACACGGAATGATATGCAAATTTTTTGCGAACGGCAATTTTAGAACAAAATGAACGATTTCTCGTTAGTCATTTGATCGTTCGCAGCATTTTCACATACGATAATTGTTCGAATTCGATCGTTATCGTGCGAATTCGCACGATAATGGTTCCGTGAAGACGCAGCATAAGTTTCTGTAATAAAAGTTATGGTTCTATCTCTGCCTTCTGCCAGTGTATGCAGACATATGTACCTGTGCCAAAACTCTGTATATTGTAAGTGTTATGGATGTTCTTAGGGTCTTCATTGAACTAGAATGTTTTCATTCACAATCAGGAAGCAGAGATATAAGCCTGCACTACACCCCCCGGTAAACATATGCCCATTATGCAACACATAGTTGCACCATGCGCACGTCAACTCTGCTACACCATCAGCTAGTATAAAATACATATTGGGGTGATGTGATGCTAAATCAGTGGGCGAAACAAACAGTCCTGTGTTTTCTGCTGGTCAGTAAAGAAAGCTAAGAGGGAGAGTACACAAATGCACCAATCAGGGAAATGCATAATGGGAAATGTAGTTTCCTGGCCGGCGCCATCTTGGATATAGATCGACTTTTAGAAAACTTGTAACTCAGGAATGGCAGCAGCTAGAAAGACAGGAAATGGCTCAAAATACTCAGGGGGTCTTGGTGAGTAGGAGCAGCTAGCATTACATTTTTAGCTCTTAGGTGGATAACCCCTTTAAGGCTATGTTCACACACCATACTTTTTATAAATCAGCCCTTTGTTTCGCACAATGTATTGAACAATGGCTATGGCCATCGAACTAATGTTTATGTGATTTATTTCTGGTCGTTGTCTATAGACTTTAGTGCAATTTTTCAATTAAAACAACGGCCGTTGCTTTTTACGTAGAGGGAACATAGCCTAAAGGAAAACTTCCAGCTAGAAAAGACATCACAAGCTCCTAAGATGGATATATAGCTATGTAAGCAGTGAGATTATCCCTACCTTTATTAGAGCTGTCTGAGGCTGCAATCATCAAAAAGTGTGTGTTTTTTTTTTTTTTTAATTGCAGCTGTAAAGTGTCATAAAGACGTAGTCAGGGCACTTGCTCTGGCCATGCCTCTGACACTTTAGATGGTAATAAGTACAGTGGTGCCTTGGATTACGAGCATAATTCAATCCGGGACTGCGCTTGTAATCCAAATCCACTCTTAAACCAAAGCAAGTTTTCCCATAAGAAATCACTGAAATGCAGACAATTGGTTCCACACCCCAAAAATTGTGAATTTATATTCTGAATAACATGTAAAACAAATGAAACAAACATTTTAAAAACAGCTGAATATGTGATATTATAAGTTACTGTACAGTATGGAAATCAGCATGTGGTGTATAATATATTATAGAGTAAGTGCAGAAACCTGAAAAACAGCCGCAATTTGTAGATACAGGATGGAACTGCAGATGCCCATAATGCGGGAGCGTAGTACAACAGGCTAGAATAGAGAAGGAGGGCTGCTGTCAGAGGTCTGTGTGGTCACATGACAGCAATGGGAAAGGGGGTATTTTCAGCATGGACCAATCAGAGCTGACAGAGACTGCTGGGAGCATGGAGGAATGAGCAGGCAGATGTGGACACATACATGCAGCACTCTCTGTCCGGGGAAAGAGGGGTTACAGCTATGGAGAGATTACCTCCTCAGTCCTGTCCCCTGATGTAAGCCCCAGCCTGAAGTGGATCTGCTATGATTTGGAAGGTGAGGAAGACTTCCTGGGTCAGAGTACAGTGCTGTAGACCCCGCTATGCAGACCATGCCCCTCCCCCACTCGCCCTCCCGCCCAGTACAGGGAGCTTTTACACCAAAGCAATGCTGTTACACCAAGTGACAATTTTGAAAAACTGTGAGCTCTTAAACCAAAACGCTCTTAAACCAAGGTACCACTGTATATAGATATCTAACTGCATACATAGCCATATATCCACATAAGCAGTTTGGGACATCTTTTCTAGCTGACAGTTTCCCTTTAAAGGAAGGTGTAATCAAAAAATGTTTTTATTTAAAGAAAAAAATTTTTATGTTAAACGTATTTCTAACGAATATTTGGTGACATTTTTCCTAATTTTTCATTTTCTCACAATATCTTGCAGTTTTCATTCTCACCACTGGGGCTTAAACTAAGCTGAGACTTCCTGTTGTGTCTGTGGTGATAAGAGGAGGCTGCTGTAAAGTGATCTGTTCGGCAGTGCAGCAACATGTGATACCAGTAGATAGAGGAGACAATAGAAGCTCCCTGTGGAATGACCTCAAAGGTCACAAAGCATGCTCAGTAATGTTTCACACTCATTTCAATGGACACACTACCTATGAAAAAACAATGCTGGACAGTATTCTACATATATCAAAAATACTTTATTGATTACAAACAACAGAATTTAATTCTTTGGTTTAAAAACATATGTTTAAAAGGGAGCTGAAAAACCATACAATACATACATCAGATGGTATACAGGGCAGAGAAAAAGATAATAAATACTATATTTCACTTATATATTAAACCATTGATGGTATATCACTTTGGCCCACAGAGGTAGGAGGAGAAAAGAGATGAAAAGTAAATGCAAATAATCAAGAAACAGTAAAGTAAATCAACACAACTAAGACTGCAAGTGCAGTTTAAAGTGCAAAGTGCAATATAAAGTACAAACTATGCAAGTGTATAGTCCAACCTCTGGGTATGTAGTATATATACCTGCCCTGTACCACCACTCACCCAACGCTGCGTTTCGCTGTGCAAGCTTTATCAAGGGACCCTTGATAAAGCTTGCACAGCGAAACGCAGCGTTGGGTGAGTGGTGGTACAGGGCAGGTATATATACTACATACCCAGAGGTTGGACTATACACTTGCATAGTTTGTACTTTATATTGCACTTTGCACTTTAAACTGCACTTGCAGTCTTAGTTGTGTTGATTTACTTTACTGTTTCTTGATTATTTGCATTTACTTTTCATCTCTTTTCTCCTCCTACCTCTGTGGGCCAAAGTGATATACCATCAATGGTTTAATATATAAGTGAAATATAGTATTTATTATCTTTTTCTCTGCCCTGTATACCATCTGATGTATGTATTGTATGGTTTTTCAGCTCCCTTTTAAACATATGTTTTTAAACCAAAGAATTAAATTCTGTTGTTTGTAATCAATAAAGTATTTTTGATATATGTAGAATACTGTCCAGCATTGTTTTTTCATAGGTAGTGTGTATTATTCCTGATGCTTATGGACATAGGACCATTGGTGGTTCAAATTTGTTGGTTAATTTATACTCATTTCAATGGGACAAAGTCTATCTACTGTCATCCATGTCCATGAGCCTTTCTGTAAAGCATGTCACTAAATGCTGTTGAAAACAGCCCAGGCAAGATGGCCGCCCTAATAACAATGTACAAAAAAAAAATACAGCCAGAAAATAGAAACTGATTAGTACAAAAAAAAAAAAAACTTTTAAAATCTGGCTCTAATAGGTAGAAGAAAATTTAGGCGGCACATGCCCTTTAAGGCCTTATTACACGGGCCAATTACAGCCCAATAGTGCCTGTTTAATATGGCCAGTGATCAGACAACAAACGAGCAAACGCTCAATTTTCCGTTGATCAGGCTGTTCTGACTTTCTTAAAAAAGTCACAAAAACAATGGGCTGCAAGATCACAACGCCATGTAATCGGCTTTGGCCATCAAATACGGAATTTGCCGCAAGTAGAATTAGGGTTGCCAGGAGTATAGGGTATAGAACGGGCACAAAATGATGATGGCAAATTTATTAGTGCGGACATCTGAATATGTAGTATTATAATAGAATTTCAGTGGAAGGAAACCTCCATATTCTAAAGCTGGGGACAGAATACGAAGGATCTACTAGTGACAACAGATGACGGAGACAGTGTCACAGAGATTACATGTCTTTGTGACACGTAATCTGATCAGTGATCTAGCAACCAGTCATAAACTGCAGAGAAAAGTCATGGCTTTGGGTAGTATTACACGGGCCGATGATGGCCCGATAATGACTGTAAACGAGCGCCGATCTGCCAGATCAGCGCTCGTTTACTTGGCCTATTCCACGGCCCGATAATGGTTTAACAAGGGCTGTATGGGCATTGTACTGATGTCCTTGCAGCCCTTGCTTAACTTTATACATTACCTATCCATGCTGCAGGGCTCCTCTTGCTCTTTGCTTCTCTACGGCTCCCGCGTGCTGCAGCTTCAGAGCGGCCTGTCTCAGCTGACAGGCAACTCAGCCAATCACTGAGACAGGCTGCTCTGAAGCTGGAGCACGCGGACCTGTAGAGAAGCAAAGAGCAAGAGGAGCCCAGCAGCCTGGATAGGTAATGTATTCTTCTTTGCTAATCGTCAGTGCCGGCCGTGCACCGCTATTACACGTAGCGATGTGTGGTCGGCGCCTGACAATTAGGTCAGAACCTATATCAACGATCAGCCGATGCCAACAATCATCGGCTGATCGTTGTCTTTATTACGCGAAACGATAATCGGCCGGATAGGGCCAATTCGGCCGATTATCGCTCCGTGTAATAGTACCCCAAGCTAGGTATCTTTTTGTCTGATAAGATATATTAGTTTCTTAGATTTGCTTGTACTATTGAGCTATACAAAGTCTGTTGAAATGACAGTGACTACTGGACCAAAATCTACACTGACTCCGAGCTGGCACAGATTTGAACGTGAATTTACATCTTTGTGCATTGCTGTGCCCCTTTTGCAGGATTTTGCACAAACATTTATGACTTTTCACTGGTCTGAGCTCGGTACAGACCTTGATAAATGTCCATCTATGTGTTTACTGTGTGTTTTGAAAAACATCAAAATTTTACAAAGATTTGGAGAAATGCCGTGCTGTTTTCAATATATGAATTTTTCTCTGCATGTCCTATCACCCGAATCTGTACAGACTGCCACCCACCCCCAAACCACAATACCATTTTGTACATTCAATCCCACATGTTCGGTCTTTCTCCTGGGGGCAGTGTTTAGTCTAAAAACTAATTTTATTCCAGGCGCACAGTGAGGCAGGGAGTCAATGAGGCGGAGCCTAGCAAATTAAGATTGCTTAAAAAATTCATAATTTTAAGAAAATTTCACCAGGGACCAAATAAGTTCTGAATTTGGGGGGCGGGGGTCTCTGTGCTGCTGCCACTTTTTACTTGTAAAGTGTCACTGTCACTTCCCAAAACAATTGACATGTCATAGTGACAGTGCCACTAGTTTTGATCAGTCCGGGTCTGAGTGTTCAGACTAGTACCGATTAGGAGATAGAGCAGGGAGAAGAGGCGCTGCAGCGCGTCCTCTCCCGGCTCTGAGTCACGTGATCAGTCTTACTTATAATGGACCTCTATGGGGCCTGACTGATCATTTGACGCCGCAGCGCATCTTCTCCCGGCTCGATCTCCTGATCGGTACTAGTCTGAACCCTCAGACCCGGACTGATCAAAACTTTTGACATGGCTCTATGGCATGTCATAAGTTTTGTGAAGTGACAGTGACACTTTAATGAAGATATATACCTTTATTGCAACGACGGACGCCAAAATATATTAAACAACGGCCATTATTTGATACTCAGAATAAGGGCCGTTGAAAAACATTTTGAGAACATAGCCCAATTCTATATTTTTTGGAACAGTTGAGTGGTTAAAGTCAGTAATTTTGGTTAGTAGGATTCCAGATGGAAGCTGAGTCATCTCGTTCCTTTTGTGTATTATAATAACAGTGGACAAGGTCTGTCTACTCGTAATAGTAGTAGCTTTGGCTGTCCAGGCATGATGGGAGTTGTAGTTTGGCAACAGCTGGAGGGCCAAGGTTCCCTACCTCTGCCTTAGGCTATGAATACCCGATGGGGGTTGTAGTGCTGTAAGCTGCAGTCTGTTAGGGACTGGCAGGAATTGTAGTTTGGTGAGCGCTACAGGTTGGGGAATACTGGGTAGTTCATGGTTTGTGCCTGTAGGTGTCGCTAGAGAGGCCGGTTTCTTCCTTCTAGAGAGGAGCTAGTTTGCATACAGGGAAGTCCATTACCTGGAATGTGGCAGGGTATATAGAAAGTAACCCATTGACTCCCATTATACTCTCCCGCCCATATGAACTGCCTCACTCCAGACTCACACCACGTCACCATGTTAGCCACGCCCCTTCCCTTGCCTCCTCCAACATGGCGACGTGCCTAGGTCGCCGTCGGCGGTGACGTCACTTTCGTGCGCCCAGTCTGTATTCTCCAGCTCCCCCCTTGTCTCCTGTCTCCGGACGGATCGTCTTGTACCGGAGCCGCTCTTAAAGGGGCAATGCACCGAGACCGAGCCCCGACACCCGGCCGGGGGGGTGAGACATGGGGTCATAGAGTGGGGGGAGGCACAGGAAGGGGCAAATCTGACACTTTAGCAGCTGTCACTGGGAGGAGGGGGGGTTGTTGTGCGGGGTAACGGGGCAAGTGTGTGGGCAGAGCTGCCGGTGTGTGAGGACGGGGCCCCTGTGCGGGGGCGGGCAGGGGCAGAGCCTGGCACTGCTGAGGATGGCCATTCCTCCACTCCTAGCTGTGCCCATGGCCTTTAGAACTAGTGGCTGGAAGGTGCCGGAGACTCTGGGCTTATATCTGCCACTTATCTCCACACTTATATTATAGACATATTAGAGTTTGATTAAAAATGTTTATTTGTGATGAAGTACGTGTGGGCGACCGGTGGCGTCCGGATCCACATGGCGGTATTATGGCCGCAACCTGAGCTCAGCTTATACCTGATACGCTATAGGCCAGTGCTTCCCAACCTGCCGCTCGTCAGATACTGCAGAACTACAACTCCCAGCATTCCCTGACAGCCGCTGGCTACTAAACCAAAACTCCCGCCATGTCCTGACAGCCACTGGCTACTGAACTGCAATACCTGCCATGTCCTGACAGCCACCGACTACTAAACTAAAACTCCCGCCATGTCCTGACAGCCGCTGGCTACTAAACTAAAACTCCCGCCATGTCCTGACAGCCACTGGCTACTAAACTGCAGCTCCCGCCATGTCCTGACAGCCGCTGGCTACTAAACTAAAACTCCCGCCATGTCCTGACAGCCACTGGCTACTAAACTGCAGCTCCCGCCATGTCCTGACAGCCGCTGGCTACTAAACTGCAATACCCACCATGACCTGATAGCAGCTGGCTACTAAACTGCAGCTCCTGCCATGTCCTGACAGCCGCTGGCTACTAAACTGCAATACCCACCATGACCTGATAGCAGCTGGCTACTAAACTGCAATACCCACCATGTCCTGACAGCCACTGGCTATTAAACTACAGTTCCCACCATGTCCTGACAGCTTCTGGCTACCAAACTACGGTTCTCATAATGTCCTGACAGCCCCTGACTACTAAACCACAGTTCTAACCATGTCTGACAGTGTTTACTACAACTCTAACTAAACTAAAACTCCCGCCATGTCCTGACAGCCGCTGGCTACTGAACTGCAATACCTGGCATGTCCTGACAGCCAGCGACTACTAAACTAAAACTCCCGCCATGTCCTGACAGCCGCTGGCTACTAAACTGCAGCTCCCGCCATGACCTGACAGCCGCTGGCTACTAAACTGCAGCTCCCGCCATGTCCTGACAGCTGCTGGCTACTAAACTGCAATACCCACCATGACCTGATAGCCGCTGGCTACTAAACTGCAATACCCACCATGACCTGATAGCCACTGGCTACTAAACTACAGTTCCCACCATGTCCTCACAGCCGCTGGCTACTAAACTACAGTTCCCACCATGTCCTCACAGCCGCTGACTACTAAACTACAGTTCCCACTGTGTCCTGACAGCTTCTGGCTACTTACAGAGGCGTGAGCCTGGCACCTCTGTGACGCATATATTGTATGAATAAAAATTGTTTTTTAATACCAAAACAAATCCACAGACACAAGGTATAGTTCGATAGATGGATTTATTCCAGGGTGCATCCAGTTTGTTTCGTAGTTAGTGGGTGACTGATTTACTTTAACTTGATAAGTGGTGAAACTAATGGAAAGTGCACTTCAGTGTTTCCAAAAATAAAGTAATGCACCTGGGGAGAAGGAATCCTCTATCCATGTATCATTTCGGCAGTTCTATGTTAGCAAAGGCTTCAGAGGAGAAGGATTTATGGGTAGTCATTTCTGACCCCATATATATATATTATGCTGGGCTGTATAGCTAGAGATATAACCAGTAGGAAGAGGGAGATTGTCATCCTGCTGTATAGAGTTCTAGTGACATCACATCTGGAATACTGTGTCCAGTTTTGGTGACCTCATCTCCTTTAAAACTTTTGACACGTTATAGACACATGTCAAAAGTTTTGATCGGTCAGAGTCTTGAGTGTTTAGCCCTGTACCAGATGGGAGAACGAGTCTTAGCTGAGCGGGCTGCAGCACCTCCTCTTCCCGCTCTGTGTAAGAAAGAGTCGTGCTCCATAGACTTTATGAGCCCGACTTTTTTTTTTTTTTCCTAATACAGAGCTGGAGTGGATCATACTGCTCCCGCTCGGTATGGGTCAGAACACTCAGATCCAAACCAATCAAAACTTTTGACCTGTCTTTATAACATGTCAAAAGTTTTTACAAACATCTGTGACATTTAAAGGGGGTGTGAGGGTTTCTAGTGGTACTTTAAGGTGACCATACACCTTATACTATAGTCAACCAAACCCGCTGCTCCCAGGTTTCGCCAACTATCTAAAGTGTATGGTGCCTTCTATCTCTCTACGGACAGGTGATGTTAGTGGAGAGAAAGACCAAGCCGTTTTCTTTTTTACCACCTGAATAGTTTATCTTTGGAAAAGCTGCTGCCAGAGTTGTCTGACTGCGGTTTACCCCATTAGAAGAGGTGTAGAAGAAGTAGAAGATGGATGGGGCAGTATAACTGCAAGGTCAGACTACACAGGGTTTGTTTGTTGTCTGTTACCATGGAGACAAAGGGGGAGATTTATGAAAGGGTGTAAATATACACCTAGTGTAAACTGCCCACAGCAACCAATCACAGCTCAGCTTTCAGCTCTGGTAGAATAAAAGAGGAGCTGTGATTGGTTGCTGTGGGCAGAATACACCAGGTGTATATTTACACCCTTTCATAAATCTCCCCCAAAGTTTTTCATAATAGGTGCTGTAGACTTAAGTTGATGCTTTTAAACAAGATTATACACTTGTTGCTTCTTCATCATTATTATTTTTTATTTTTTTTGCTTTAGGTTCAATAGACCGTAACAAAAACTTTGCTGGAAAGGTGGAATAGCCTTTATTATGTGTCTCAGATATGTTTTGGTTGTTATCCTCAGGACTGGCTATCAATGATGGACAGGCAGGTTGACTGCAAACACTGCTGCCAATCTGCTGCTCATGCAAACACCATAGTCTCTTCAATGCTTACCAGCACTTTGTAGCCACAATGGCTGTACTACTAGTTAGTGGTGTTTTGCAGGGCTCTTTAGTGTTTTCATTTCAGGCATGAATGTATTTTTAGGAATGTCTAAGAGAAGGCCAGTCCATGGGGTTCAAGATCTTTTTCCGGACTGAATCTATTTATATGAAGGGAAACGAGATTGTAATGATCCGCACATAGGGCACACTAAGTGCTCACTGATCCCTCCCGAAGGGCGGTAGGGTTAGTCCATGCCACTGCCATTTCTTGACTGCATTCTGTATGCATGGCTGCTTGTGTGAAATGTGTCTCGGTAGCTGATGTGTGGATAGCGTTCTCCTGGCACAACCCAAGAATCACCGGCAGTTTATTTTTTTTCCCCCTCTTCTGACTGGTGGTCAATTCTGTTTTATTGGAATTTGCCAGTTTAGGGTCCTATTCCACGGGCCGAGCAGGGCCGGATCAACAATGTAAACGAGCGCCGATCTGCTAGATCGGCGCTCGTTTACTGGGCCTATTATACGGCCCGAATATCGTTTAGCGAGGGCTGCAAGGACATCGTTACCGATGTGCTTGCAGCCCTTGTTTCATACTTTACCTGTCCAGGCGCAGGTCTTCTCCTTCTTCAGGGCCCACGCCGCAGCAGCTTTGGAGCGGCCTGTCTGAACTGACAGACTGCTCAGCCAATCACCGGCCAGTGATTGGCTGAGCAGTCTGTCAGCTCAGACAGGTGGCTCCAAAGCTGCTGAGATGCTGGACCGGGAGAAGGAGAAGACCTGCACCTGGACAGGTAATGTATGATGTTTTGAAATCGTCGGTTGCCTGCCGCGCACCGCTATTCCACATAGCGATGCACGGGTGGCGACCGATTTTAGGTTTGAACCTAAATGAACGATCAGCCGATGGCACGATCATCGGCTGATCGTTCTCTCTATTCCACGGAGAGATTATTGCTCCGTGGAATAGGCCCCTTAGAGTCCATAGATTTTTAAATACCAGAGCACTTTAAATTGTACCCATTATTAAAGGGGTTATCCAGGCTTAGGGCCCTATTACAGGGAGTGATCCTCTGCCGAATCAGTAATAATCTGCCGAATAAAGTGTATATGTTACCTGTCCACGCTCCCCTGTGTCATCTTTGCTTTTCCTTACTCCCTGCAGCCGCTGGTGCATCTTCAGAGCTAATCTCTAAAGTGACAGGCTGTTCGACCAGTGTTTGGCTGAGCAGCCTGTCACTTCAGAGACAGGCTCTGAAGTTGCACTGGCAGCTCCCGGGAGAAGCAAGGAAGACACTGCGGAGCGTGGACAGGTAACATATATACTTTATTATTACACTTTTAAAGCAAGGGCTGCACAGGAATCGCTAACAATATATATTTTCTCTAGAAACAGCACCTCTCCTATCCTCAGTTTGGGTGTGGGGTTTTGCAGCTCAGTTCCATTGAAGTGAATGGAGCTGAATTATAATTGATCCTGGATAACCCCCTTTAACTGGGTTATCGGTAAAGCAGATGTAATAAGTTAAAGTGACTCTGGTACCTAATTGAAAATTCAGAAATAGAGGGAACCCTGTTGGCCAGGTTATGCGACCTTAGGGTCTAATGAAGACCCTCAGATCTGGAAGGGCGAATTGGAAGGCCAGCGATCCTCACCAGCCATGAGAGAGGAGATCAGCTGTCCCCTGATTGAATGGAGTGTCTGCACAAATGCCCCTCCATCTGTTCCATCCATTGTTGATCACTAAATTCTGTTATATTCAGAAATCTCAGAGAGATCAAATGAAACTTTCACCAAACAGGTGCGCTGTTGCTTCTTCCACTGGTTGGACCATTTACATCCATTCTTGTGGTCAGACCCTACCGATCAGCTAGTTATACCCTGTTCTGTGGATAGGGAATACCTTTTTATTTTTGGGATAACCCCCTTAAGCATCTGTTCTTCCAAGACCACTCCAGTCCTATATTTAGGTTTATTCGATTGCTTCTTGGCATTCATGTTTGGCTCGGCCAAATCCACATACTAACCCTACAGGGGTGAGAAGGATGTGAACACCTGCTAGACAAATCTCTGGGGTGAGCTAAGCTGAAAAAAATCCAGCTTATCTTATCGACTATCTCGGTAGGCCTTGAAATTTGGTTTCACGCTAACTTTCTAGCAGATCGCGAAAAAAATATGGAGTTGCCACCATCAAATAGCTGATAGCTATAGGCGTCTTAAGAATGTATATAGTACTTGTCTTTTCTGGACTCTACAATTCCCATAGTAGTGCATCATTTTTCATCCTTCAACCCAAGATGAATCTCCCCAGTTGGCTTGGGGTTTGTTCTTTTTCTTTATAACGTGACATCTTGTCTAGACTAGCCCCATTATAGAAACTCCTTGTTCTGCATTCCAACTGGAACTTGACTCAAGTGTTCTACATACTTCTGTATAGTACTTCAGGGAAGAACAAGACACTTGGAAAGAATAAAATGTGAGTTAGGTTAGTGGCGGGGAGCACAAAATTGCCTTATTGAGAAAAGGTGCCCATATATGTACCAGAAAGGTTGGATGCACAGACCGACCAGCCACCCTACCTATATGACTCGCTCTCTATAGATTGTCGGAGGAATGAAGGAGGTGAGAACTTCACTCCCGACACTTAGTAGAAGTCTTAGGTGATCCCATGTTCCTAAGTTTAAAGCGAATCTGTACCCATCCACAACGCCCCCCCCCCCCAAAACACAGGTGACAGATGACATCAAGTCCTTTTCCATTGTGAGGTTCAAATTACTTCTGGTGCCGTCTTTGGTGTCAAAAACAAAACAAAAAACACTTTTAATCTGGAGAGGCAGGGCCTAAAGCGTCCATGCCCTAGGCCTGTGATGCCTCCCATTCTTTAGCGGTGCCCCCCGGGTAGGACTTTTCCTCTTCCTCGCTGAAAAAAACGTTGAGTTGTTGAAAAAATTCTGTGCGAGTGTTTTTGCGAGCACGAGACCGCAGACGCACTGACACAGTAGCCTAGAGCAAAGTGCCCGGCCATGTGATGAGGAACAACCAACTCCCCATCCACTGTCCAAAACTTCTAGGTGTACTAATGAGCACAATGTAATGGGGACCATCTTCTTGTCCTTCCCATTTAGCTTGGCCAGACATTGGTTCATGAAATAATTTCACATACTTATTTTATGTCTTTTGACATATGTCCATTTAGCAGAGATTCATTAGTGTTTGTGTTTTTTTTTTGTGTTTTTTTTTACTGCTTTTTGCTAAAGTAATGATGAAATTAGTAAATCTTTTGGATCTGGATTGCAAAAAAATTATTATACTGTACATTAATTGTTAAAAGCCTAGTTATATTGACATGTTAGATTTTATGACACCTATAGTATATTATTGTACAGTGTAGTAAAAAATAATCTAATTTGTTTTTTTTTGTTGTTTTTTGTCTCCTTCCCTTATCATCATCATCATCCTGCCATCTTCTCCATCACCATTCCACTTGACCATCTTGTAGATCTCTCGCCTTTTTTACTCTGATTTCACTGTAGTTCTCCGGGACGCCTCTTCCGTTTGGTCATCCGCCATTTCATCTTTCCAGTCTTCCTCTCCTAAACCTTCCTCCTCATGGAGGACGTTTCCTCCACATACCTATCTGGACAGGATGATGTGGAGAATTTATCCTACACGCTGACATCTATTGGGCAGAATGAAGCTTGTGCCCCAATGCCGTGCCCGGGAGGTGTGGAGATTGTTCTTGTTGGGGGCGAAGAAGCCAACATTGGGGCCTATCCTGAAGAAGGTGGTGTCCTTACCTCGTACCCGCACATGGGGTATAGAGAAGACACCCGAGAAGGTGAGTGATATGTATGTGGTTTAGGTAAAATGTTTAATTGTTTTCCCTAATTTTACATCGTTAAATATATTTTTTTAGCTTTTTAAAGGAGTACTTTGGAGAAAAATATATATGTTTTTAAATCAGCTGGTATCAGAAAGTTATATAGATTTCTAAATTCTATTTAAAAAAAAATATTGTCTTCCAGTATTTATCAGCTGCTGTATGTCCTGCAGGAAGTGGTGTATTCTTTCCAGTCTGACACAGTGTTTTCTGCTGCCACCTCTGTCCATGTCTGTCCAGAGCAGTAGAAAACCTCTTCTCTTTTGGACAGTTCCTGACATGGACAGAGGTGGCAGCAGAGAGCACTGTGCCAGACAGGAAAGAATACACCACTTCCTACAGGACATAAAGCAGCTGATAAGTACTAGAATACTTGAGATTTTTAAATAGACGTAATTTTACAAATCTGTATAACTTTCTCAACACCAGCTGATTTAATAACAATGGGGGAGATTTATCAAACATGGTGTACAGTAAAACTGGCTCAGTTGCCCCTAGCAACCAATCAGATTCCACCTTTCATTCATCACAGACTCTTTGGAAAATGAAAGGTGGAATCTGATTGGTTGCTAGGGGCAACTGAGCCAGTTTCACTTTACACCATGTTTGATAAATCTCCCCTAATAAGCGTTTCATACATTTTTATGGATTAGGTGTATATAGTGTTTAGTGCCGAGCCATAAGGGTGGATAGACAGATTGTTATATAGAGAGATAATGGATTTCATAAAGCAATAAAATCTGTGTTTTTGTTTGCTCTTGCTACCCATTGATTTATTCTATACCTTAGGCATCAGACTGACCCGCGCCAGAGATTCGGATGGCATCAACTGTGGCATTATGGGGCGGTAAGAATTCGTGTGTAGCTTTGTCATGTGTGAAGGTCATGGCTATTACCTTTCAGGAGAATCCATTACAGTATAGTGTATCTCTTGTGCAAAGTAAGCCTGCACCTTTTTTTCAACTTTGTTGTCTTTTTTTCCAGCTTTCGTTATTATAAAATAGGGCTGTCCATACACATTAAATTAAAAAAAAAAGGTTGTCCAGAGTTAGAAAAGCAAAACCAGAAACAGCGCCTCTCCTGTTCTCAGTTGGGGTGTGGGTTTTGCAGCTCAGTTCACCCAACCTGAGGACAGGGGTGGCACTGTTTTTTTTTGGGGGGGGGGGGGGGGAGAAAAAGCTGTGTTTTTCTAATCCTGGATAACCTTTTAATGTCAGGCAAACCCACCCAGGTTCAGAGGGACCACCTGACATGTATAGAGTCCTCCCGCCTCTTCATTGTGGGACAGAAGAATCTGGCAATTTCAACATGCCTGGTCCTTTTGTTCTCACAGGAGATGAGCCATCCAGGGTACTCCAGGCTTCAGGGTTTTTTTTTATATATTGTTGAAGCTACACTGAGAAACCCTAATAAAAACTTGCCTAAGGTGCGACCTTTGCAGAACAATATGGCTGCTACTTACGAGGGGGATCAGCAACAACAAATCTCTCCGCCAATCATTGGCTGCTTCGCTTTGGTCAGTGATTGGTCACTGCTGAGACAAGCCCATCTCAGAAGTAGCAGCCAGAGCGATCAGAGGGGAACCGGATGATGTCACAGGAGGACCCTCCAGGGAGCATCTTAGATAAGTATAGGTTTACGTTTTTTTGTGTAGCCCCAGCAATATATGAAGAAAAATCCAAAAGCATGAATGGCTGGAGAACCCTTTAAAAGAGTAGTCCAGTGAAAAATTTTATTCAAGTATTGTATTGCCCCCCAAAAGTTATACAAATCCCCAATATACACTTATTACGGGAAATGCTTATAAAGTGTTTTTTTTCAAGCGCTTACTACTGCATCAAGGCTTCACTTCCTGGATAACATGGTGATGTCACTTCCTGGATAACATGGTGAGGTCACGACCCGACTCCCAGAGCTGTGCGGGCTGTGGCTGCTAGAGAGGATGATGGCAGGGGGATGCTCAGTGTCCCCCCAGTGCCCTGTGTCCCTCAGTGTCCCCCTGCCATCATCCTCTCCAGCAACCACAGCCCGCACAGCTCTGGGAGTTGGGGCGTGACATCACCATGTTATCCAGGAAGTGACATCACCATTTTATCCAGGAAGTGACATCACCATTTTATCCAGGAAGTGACATCACCATGTTATCCAGGAAGTGAAGCCTTGATGCAGTAGTAAGCGCAGGAAAAAAAAGCACTTTATAAGCATTTCCCATAATAAGTGTATATTGGGGATTTGTATAACTTTTGGGGGGAAATACAATACTTTATTACAAATTTTCGCAAGACTTCTCCCTTAATGGTTGTCTAAGGGTGCCTTCACACATACCGTATCGCTGCGTTTTTATTGCTGCGTTTTTATCGCTGCGTGTTTGGTGCGATTTTTACATGCGAGTTTTGATTTTCACATGAAAATCATGTGAAAATCAAAACTCTCATGTAAAAATCGCACCAAAACACGCAGCGTTAAATACGCAGCGATACGGTAGGTGTGAAGCTACCCTAAAGGGGACCGGGTCTTGCAGTTGTTGGAGATGTAAAACAGATTGGGCATTTTGGAATTCACTATGCCGAATACTTTGTTCCTGCAGAGGTCTGGAAGCGGCTTATTCCCATCTTGAACTCACATTTGGGTTGAATAGCTGTTGGCTGAATGTTTGTTAGATGACAGCTATTTTTTGAGTATGGGGCAGTCCCTACTTATTAACACTAGAAGTCCCCGCTCCTGACCCAAGACATCCTTCATAGGCATGACCACTAGAGATGAGCGAACCGGGTTCGGGTTCGAGTCCATCCGAACCCGAACGTTCGGCATATGATTAGCGGGGGCTGCTGAACTTGGATAAAGCTCTAAGGTTGTTTGGAAAACATGGATACAGCCAATGACTATATCCATGTTTTCCACATAGCCTTAGGGCTTTATCCAACTTCAGCAGCCACCGCTAATCAAATGCCGAAAGTTCGGGTTCGGATGGACTCGAGCATGCTCCAGGTTCGCTCATCTCTAATGACCACGTTACAAAGGGTAGGGCGTTGCGTGACAGTCAGGTTAGCAGTTGCTGGGAAAACCTTGTAGTTAGCATGAAGTCCTTCTCGTATTACACCCAGCCTTTATTTAGCTTATCTTGCCTGCCCTAATATTTTACAGCCCAGATCAAGACCAACATTCATCTTCTAAATATACTCTTCCACGACCTGATCATCGCACCTTACACCGTCTTGGCTCACACCAGCGTGGCACTCACACCACACCTTGGGGCTATTCAGCTTCAGACTCCAATGAAGAAGAACGGGAATTGGATGGCATGACTTCAGAAGATCAGTACAGAAGGTACGAGTGGTCTTCAGGGTTGGACGACGTAGAAGGACATTCACAGTTAATGATGATCCGATCAGACCCACCGCCCATCAACATGCCAGCCTTCAGAAGAGCCCTGCAACTGGGAAGAGCCCATGAAGCTTGGCAAGGAGGTAACTACTCGGAAGAGGACGCACATGTAGAAGTGGAAGAGGAGGAGGAAGATGGCTCAGTTTACACCTGCATCGAGTGCAACATTTACTTTAAGAAAAAAGCTCATCTTCTGGAGCATATGTTCCAGCACTCTCAGGAAGGAGAAACCGAGGGGGTGCAAGCAGGTGAAGGATCTCACACCTGTGGAGAATGTGGAAAGGGATTTGTAGATGAGGAAAGTCTGGAATCTCATCAGCAACTCCATCAAGAGTCCAGACAGAAAATAATAGAAGAGATCAGTAAATTGGAGAATTTAGCGGATGAAGGACGCGACGCCCGTTTACAATGTCCCAAATGTCTCTTTGGCACAAATTCTTCCAAAGTTTTTGTACAACATGCCAAGACCCACGTGAGGAAGGTCAGTGGAGAGACTCGGGGAAACCCAACATCTTTCAGAACCTCTTCCGATATCCTAGAAGGAGGTGAAACCTCTGAAATGTCAAGTGAAGTGGGGTGGAGATCCGAATTACACCAACGTGGAGTGCAGGGGCCCAGTAACATCAAAAGAAAAAATGTCACTAGAGAAGACTCTGAAAATTCTATGCAGGAGAGGCTTTATACTGAGGGAGAGATCAGTAAGCCCACAAAGGCTATCCGACTCCCGGAGCCTGCCGTAATGCTAAAGAGGAGATTTCGAGAGGCCCTGCGATCAGCTGAAGGGTGTAAGGAGGACCAGAGGCAGCAGTTAAAAGATCAGGTCGCCATTGTCGTCTTAGAGAATATCGGAGCCAAGAAAAAGACACCAAAGGGACAGCAGCCTTGTGGTTATGGAAAAAAGCTTACAGCAGGCAACAAAGGGCTGCTGACACGCTATGAGCGCCGGCTCTCTGCTGATGACTGGGCAGAAGCGGAAGAGGATGTCCCTTTAGATGCCCTGTTAATGGATCCTAAATATGCAAGCCAGCTTGAAGCCCTCGGGCTGAGGAGTGAGGAAAGAGAGTGTCCGTATTGTCCAGATCGCTTCCACAACGGGATCGGTCTCGCCAATCACGTCAGGGGCCACCTTAACAGAGTAGGAGTAAGCTATAACGTCCGGCACTTCATATCGGCGGAAGAAGTCAAGGCTATTGAACAAAACTACTCCTTCCAGAAGAAACGCAAGAAAGGTAAGACATTCGTGCATGCTGGTCATTGACTTTTTATGAGGATATTAGAATGTTGGTGCAGGTTAATATTATAAAAAGCCAAATGGCTGGCTCTATAAAACTATAGTCACTAAAAATGTAAGGATTTTTGTTCTGCATTGTACCTCTGTTGTCTCTCCTGGCATTGTGTGAATAATTTTACTACTAGGTTAGTCAGTGGGCGTAACCCTACACACTAACCGTCCAATCAGTGCTAAGATGTGAGGACACACCCCATTGACGATCAAGAATAATAATACCATTATCAGTTCATTCATACGTTTCCAGGAGGAATAATAGAGGAGTAGCACAATGAGAAATTCTGAGAAAATTCTCGTTCCAGAAACATTGCACCTCTTGACTAGGACTATGTATCTGGTATTACATAAAGCCTTGTCCTATTAAGTGGACAGGACTTATGCTGTTACTGGAAGGAGACGGCCATTATCCCCATCAAAGGGGGTTATCCAGGATTAGAGAAAACACAGCTACTTTCTTGCAAAAACAGCACCACCCCTGTCCTCAGGTTGTGTGTGGTATTACAATTCAGCTCTTTTCACTTCAGTGACCTGTACAAACCACACCCAAACAGAGGACAGGAAAAGTGCTGTTTTGTCCAGGAAAAATTCACTTTTCCCCTATCAACAGGATAGGAGAAAAGTAGGAGATTGTGGTGGGTTCGACCTGTGTATCCCCTGCCGATCTCCGTATTGGACCCTGTCAGCTCTGTTATGAATAAATCTGTGGGTATGGCGCGAGTCCCGCGGCTGTATTTATTCCTATGGTGGTGCCGGAGCGAGCCGAGTAAGTTGGAAGAGTGCTTACTCGTCTCTCTCTTCCTGGCACCTACATAGGAATGAATAGAGTCGCGAGTCACGCACCATATCCGCGGCTATATTCATAACAGAGACGGCGGGGCCCGATACTGAAAACGGTGGGGGTACAGAGGTCACGCTCTCCTACTTTTCCCCTATCCTGTGGATAGGGGAAGACTGAAATTTTCCTGGAATGCCCCTTTAAGCCTATAGCGTAGAACTGGATTCAAGTTTTTAAAGGGGAACTCCACCTTTTTTTAAAAAAACGGTGTACAACATCCACACAGTGAGTAATTTTGTGAAAATTATGTTCTGCTGACTTACCAGAGAGCAGTGCATTGTGGGAGCCCAGATGGTGGTTAAACCCTTAGGTCACATATCTGACTTCAGAAAGGCTCTGTCTGTTTGCACAGGCAACTAAACATTTTAAATGTACTTAAACTGTGCAATTATATGTGAAGTGGAATTACCCTTTAAGAAGCACAGTTTACCACAGTGAATAGATTTATAGAGTCAGTTTGGGCTTTTCATCCTATTGTAGTAATTGATGAATATTTCTTATCTGTTTATAATGCATTTTTTTGTTTTTTGTTTTTTTATTTTTTTTTTATAATTATTGGAATATTGTATCTGTAAAAAAAAGTATATTTTTCTGTAATGGCTATAATACGTATATTATGTAGGTATTACAGAAAAATGTAATCTTTATTGCAGATTGCTGATGATCATTTTGTCATGTAATGCATTGAATACCAAATTATAAGTAGTAATGGGGAAGTAGACGGGACTCCGTAGGTGGCAATAAAAGAAGCTGTGTAGTCAGGAGGCCTATGTACAGGGGTATGTGTGCTATGTATGTATGTTAGAGGTAGTGGAAAAACTAGTCCTGACTAATAAAAGAGCATTTCCACCTTAAAAGAATACTGATATATTGCCTTATTCCTGGGGCAAGGCCTGAGAGGATGGTGCATGACACAAGGGGCCTACTCGTAGTCTAGAAGACCATGACCTGTAGTTGGTATGGTCGTATGATAATGGAGAGAGAGGATACAAGCCCGGACTGCAATGATTGTCCGAGCGAGTGAGGTAGAGGATAATGCATTTATATTTATAAGGGATGTGTCTGATCTCATTCTCGGAAGTGACCAACATGGGACTTTCTAAGAAAATCCAGAAGAAAGTGGATTTAGAACAGTGCTTCTCAACTCTAGTCCTCATGGCCACTAACAGGTCATGTGTTGATTATTTCCTTAGTATTTCACAGGTGATATAATTATACACAGTGCATCAGGTTTTCTTTGTATAGGATATCCTTAAACATGACCTGTTGGTGGTCATGAGGACTGGAATTGAGAAGCACTGCACTAGAGAGAACCTTGTACCACAAAGAGAGGAGCTTGTAATCTGATTCTTGTGTCCTTACGGACATGGCGGACCCATGAGCAAATGGAGACTGACGTGTTGTGCACGTGTAAAGACCACTTCCCAGCTATTGTACCATGGGAGGGACGCAACAGTGGTGACCTGGCCAAAGTACCCTATTAAAAATGACAAACCCACCAATTTAGGTGGTCTCAGCCAACAATCTAATGTGTATGGTGGCCTCCCACCATACCCATCAGGGGAAAGAATGGTTGGCCATTTTAGGTATCAACATGCTCGATCCTTTTGTTCTATGAGAGATAAACCACCTCCAGAAATGTCTGCCAACGGCTTTACCACCTTTCGCCATTCAGAAAACACACACTCTCAGACGAGCCAAGCTTCCATGGGAAGATCAGGAGAGATAGCTGTATCTAAAATCATGAGAATTCCCCTGGGGGGCCGGAGAGAGTTGAGCAACTGTTGTGTCACTTTCTATTAAGAGAGACAACATGTTCTGTGCACCTGAGTAATGTGTATATACTTTCCTGGAAGTCAGAGGCTCAGAGTTGGTAGAGAACTCGTTCAAATATCTCTGGCTTATCTTCCATCCGATTTGCAGACACTTTGCATGTAGGGTTTTTATTTGATCGGTTAAATTAATTTCAGATGGCAAATATGTTGGATGGTCCCATTATAACCTATGGGGGAACAGATAAGGCACAAATGCAAAAGATTCAGCTTGTGGCATCCATGTTACCATCCAGATTACTGGACATAGGTGAACCCAGTCTAGAACTCACTGTATATCCTCTGTAATGTTACAACTCGCTGTATATCCTCTATTTGTAAGTAGCGTTGAGAGGATCTGTCTAAATGTTTAGGTTCGGCAAGATTATCCGAACCCAAAAGCTTGACGTTGATTACCTGCGACTACATAAATTGGATGCCGCCCTAGGGAGTCCTGGAAAACATGGATACATAGGCTGTATCCATGTTTATCTGCCAGCTGTAGGGCGGCATCCAATTTCTGCAGCTGATATCATCCGAACCCGTACATTTTGATCGATCCGCTCAACGCTATTTTTAAGACTGGATATGGAAATAAATTGGGAAGAAACCGATTGTGCGTTTCAGCTATAATGTAGAAGAAACCAATCACTTTTTTTTGACTTGCCGCCATACTAACCTAGCTAGTCTGTGTAATGGCAAAAGCGTAGGGCTCTCAAAGTAGTCCGTACAAGGAAACTTTGCTATGGATCCCATTGGCTAGATGGCTCTCAGAATTTGAAAGTCTTGCGGAGGGCAACCATTATTGCAAGGGACGCAGTTGACCAGCTAAGTAGTTGGCACCCATCCATGATGCGTGTTTGCATTTTAGAAAGACTCATGATCCCTTGGTTGTAGAATGATGGAGCATAAAGCTGGGAATTCTGACCGCTTCTTGTACCATAGACACTTTGTGAGGAGATGGTTCAGGTGACCAAGTGGTAAATAGAGAGGATAGCTTGAGGTAAATGATCTCCTTCTCTGCTCAGGATATGCTGGGGTGGTATGCTCGGCTGAATGGAGGGATTAGGAGACAAGTGATCGCATGCATGGCCAGCTTTGGGTCTTCTGGGCTTTGGTTGAGTCTCTGCAGTTTCGAGTATAGAAGAAGAGATCATCTGCACATTCTGAAACTTTAAGGAGGTTTTCAATGATCTGATACAAGATAGTCCTACTTTGTCTGAAACCTTAAGAGAACCCGCGGATAACCCTAAGAGGCGCCATTAGCAATAGGGAAAGCATAGGAGGGGTGGCCATTCATCTATGATTGGTCATCTTCTGTGTCATGCACCGCCCCCTCAGGCTATGAGCTAGATATAATGAAGTATATCAGGTTTACCAGGAGCGTTCCTTAAAACGTTATTGTAACCTTAGGAATGAATGCATTGTCTGGACAGGGTGGGATGACGGACTCCGAAGCCCCACCTGAGTAGTTTTGAAGAGGAGGCTTTGGTGTCCCATGGGTTGCCTTTAGCCTCCACTACACTACAGTCTTCTGTATGGGAGACCAGGAGTGCGTTATAAGTGACAGTATTCTTAATTTTAGGCGGAAATGCTCAATATAGTTAGCAAAATGATTGTATGGTCTCAGAAGGTAAAGGTGCAGGCCTAGGACGAGTGATTCTAGTCAGACTGGTTCAGTGCTTATTCAGAAATGCTAACGTGTCACCTGGGTAGCAGAGCAGGTATAGGAGGGCCATTGTGGCACCATAATAACAGAGCAAAGGACATTTATAGAGTAGCCATGAACTGTGTAGGTCAGGCAACTAGTTAGGATAGCCGGACAGTGTCGGCCATTGGTAGGATTACTGAATGATGCAAAGCTTATCCCCGTTTTTTGGCTTGTAGGACACCACTTGCTAAAATTGAGAGTCTGGAGCATGGGGTATATGCTGTGTAGAGAGAGTCTAAGCTGAGGAGGATTGTAGGAGGCTATGCTGGGTAGAGGGAGTCTGAGCTGAGGAGGATGGTAGGGTGCCATGCTGGGTAGTGCTAGTCTGAGCTGAGGAGGATGGTTGTGGGGCTATGCTAGGTAGAGCAAGTCTGAGCTGAGGATAGTGGTGGGGAGCTATGCTGGGTGCAGTGAGTGAGCTGAGGAGGATGGTGGTAGAGGGCTATACTGGGTGCAGTGAGTAAGCTGAGGAGGATGGTGGTAGAGGGCTATACTGGGTGCAGTGAGTGAGCTGAGGAGGATGGTGGTAGAGGGCTATACTGGGTGCAGTGAGTGAGCTGAGGAGGATGGTGGTAGAGGGCTATACTGGGTGCAGTGAGTGAGCTGAGGATGGTGGTAGAGGGCTATACTGGGTGCAGTGAGTAAGCTGAGGAGGATGGTGTTGGGGGAAGCTATACCGGATGCAGTGAGTGAGCTGAGGATGGTGGTGGGGTCTACGCTGGGTGCAGTGAGGGGGTTGAGGAGGATGGTGGTGGGGGACTATGCTGGGTGCAGTGAGTGAGCTGAGGATGGTGGTGGTGGGCTATACTGGGTGCAGTGAGTAAACTGAGGAGGATCTTGTGGGGGGCTATACTGGGTGCAGTGAGTGATCTGAGGAGGATGGTGGGGGGGGTTATACTGGGTGCAGTGAGTGATCTGAGGAGGATGGTGGGGGGGGTTATACTGGGTGCAGTGAGTGATCTGAGGAGGATGGTGGGGGGGGTTATACTAGGTGCAGTGAGTGATCTGAGGAGGATGGTGGGGGGGTTATACTGGGTGCAGTGAGTGATCTGAGGAGGATGGTGGGGGGAATGCTGGGTGCAGTGAGTGATCTGAGGAGGATAGAAAGGGGGCCATAGTAAATGCAGTAAGTCTGAGCTGAGGAGGGACATAGTAAGCTAATGGGCAATGACAGGATGAAGGTGACCCCAGCTGTGTAAAAGAGTCTGGTTGCCTCATTGGTTAGCATAGATGAAATAAGGTGAGCAGGGTTTAGTTGCAGAGGAGGCCGGGTGAGCAACATTGAGACGCCAGGTGATCTCATCTCCCCCTCTGCAGTGGCGAACTTCGACCCCAGTACCTTCAGCCTGATGCGGTGCGAATTCTGTGGTGCTGGTTTCGACACTCGTGCTGGCCTCTCCAGTCACGCCCGTGCCCATCTGCGAGACTTTGGTATCACCAACTGGGAGCTCACAGTGTCTCCCATCCATGTCCTTGCTCGACTGCTAGCCCGCTCACCCGGTCGTCCACTGCCACCCTTTCCACCTTGGCACCAGGACACTGATACAGACGGTAAGAAGCCTTTGTGCCTGTTTTATGACATCACTGATGACATCATATTGCATCATCACCAGCCTGCAATCAGACCCGAGTGTGTATCCTGGCTTTTTTTTTTCCTTTTACCTTTCTCTGCTAACTACCTTACCTGTGGCCGTGCATCTCTCCCTTCTACCCTTGACCCTTACTTGCGGTGATGATGTCACAAGCTGCTGCGCCGCTGGTGACATCATCACACGGCTGTCCTCCTGCTCCATCCCTGGTTCACAGGAAATTAAATCATGAATAGGGATAGAGGGATAGGATGTCCAGATACGCCCTTATAGAAACTCAAAAACATTATTTTACCGATATCATGATTGAAGTGTGAAATCTTCAATAAATCGGCAGCAAAACGTAACACAAAAAAAAAATAATAGAAAATCGATTGTCTAGTTTTTAGCGGGCCCTAAGAAAGCATGCTGCCGCTTTTACTTACAGCTTTACCTGCTAGCACTAAACCCGCTTACCCATTCACACCATTCAGTGATACTGGGAAAAATTTGACAGAAGGCTAAAGTTTATAGGGGTGAATTTGCCAAGGCTGGACCCTAAATACAGCGGTAATGGGAGCTGAGCTGCTGTACCCCAAACTGGCCACTATGCAATGTATGGAGCTGCTGTCTGCTTTTGGTTCCAGGACCCCACTGATCTAAGGATAGTCCTATCAATGGAAGAAACCCATATGCGTTTTATAAAGTTTGCCAAATCTGGTGTGTATGGGGGCCAATTCAGGGCAAATGATTGGACAGTTGGATTTTTACTCTCCCGATCCTTTTGGTCTCAAAGGAGATATGTCTGACAGCAACCCCTGTTTTTCTCATGTTAAAATACACGATGCTTGATAATTTTGTGCCCCAACATCTAAAGGCCCGATTTACACCAAGCGATGATCGGCCATATAATGACTTGGTGTAATATGCAGTGTTAAAAGGCAACAAACAGCTGAAATGCACAATGTCGGCTGATTGTCGTCACATTGAACACATCGAAAGGAAACAATTCCGATAGCCGCTATGTCCTATGAGCCTAAGGATTGTCCGAGCAGCTGTTGGTGTGGGGAAGCAGGAGCAAGCGAGTGCTGATCTGCCAGGATCCTACTGTAAATTCGCTCATCTCTAGTTGAGAATTATGTTATCTGGAAGATTATTGAAACCAAAGCCAGGAATAGATCTGAAAAGAGGAGACATCTCAATTATGACCTTTTTTCTGTTTATAGTCTGTCCCAGGCTTTGGCTTCAATAATTTTCCAGATAAATTGGTCTGTGTAAAAAAAAAAAACCTAAGAGCCCATGCACACCGCGGAAATTACGTGGATAACTTGCCACAGATTCCGTGCGCTTTACCGCTTGGCTCTCTGTCTGCCCCATAGACTCTATTCTTTGCTCAGGCAGATTCAACCGTCAGCCCAAAGCGGTGACATGTCGGTTCTTTGGGCGGACAACGGAATCTGCCTGACCATAGAATGGAGCCTATGGGCCCGAGGGGGGGGGGAATTGAGACACAATCTACACCGGGTTATCCACATGATTTCCGTAGTGTGCAAGGGCCCTAAGACTTGAAAGGCCACCACACACATTAGATTGTTGGCCAAGCCTACTGAATAAATGATAACTTCTTGAGTTGGGAATACCCCTTTAAGCGGGAACTTTTACTTAGTCGTCTTGGAGTTGGAGCTTGGTACCATCAAGTTTCCATTTACACTTTCATGGTTGTTTTGGCCGGGTATTCATTGAACAAAGGGGAGGTCTCTCTTCTGTTGTATTCTATACAATGGTTTTATTTTATGTGTGTGAGTTTTAGAATTATACACGCATCCCAAATGTAAATTACTAGATATAAGACGTTACCGGAACGTGGACTAGAACGTAGAACCTGTCTTAGAAGAAGCCGTAGGTCTGGTGATATTTGCTATGATAATATAAACTAGAATAGGGTAGCAGCTTGCTGTAATGTATATACTACATACTACTATGTTGTCTGCATTGTAGGTTTGTTGCTCTTGTACTGGGTGGAGTCATAGTAGGTCTATTCTATTGCATAGGGCTGTAAGGGCCCTATTCCACAGTAACGATAATCGGCCGGATCGGCCTGATTCGGCCGCTTATCGTTTGTAGAAATAGAGAGAACGATCAGCCGATGATCGTGTCATCGGCTGATCGTTCATTTAGGGCCAGACCTAAAATCATCGTTCCCCCACCGTGCATCGCTACGGTTGAATAGCGGTGCACGGCGGGCGACTGACGATTTGACAAGCAGCAGCATCATACATTACCTGTCAGGTCTTCTCGGCGCTGTCTTCATCCCCGGGTCCTGCACACTCTATCTTCAGAATGGCTGGTCAGCTGACAGAGCCATGGCGAGTCAGCTGACCGGCCATTCTGAAGATAGAGTGTGCAGGACCCGGGGATGAAGACAGCGCGGAGAAGACCTGACAGGTAATGTAAGATGCTGCAAGGAGATCGGTAACTATGTCCTTGCAGCCCTCGCTCAACGATCATCGGGCCGTGGAATAGGCCCAGTAAACGAGCGGCGATCTAGCAGATCACCGCTCGTTTACATCGTTGATCGGGCCCTCCTCGGCCCGTGGAATAGGACCCTAAGGCTCCTTTTACACACTGATAAATCACTAGTTTAGAGAATGACAAGTGAGGAATTTTTCTTTTAAAAGCTAGGCATTTAGACGAGAAGAAACATGGCTACGAAAAGTCGTTAATGCGATCATTATTGCATTCGCATATATTCTTTGAATATTCTTAGTTTGTATCTATATTCTGGGGGAGATTTATCAAACATGGTGTAAAGTGAGACTGGCTCAGTTGCCCCTAGCAACCAATCAGATTCCACCTTTCATTTTCCAAAGAGTCTGTGAGGAATGAAAGGTGGAATCTGATTGGTTGCTAGGGGCAACTGAGCCAGTTTCACCTTACACCATGTTTGATAAATCTCCCCAATAATTTTCATTTTTTATATTGTTTCTTTTATTATAGTCCTTCCATTTTCACAGAGTTTAAAAATAATTAGAACTATCCTAATGTTGGATAAAAGGATTATTATAATGCCTGGAGGCAAATACTTTACAGTCAATGGCTGCCTGAAATCTGAAGCGTTTGGACATTGCCAAGTGCCGAGCCTCCTCCCGTGAGATACTTTACCTTTACCGCAGCCGCCATCAGACACTGTTTATGGGGTTTTGTGCCTCACTTTTGACTTTATGCCCCATCGGGTTGAGGGCAGATGATGGATTTGCCCATTGAAGAATAGCCTGTATCTTTAGTTTGCTTTTGTGGTATGTCTTGGATTGTTTTCCATCTATACCGTAAAGCAGCGGTGTCAAATTTACGGCCCTCCAGCTGTTGCAAAACTGTAATTCCCATCATGCCTGGACAGCCAAAGCTGCATGATGGGAATTGTAGCATTGCCGCCATCTTAAATTGTAAAATTGGCGTACAAGCCATAATAAATACCCCCGATGTCTCCTCTTGGTTGAATCTCCGTTTCCTTTAGTCTCATGTCTGCTGCCGCACTGGGTTAATATGATAAAAATAACAAAAATTATATATAATGTTCAGCCATAGGGATAGTATGTATCATGGCTCCAGTGTGGACAGTGGCTTGCAGAGGATGACTGAGTGGATACACATCTATAGCTTCCTGATGGCTGCCTGCTGAGACCGGACAATGGGGGATACTTCACGTCTGCACCTGAGAGTCTGGATGCTATATATGCCCCCTACTGTGTCTGTCTGATGTGGGGGAGGGCGCCTACAGAATTCCCAAGATGCCCTCCCACTTAGGTATTTAGGAACCAGATAGGGATGTTTAGTGAGTCTTCAGGTAGACCTGGTGAAGAGCACATACCTTCTTGGCATATTGGAATGGGAAGTCGCTGCTGAGGCCAACATCGGGAGACGGTCCCAGAACTGTGCTGCTTCTTGTGGTGAGTAAGTAGACCTTCCCAATGGCCCCCGTGTGCCGCAGGTTTAAATTCCCCACTTGTATCATTGCCCAAGACGGCCATAATGTCATGGGGCGATACAGCTCACCGGGCCACTATATGTAAACTATAATATTTTGTTTTTCTATAGTGTTTATTGTCACATTATTGCATTGTGCTTTATGTTGACCCTATTATGGGACATGTCTTGACCTACGCTTGGATCATGTGTCCTGGGGGGTCCTTTATCGGGGGCAGTAAGCTTGGGACGTGTCTCCTGGGATCGGGCACTTTATCGGGGGCAGTAAGCTTGGGACGTGTCTCCTGGGATCAGTAACTTTATTGGGGGCAGTAAGCTTGGGATGTGTCTCCTGGGATCAGTAACTTTATCGGGGGCAGTAAGCTTGGGACGTGTCTCCTGGGATCAGGCACTTTATTGGGGGCAGTAAGCTTGGGATGTGTCTCCTGGGATCAGGCACTTTATTGGGGGCAGTAAGCTTGGGACGTGTCTCCTGTGATCAGTAACTTTATCGGGGGCAGTAAGCTTGGGACGTGTGTCCTGTAATCGGTCACTTTATTGGGGGCAGTAAGCTTGGGACGTGTGTCCTGTAATCGGTCACTTTATTGGGGGCAGTAAGCTTGGGACGTGTGTCCTGTAATCGGTCACTTTATTGGGGGCAGTAAGCTTGGGACGTGTGTCCTGGGATCAGTAACTTTATTGGGGGCAGTAAGCTTGGGACGTGTCTCCTGGGATCAGTAACTTTATCGGGGGCAGTAAGCTTGGGACGTGTCTCCTGGGATCGGGCACTTTATCGGGGGCAGTAAGCTTGGGACGTGTCTCCTGGGATCGGGCACTTTATCGGGGGCAGTAAGCTTGGGACGTGTCTCCTGGGATCAGGCACTTTATCGGGGGCAGTAAGCTTGGGACGTGTGTCCTGTAATCGGTCACTTTATCGGGGCGGTAGCTCCAGCTGGTTTCATTCCATTATGTGACTTGATATCTTAAATGGGTTTTATTGTCTCGTGTCTTTGTTTTTGTCCTTTTGGTTTTTTGGGTGTGCGCAGTTCTTTCTCTATTGTGTTGGTGAGCACACAACACTGTACAGTGAGTGTTGGTGAGTTTACACAGTTGTTGCGTCCCTTTCATATGCATTGAGCGGTGTCTCTTCTCTGGGGTGTTGATATCTTTAGGATAAACGCTCTGGATTTACATTCACTAAGATATGATAATGATATGACAGGCTACCTGAGGGAATTTCTGTACCAGGGAAATCATCCACTTTACATAGTTAATAGGATTGGAAAAGGATGGCAGATACTAAGCGTGCGTTTACACAGAGAGACTTAAAGGGGTAGTGCACCAAAAAAAACTGCTGCCATGAAGTGCCAGAGATTTGTAATTTACTTCTATTAAAAAATCTCAAACCTTCCAGTACTTATCAGCTGCTGTATGCCCAGCAGGAAGTGGTATTATTTCCAGTCTGGAGAGCAGGAGAGGTTTTCTATGGGGATTTGCTCCTTCTCTGGACAGTTCCTGACATGGACAGAGGAGGCAACAGAGAGCACTGTGTCAGACAGGAAAGAAAACACCACTTCCTGCTGGACACACAGCAGCTGATAAATACTGGAAGGCTTGAGATTTTTTAATAGAAGTAAATTACAAATCTCTGCCACTTCATGGCAGCAGTTGATTTGAAAGAAAAAACATTTCGGTGCACTACCCCTTTAAGGCCCTATTACACGGAACGATTATCAGCCGTTACAGACAATATGTGTAATAGAAGGCATTGATCAGCCGGCATGAATGATGTCAGCTGATTGTTTCTGTCGTTTGCCTTTCAACATGTTGAAAGACAAACGATAATGATAGCAGCGATATTCTGCTGTCGCTCCGTGGAATAAGAGCGGCGTCAGCAGACCACAGCTATGCCTGGACAGTCAACGCTTAAAGGGGTAGTTCGGCAGAAAAAAAATTGTTCATATCAACTGGTACCAGAAAGTGCAAGAGATTTGTAATTTACTTGTATTTAAAATTTTTAAGTTTTCCAATACTTATCAGCTGCTGTATGCCCTACAGGAAGTGATGTATTCTTTCCAGTCTGGAGAGCAGAAGAGGTTTTCTATGGGGATTTGCTACTGCTCTGGACAGTTCCTGACATGGACAGAGGTGGCAGCAGAGAGCCCTGTGTCAGACTGGAAAGAATTCATTCACCACTTCCTGCAGGACATACAGCAGCTAATAAGTACTAGAAGATTTGAGATTTTTTTTTTTTTACATAGAAGTCATTTACAACTTTCTGGCACTTTATGGCAACAGTTGATTTGAAAGTTGTTGTTTTTTTTTGCTGAACTATCCCTTTAGTCAGTCAGCTTCAATTCGCATTACAAGCTGCTGACACATATGCTGTTAGGCCGAGCAGACACTACAACTCTACAAAACTACAACTCCCATCATGCCAGACACGATGGGAGTTGTAGTTTTGCCACAGCTGGAGAGTTAAGGTTCCCTTCCCCTGTAGGCATGCTATGATTGTAATCGGACTTGATGCAACTAAAGTTCATGAGTAGTTTAGGGTCCCAGGTATAGGGGTTACGATCAGTGACCTACGTCCTGCCGTGGACTATGCCGCGCAGCATGCTGGGAGTTGTAGTTTCCCTATAGTTTTTCTTTGATGTGATGGATTGCTCGGCGCTCCATTGCTCCCCCTGTATCGCTGTCTGTGTTCCTCCATTCCCCTATCCGCGCCCTTCTCTCTGATTGGCTCTCGGCGCTCGGTTGAGGGGGCCTGTCCTCGCGCCCCGCAGCCCCTCCTCCTTCCTATAAGCCATCATGTCTGCTCCCTGCGAGCGGACAAAGGAGGCCGGGCCGGGCCAGTCAGGGGAGAGCGCGGCCCTGCGCGCCGGCGGCTCAGGGGAGCTGGGGACACCGCCGGAAAGGAGGGGCCTACAGGAGGAAGAGCTAAGCGCCGCGGCGGGAAGAGGCGGCCGCCCGTGGCAGAGGGAGGAAGCTAGGCCTGCGCTCTGGGGACAAGCCGACCAGGCCGACGGGGATGAGGGCTCTGACGGTGAGGCTCCGGGGGGAGGAGCGGGGGCTCATATATATCTATACATATATACCTGTATACATTGTGTGAGGGGGGATATATACCTGTATACATAGTGTGAGGGGGGATATATACCTATACATACTCCATATATACCTGTATACATTGTGTGAGGGGGGATATATACCTATACATACTCCATATATACCTGTATACATTGTGTGAGGGGGGATATATACCTGTATACATAGTGTGAGGGGGGATATATACCTATACATACTCCATATATACCTGTATACATTGTGTGAGGGGGGATATATACCTATACATACTCCATATATACCTGTATACATTGTGTGAGGGGGGATATATACCTGTATACATAGTGTGAGGGGGTATATATATACCTATACATACTCCATATATACCTGTATACATAGTGTGAGGGGGGAGATATACCTATACATACTCCATATATACCTGTATACATAGTGTGAGGGGGGAGATATACCTATACATACTCCATATATACCTGTATACATAGTGTGAGGGGGGAGATATATACCTGTATACATAGTGTGAGGGGGGAGATATACCTATACATACTCCATATATACCTGTATACATAGTGTGAGGGGGGGGATATATACCTATACATACTCCATATATACCTGTATACATAGTGTGAGGGGGGGGGGATATATACCTGTACATACTCATATATACCTGTATACATTGTGTGATTGTATATACCTGTATACATTGTGTGAGGGGGGATATATACCTATACATACTCCATATATACCTGTATACATAGTGTGAGGGGGGATATATACCTATACATACTCCATATATACCTGTACATACTCATATATACCTGTATACATAGTGTGAGGGGGGATATATACCTGTACATACTCATATATACCTGTACATACTCATATATACCTGTATACATTGTGTGATTGTATATATCTGTATACATTGTGTGACCTCCGGGGGGATAAACACATATATACCTATACACAGTGACCGTAAATATCTATACACATAGTGTGACCTCCGGGGGGATATACACCGTCTGCGTATACTCACATATACCTGTACACATAGTGTGACCTCCAGGGGGATATACACATATATACCTATACACATAGTGTGACCTCCAGGGGGATATACACATATATACCTGTATACATAGTGTGACTTCCAGGGGGATATACACATATATACCTATACACATAGTGTGACCTCCGGGGGGATATACACATATATACCTATACACATAGTGTGACCTCCGGGGGGATATACACATATATACCTATACACATAGTGTGACCTCTGGGGGGCTATACACTGACTGCATATACTCATATACACCTGTATACATAGTGTGACCTCCGGCAGATATACACTCACTGCATATAGACACATGTAAATATACCTATGTACAGTGTGACCTCTGGGAGGGATATATATACACACACACCTGTATACTTAGTGTGACTGTATATACCTGTATACATAGAGTGACTATATGCCTGTACACGTGACACCTCTGGGGGATATACACTGACTGCATATACACCCTCATATAGATGTGTGTGTGTGTGTGTGTGTGTATATATACCTATACATAGTGTGATTGTATATTACTGTATACATGGTGTGACCTCCGGGGGGATATACACTTATGTGTGTGTGTGTTGGGGTGGATATACACAGACTGTGACCTACTCCTGTGCTCCGACTGTATAGACCCGTACACACAGTGGGGCCGTAAATATACCCATGCGTTGGATATATCCATTACTTTTACGCAGTGTGACTATATACCTATATACAGTGACTTACAGTAACAGTATATACATAGTATGACTATATATCTTTACACATGATAGTGATATATAGACTATGTACCTATATATGTTCTATATACATAGTGACTGTATACTGTACACATGGACATAGTGACTGGATAATATACCTGACCTAGTGACCATATAATATACCGGATCTCATATAGCACGTGTTACATACACATAATAGTGACTGTATAATATACCTGATGGCACATACACATAATAGTGACTGTATAATGTACCTGATGGCACATACACATAATAGTGACTGTATAATATACCTCATGGCACATACACATAATAGTGACTGTATAATGTACCTGATGGCACATACACATAATAGTGACTGTATAATATACCTCATGGCACATACACATAATAGTGACTGTATAATGTACCTGATGGCACATACACTTAATAGTGACTGTATAATGTACCTGATGGCACATACACATAATAGTGACTCTACCTGATGGGACATACACATAATAGTGACTGTATAATGTACCTGATGGCACATACACATAATAGTGACTGTATAATATACCTGATGGCACATACACATAATAGTGACTGTATAATATACCTGATGGCACATACACATAATAGTGACTGTATAATATACCTGATGGCACATACACATAATAGTGACTGTATAATATACCTCATGGCACATACACATAATAGTGACTGTATAATGTACCTGATGGCACATACACATAATAGTGACTGTATAATATGCCTGATGGCACATACACATAATAGTGACTGTATAATATACCTGATGGCACATACACATAATAGTGACTCTACCTGATGGCACATACACATAATAGTGACTGTATAATATACCTGATGGCACATACACATAATAGTGACTGTATAATATACCTGATGGCACATACACATAATAGTGACTGTATAATAAACCTGATGGCACATACACATAATAGTGACTGTATAATATACCTGATGGCACATACACATAATAGTGACTGTATAATATACCTGATGGCACATACACATAATAGTGACTCTACCTGATGGCACATACACATAATAGTGACTCTACCTGATGGCACATACACATAATAGTGACTCTACCTGATGGCACATACACATAATAGTGACTCTACCTGATGGCACATACACATAGTGACTGTATAATATACCTGATGGCACATACACATAATAGTGACTGTATATAATATACCTGATGGCACATACACATAATAGTGACTGTATAATGTACCTGATGGCACATACACATAATAGTGACTGTATAATATACCTGATGGCACATACACATAATAGTGACTGTATAATATACCTGATGGCACATACACATAATAGTGACTGTATAATATACCTGATGGCACATACACATAATAGTGACTGTATAATATACCCGATGGCACATACACATAATAGTGACTGTATAATATACCCGATGGCACATACACATAATAGTGACTGTATAATATACCCGATGGCACATACACATAATAGTGACTCTACCCGATGGCACATACACATAATAGTGACTCTACCTGATGGCACATACACATAATAGTGACTGTATAATATACCTGATGGGACATACACATAATAGTGACTCTACCTGATGGCACATACACATAATAGTGACTGTATAATATACCTGATGGCACATACACATAATAGTGACTGTATAATATACCTGATGGCACATACACATAATAGTGACTCTACCTGATGGCACATACACATAATAGTGACTGTATAATATATCTGACCTCCTCATATCATGTTATATAAACATGGGAGTGTTATCAGACCTTGAGCCGTTGCCCATAGCAGCCAATCAGATTTCAGCTTTGGTTTTTCAAAAATGAAAGCTGCTCTCTGATTGGTTGCTGCGGGGAAACTCTTCCTCTGCACAAGGCCTGATACCTCTCCCTCATGTCCACATGAAGATGTGGAAACCACCGTCTCTGGAGAGCGAGCGGCCTCTGGGGGGGCTTCACCCATGAGCAGGCCCTGATATGTTTGTGGATTGCACCATACGTGATGTAAGCTCAGGGCTGTGCACTACAAGAATGTCTTGTTCAGTGTGGAGAAAGCGGTGACACCCGGATACATTGTTACACAAGCCATACCCCCTGTGTGAGAACTGGTTGTACTGCCGCTGATGTTTGTTTTACACGGGGACAAAAGGCGGACTGTACATCAGGGACGGGTAACCTTCACCCTCCAGCTGTTGCAAAACTACAATTCCCATCATGCCTGGACAGCCAAAGCTAAAGCATATATTGCATCGCATTTGCTTTTACTGGTATAGTACTGATTGCTGTAGTCAACACAGTGGTTTTATACGGCGCAGGCCGAGAACGATCTCGGGATGTCTGTTACAATTTATGGCTTTAAAAAATGTTCATTTGAAATTTAAATGAGAACATTATGGGGGAGATTTATCAAAGGGTGTAAAATTTAGACTGGTGCAAACTACCCACAGCAACCAATCACAGCTCAGCTTCCAGCTCTGGTGAAAGGAAAGCTGAGCTGTGATTGGTTGCTGTGGGCAGTTTGCACCAGTCTAAATTTTACACCCTTTGATAAATCTCCCCCATTGTGTTAGAACAGTCGTAAGTAAGCAGTGTGCGATATAGCTGGGTTCACACAAGTTTTTGCAATCCGTTGTTTTGAAAAAACGGATGAAAAACTGATGAAAAAAACGGATGCAACTGTGTGCATCCGTTTTTCCATGTACTTCCATTATAAAAAAAAAAATTGGATCAGTTTTTTTTTTGTGTTTTTTTTTTGACTGACGCAAAACATGGTCGACCTCATTTTTATGTGCGTTTAAAAAAAAAACCTGATTATCTTTTAGGCTAGGTTCACACTGCGTTTTTGCAATCCGTTTAAAAAAAAAACCTTGCATTTGTGTGCATCCGTTTTTCCATTGACTTCCATTGTTAAAAAAAAAAAAAAAAGGATCAAAAGGGATCAGTTTGTTCTTTTTTTTTTTTTTGAACGGACACAAAAACGTAGCTGACACTACTTTTGTGTGTGTTTTAAAAAAAAAACATCCGTTTTGATCCAATTTTTTTTTACAATGGAAAAACGGATGCACACAAATGCATCAGTTTTTTCCATCTGTTTTTCATCCGTTTTTTGAAAAAGACGGATTGCAGTGTGAACCATAATGGAAGTCAATGGAAAAACAGATCAAAACAGATGCACACACATGCATCCGTTTAAAAAAAAAAGGATGAAAAAAATGCATTGCAAAAACGCAGCGCCATTACACCAACAGATCTGACGACAGATTTTCTGCCAAAGATTTGAAGCCAAACCCAGGAACAGACTATAATCAGAGAGCAGGTCATAAAAAAAAGACTGGATTTCTCCTCTTTTCAAATCCACTCCTGGCTTTGGCTTCAAATCTGCCGTCAGATCTGTTGGTGGAATAGGGCCTTTACTGAGATTCTAGCCTTTAGTCGCTGGGAGCTCATCCTTTTCATGGTCTTGTCGGGATGTCCTACCTGTGATGGTGAAAGTGTGAACACAGTGCTTGTTTTTAAAGAGGTTAGGCTAGGTTCGCATGACAATTTTGCAATCCTCCTCACTGTATCAGTTTTGCAAAACGTACAGAAAAACTTGGTGAACCATATTTTTGTGTACGTTTCAAAATGTAAAAAACCTGATCTGTTTTGATCCTTTTTTTTTTTTTTTTTAATAATGCAAGTCAATGGAGAACAGATCAAAACGCATGGCATACAACAGCATCTATTTTTACATTCGTTTTTTTTTCATAGAGAGGATACATTAAACAGATAGCAAAATTGTGATGTA
The DNA here is from genome assembly GCF_027789765.1 of Dendropsophus ebraccatus. Lineage (NCBI taxonomy): Eukaryota > Metazoa > Chordata > Amphibia > Anura > Hylidae > Dendropsophus > Dendropsophus ebraccatus. The sequence continues at coordinate 205,085,503 of NC_091454.1, forward strand.
AACCTAGCCTTATCCAGTGAAAATCATTTTCTTTCATCAACTGCTTTCAGAAAGTTATATAGATTTTTAATTTACTCCTATTTAAAAATCTCCAGTCTTCCCATACTTAGCAGCTGCTGTATGTCCTGCAGGAAGTGGTGTATTCTTTCCAGTCTGACACAGTGCTCTCTGCTGCCACCTCTGTCCATGTCAGGAACTGTCCAGATCAGTAGAGGTTTCCTATGGGGATTTACTGCTGCTCTGGACAGTTCCTGACACGGACAGAGGTGGCAGCAGAGAGCACTGTGTCAGACTGGAAAAAATACACCACTTCCTGCAGGACATACAGAAGCTGATAAGTTTGGAAAGACTTGAGATTTTTTAATAGAAGTAAATTACAAATCTAGATAACTTTCTGAAACCAGCTGATTTGAAAGAAAATGATTTTCGCTGGAGTACCCCTATAACAACTATAGTTCATTTCTTGTAGTGGTGGAGCCAGCACATTTTTATATTAAATGGAACCAGTCACCAAGCCACACATTAGATCACATTGATCTAATCGATCGGCATCATGTTATAGAACAGATTGATAAATATATTCATGGGAAAAGATTCAGTATAACTTGTTCCATGATCATTCTGTTATGAGTCCAGTGGGCGGGATCAATTGACTGGACGCTTTTAGGTTTAAATACTGATTTTTTTTCATATACATACACACATGCATAGCCCAGCCATCTTAAAGGGATCATCTAACAGAAAATATATGATCACTTATTCTGTGGCTAGGAGATGATTATATAAGTAAAGGTGCAGGGCTTTTAAGTTCTTTCTAAATATATATCTGTCTTATAATGGGTCCAAACTCTGAGACCAAACTTGGAAACCTCAGCTTGCTTACAAATGGGTCTGGCTGCTATTCTGTGAACAGCCAGGAGGCGCTGCTGTGCAGGGAGAACTTAGATGAGGAGATGGTGCTACACCAGCACTGTGGCCCCTTTTATTCTCAGGATCAGTGGGCGGCCCAGGGGTCAGGCTGTCACCAGTAACAATATGCCATCACTTATATAGTATAGGAAGGTAATAGCCCGTGTAGTACTGGGGACTATGTTACAGGGCACACGTCTCTACTGTGAGGAGGCCTGTGTGATCTGTACATATATAAGGCATCCGTTCATCCATCCCCTGTATCCTATAGGAGCCCCGCTGCTTGCATGTCACGCTCTCGATGATTGCTGCTTTTTCCATTACATTGGTGGGAGCTGTGAGTTTTCTCTCCGTGTGTCACTTGCCATTGGAATTTTTTTTTTGTCCCCCATGAGTGACAAGAATCTTGGGAAACCAATCACTACCCCCCCCCCCTTTTCCCCTCCTCAGTACTTATTCCTGGCGGCCACTGCTGTGTTCTTTACTGCTGGTGATAATTGTATTGTCTATGTTCTTTCTCACCCCTCCACCCCTATCCTCTTTTCACGTGTTTCTCAGCATTGTCGGATGAGGATGACGGGACACCTTTAGATCTGGGACGACCACAGATCTCAAAAGTGGATCAGGGCCGAGTCGAGAAAATGGCGTCTGATCAGAGCGGAGACAAAACGGAGGATGCTAAAGGTACGTGCCTGGTGTGTGTCATGTAGTGCTATTATGAGGCCAGTTTAGCTCGTCCCAAATGAATGACCCTAAGGCTATAGAGTAAGCCACGTTGGCTTTTGATGCGGTTTCTAATGGACAGGGAAAAAGTAGACTCTTATGTGACATGATTTGTCTGTCAGCCAATAGGTAGCTCTGATCACTAGATGTACATCAGACGGGAGTGGCATTACACCACAGGCCTCTATAAAAGTGAGGTCTGAAATCAAGCCCCACCGGACTTACTAAAGGCCCTATTACACGGAACGATTATCGGCCGATCGGATAATCGCCCCGTGTAATAGATGGGCAATGATCAGCCAACATGAACGATGTCGGTTGATCATTGCTGTCGTTTGCCTTTCAACATGTTAAAAGACAAACTACTATGATAGCAGTGATCTGCTGCCGTCGCTCCGTGGAACAGGAGCGGCAACAAACCGCTGCTATGGGCAGCCCCACGGCTCATCCTGCACTCACCCACTCGCTGCCGACGCGTGTAATAGCGGCTGCAGCAAGCGGGGAACGAGGAGCAAACGAGCGCTGATGGCGTTCGTTTGCTCCTCATAGTCGCATCATGTAATAGGGGCTTAAGAGGTGCACGCCTCATAGTAAATCTGTCTGCTCTGGAGCAGGTGTAGATTTCTTCTGTGGTTTATGCCTTCACAGCAGTTGCCTCCCCATATCACCCCCACTAGGGGGGAACCTAGACAGGGAGAGGGGCATCCGACTACTGTGAAACTAAATGACACTGTCCACCGACAAAATGAAGTGGCATCTAAGCTTGTGGTTGGTGCGGAGAACCGCACATAGAGTAAGCGGGGTGACTATCACTTTAAGTTCAGGACTGTTGCAGAAACCTGTTTCACCAAGTCTTAAATTTACTTTGTTCTCAAATAAAAAGTGATGATGTGTAAAGTTGTGTCTGGCTATATAACTATAGCTCAGGGCAGCAGTCAGCAGACTCAGGTGTTACCCACGTGGCTTGTTCTTCTAGCAGAGAGTGAGGACTGATCCCAAGCTGTGTAGTGATTATAGTGTACAAGCCTCTGCCATATAGATTGTGTACATCTGTAGGAGCAGAAGTTAGAATAAATAACCTCAGTTGACCGTGTGGGTCATTTAAAGACCATTACCAGACAAAACATTAGACATCTGTGTGACATAATTTTTTTTTTTTTAAGTTACTGACACACTTGACGGGGTTATGGAGTTCTTTAAAATAGTATCTGATCAGTGAGGGTCCGACTGCTGGAACCCTCATCAGTCATGAGACCATAGAGTCCCCACTATCGACAGGAGCTGCTTTCTGGTTTGTGCTTAAAGGGGTTGTCCACCAAAAATCTTTTTCTTTCAAATCAACTGATATCAGAAAGTTTTATATAGATTTGTAGTGTACTTCTATTAAAAAATCTCAAGTCATCCCATACTACTTAGCTGCTGTATGTCCTGCAGGAAATGTTTTATTTTCAGTCTGACACAGTGTCTGCTGACATCTCTGGCGGAGACAGGAACTGTCCAGAGCACGAGAGGTTTTCTATGGGGATTCATAGAAAACCGAGACAAAGTTCCTGTCTCGGCCAGAGATGTCAGCAGAGAGCACTGCGTCAGACTGAAAATAAAACATTTCCTGCATGACATACAGCAGCTGATAAGTATGGGAAGACTTGAGATTTTTTAATAGAAGTACATTACAAATCTATATAACTTTGTCATACCAGTTGATTTGAAACAAAAAGATTTTTGCTGGACAATCCCTTTAATATTCTTCAGTCCCATGGCGGACATACTTGCTGCCTTTTCCACTGATTCAGGGCACAAGGGACCCCATTTTTGTGAGAGTTAGGTATAGATAGGCAATAAGTGTTAATCTTTGGATAAGCCCTAATTCTACAGAAAGCAAGGCTTATTTTTTGTTATAGTTTCTATCTTTTCTAGTATCCAAGGATGCCATCTTTGTATGCAGAATAAATGTATACCCTTATCCTTTGGCTGTAGTGTGTACTAGGAAGTGCTGGGAGTCCACAGGGAGGAGCTTCAGTCTCTTCTATCAGGATGTTTCTCATACTTTCTTATGGTCATACTTTATTCTTATGGTCATGCCTTGTTCATGGTAGAAACTCTGTTGCAACCATTAGGCAGTAGTGTCGGTCAGTTTGACCATTCCGATCTGTCAGATCTGTCAGTGGCCCTCAAGCCATCGCAAAGCTACAACTCCTATCTTGGCAGATGGGACCTATAGTTTAGGGCACTGACTTACAGCATGATTTATATTTTTATGTGGAACATCTCAGATATTGTATTTAACTGCAAATCCACAGGTAAAATCTGCAGCACTCTCCTTGTGTGGATTCTTACTTACTGTTATAACACTTATATCATTTTTTTCTTCTCTGTTGCCCTGAAGAAAACACTTTCCAAATAACATACGTCTTGCTGACACTAGATACATAATGCATGAATCGTATGCCTGCCAAGGAATTTATCACCTTGTGATTTAAGAGTGTGTGTTTTTTTTTAATAGTATTAGCCTTGCACTAGTCACAGGATTGTAGTCGTAGTCAGAATATCCTTGCACTAGTTACAGGATTGCTTACATTTGCAGAGGCTTCATAGTAGAAATACCCTTGGGCCCCTTTTTTCCCCCCTTTCTATATATTTACCCGCTTAGTAATTTGAGTTTGTGATTGGTACCCCTTGCCAGGCCCTGGTCCCACTACGTGTGAGTTATGTGGAGCATGCTTCGAGACCCGGAAGGGCCTGTCCAGCCACGCGCGCTCCCACCTGCGGCACCTCGGGGTGCCAGAGTCGGAGAGCAGCGGGGCTCCCATTGACCTGCTGAACGAGCTGGCTAAACAGGGCAAACTGCCGAAAGACGAGAGTTTATTGGGGGCTAAGAAGGTGGCGAGCTCCCAGCCAGGATCCCCCAAGGCCCAGTGGGGGGAGGAGGACGGGCCTCTGAATCTGAGTGAGTGGTGTCGGGGGCAAGGGAAGGGGTCGTCAGGCTTTTTTTTTCAGGCTTTGGGGTGGGATGGTAGCGGCACCTCTTGTACTATACAGCCTATCTTGCCCCTTTCTTACTTCATTCCTTTCTTCTTTCCTTGTTTCCATCCTCTCTCATCATCTCTGTTGCATGTTCCCTCTTTGGTCTGTTTCTCCCCTCACATTATTTTCTTCCTCTTTATATCCATATACACTTTGTTATGGTTTTTAATCATGTATGTATACATTTCCCATGCATCATCCTTCATTACTCACCCATTTCCTCATTTCGTTCGTGTTGTCCGTTGTCCCCCCCCCCCCCCCTTCCTTTTTTTCTTCCCGTCCTTGTGTCATTCCTTCATTTCACAGCTGTAGAAGGTGAGACCGGCAGAGAAAATGACTGTCAGTTTTGTGGTGCTTGGTTTGAGACTCGAAAGGGCTTATCCAGCCATGCCCGCGCTCACTTGCGCCACTTGGGAGTGAACGATCCGGACTCTAAAGGTCATCCGATCGCGGCTCTCAACTCTCTAGTCAAAAGCGAAGAGTTCAAGAAGAGACTGTCCGGACATGTGCCGACCGATGACGATGATATTACCAAAGCTCCTGGCGAGGGCACCTCCAAAGAACCGGCCACAGATAAGAGCCCCGCAAACAGCTCAAAGGTCAAAGAAGCCAGCATCTTCACCAAGATGGCTGAAGCGGCAGACAAAGGGAATGATGACTCTTCCAGCGATGCCTCTGATGGCAGCCCTAGCCCTATGCCAGCAGAGAGCACTGTGAAGTTAGCAGACAGCACAGGACCAATAGAGACTTCTGCACACTTCAAGTGTCCCAGCGGCTCAGGAAGCAGCACCCAGATAAAGATTGTAGAAGCCGGCGCTCCGCACATACTGTTGCCTGACGTTGGTCCCCGTACCAAAATAATGGAGGCTGGCAGCCCGCAAAGAAAGCCAGATACTGTGCGCCTTCATGGCAAGATGGAAACCTCCAAACAATCTGCATTAACTGGGCTCGTCCATCCCAGGCCATCCCCATCTCACACTCCACCTACCAAAAAGTTGAAGATGTCTCCTTCACCCTGTAAACCCAACATGGAGTCTTACTGGTCACCAAAAAATGTTCCAACTCCTCTTAATCTGTGTAAGTATAATACTGTCTGACTAATACATGGAGGGTATAGGAAAGTGATACTTCCTGATTGGTGGGATAGATATTAGGCATCATTTTAAGGGGGAATTGAAAAAGTGTACCCACACAGCATGCCAGTGTACACAGTCTGGGCATCCTTGACCAGGAGGGCTGGTGCATCCACACTTCCATGCTGTCTGGGTAATCTTGTTGCCTTTGGCCGTAATATAAGAAGCGATGTCTGGTGGAAGCTTTCTCCGTGGAGTTGACGGACTAGTGTGGTCTATGGGGAATATGTTATCTCAGCTCTAGGCTTTAGCCTTGTTCTCCTATCCGGTATTGGGTTATAAAGTAGAATTCAGTACAGTAAGTTTACAGTAGCCGTTCCATGAATGGATGGAAGAACGATGCCTGTAGGAGCTCCTGAGGAGCCACTCTTACTCCATCTCTGGACAGACATTAAGTGGGTTGGATATAAATCTGTGGTCAGCTTAGAGAAATATTTCCATGCTTTGGCCAATCTTTGATGTCTGGGTCTCCTACTGATCCTGTAACACTACTCCATTCACAGCAGACAGCTTAGATGGGCAAGTGTAATCTAAAGGAGCTGCAGGACTTGGGGTATATACACACGGAGTAATTCTTCCTGAAAACTCTGGAGTCTATGGAGCTGGCGGAGAGGGAAGCAGGGATGAGTTTTCCGACAGAATTACTCCGTGTGCATATACCCTTAAAGGGGTTATCCAGTGCTACAAAAACATGGCCACTTTCTTTCAGAGACAACACGACTCTTGTCTCCAGTTCAGGTGCAGTTTGCAATTAAGCTCCATTAACTTAAATGGAACTGAGCAGCAAAACCCCGCCCAAGCTGGAGACAAGAGTGGGGCTGTCTCTGGAAGAAAGTGGCCATGTTTTTGTAGCGCTGGATAACCCCTTTAAAGGGGTTTTAAGGGCTGAAACGACTGCTTATCCTTGGGCTAGGCAGACACCTGGCTCCCCTGCCTATAAGCAAGCTGTTCAGTGCCCCGCACTACATGAAGAAGGCCGGAAGCTCTGCACCATTCATTATGCTGTGATTGCCCCAACTCCCATTAACTTCAATGGTAGCCAAGCTGCAGTTACCCAGCCTCACTGCAGTAATGAACAGCTCAGTGCTTCCAGACCCCTTCACTGTGTAGTAAAGGGTACCAAAGGGTAGTAGGTGTCAGCGATTGGGTTGTCTATCCTGATAAGGTATCAATCGTATCTGCCCATAAAATCCCCTTGAAAAAGTCCCACCCGAAGGATATATAAACTTCTGATCTCTGGGGGTCTCACTGCTGGGAATCCCCAATGATCGGGGTGAGTGGCTGAGTAGGGACCACACACACACGCACACACACGCGTGGTCATTGGGGATCCCTTTAAAGCGAGCACAAGCCCCCCTGTTCACATTGTAGTTTACTTGGAGGTAGCTCCTGGGCCGCCTCATACTAAAGGCAACTATAGCACAAAAGGTTTCATGCTAGGATTCCATATGTACAGTATTAGGTTTGTTTTGAAGAGTTTCTCTATTGTGGAGCATTCGTATACAATAGTTATTTAGAGAAATTTCTACCATCCAAAGTATAGAGATTCATTTACATGGTGCATTTACACAGACAGATTTATTTAACAGATTTTTGAAGCCAAAGCCAGCAATGGATTTGAAAAGAGGAGAAATCTGTCTTTCCTTTATGACATGTTCCTTGTTTATAGTCTGTTTCTGGCTTTGGCTTCAAAGGTCTGTCAGATTAATCCTTCTGTGTAAATGCACCCTTACCCATAGGGTATTGCTGAGTGGAATCGGTAGTTACAGGTAGTTTTTTTTTACGAAGCTTCACTCTGTGATCAGTGGTAATATGTACTGTAAGATCAGTGGGATAACATGGACAGGGCCCCTATAATGGCCAGCTATACTGTGATGCCTGTATAGTAGTACTGTTGTATCTGTTATGTCACGTGGCACAGTCACTGAATTGTTGCATTGTGATTGTTAATCGTTGCAGTTCTGCTTTTTCCTCTTTGCTGCATGGTTGTTGCTTTCAGGGATTTTGTGCTCTCTTTATGCATGGCAGCTTTATGGCTTGTGTTACCTGCTGCCGACACTAATTTTCTTATTTCTGCGACTAATAGTAATGCTTGCCTGATACCCCAGTATCCTATACCAAGACCCCGAATTCTTGGGGCAAACATACAAGAGATACCAACCCCCTTCTGTTACATACATTGGTTTATTAGAGAGGTATACTTGTAAGCTGTCATCCAGTTCGTCGTGACAGGCGTTACAAATGACACCAGAATTGGAGATGAATACTTGAAGGGGAACTCCAGTGTATTTTTTTTTTCTCTAAATCAACTAGTGTCAGAAAGTTATAAAGATTTGTTAATAACTATTTGTAATTTACTCTTTGCATTATTTTAAAATCTACAGTCTTCCAGTACTTTTCAGTTGCTGTATGCCCTGCAGGAAGTGGTGTATTCTTTCCAGCCAGACACAGTGCTCTCTGCTGCCACCTCTGTCCATGTCAGGAACTGTCCAGAGCAGGAGAGGTTTTCTATTAGGATTTGCTACTGCTCTGGACAGATCCTGACATGGACAGAGGTGGCAGCAGAGAGCACTGTGTCACACTGGAAAGAATACACCACTTTCCCGCAGGACATACAGCAGTTGATAAATACAAGAAGACTTGAGATTTTTTTTTTCAATTAATCTCATGTTCACATAATGTATGGGAAAAAAATAGCTCACTTATCGATCAGCCTGACACCAAAACAGCTTGTCTTCCATATCTTAAAGAGCTCTGTTGGATGCTATGGGCAAAACCGATTGATAAATCAAGGGGAAATTGTGTGAACATGTCCTCAAAATGAGAGAAATATAGCACTCCTAGGAATATGCTTTTATAGTACTATAGCACCCATACCATTATGAGCATCTTATGCTCATCTCTGATGGTTTGGACCTATAGGCACCATGGTCACTTCACTTGGGGGGAGCTTCACTTGTGAGTCACTTGTTACCATATCATAGCGCCACTAAACACCATTCTCGCTTTAGTGGCATTGACTTAGCAATGCATTATGTGGTTACCCATTTATATGAATGGGTGGTATGTAATACTGCATTTCCCTATTGGAAGAGTTGATTTTAGGAGAGGGACTTGTGATGGCTTGGTCACAGGGGAGACCACTTATATGGACCCCTTTAATGTGTGACTTATAATTTTTACTTTTCAACACACATATATAATAAAAAAAAAAAATTATATATACTACCGCAGATTCACCAATACAAGCAGCATCACCTTTTCAGCTTGCGTTAAAATTTTTTAAATTTTTTTTGGCTCCATATTGGTTCTTTGTATTTTGCATGGCTCGAGCGAGCGCCTTGGCTTTATCCTTCAGTCCCCGCACCACTTTCTCTGCTTGCAGATGAATTGATTTGCTCACCTTGGTTATGATACATAGCATTATCAATGACGACTTAGTGATTTACCGCTTTGCTTTGCTACTGACCATTGAATCCTTACGCCTGTGACGTTTCATGGTCTTGCTCGGTTGCACAGCTATAGACTTTCTCCTTCAGGTGGCTGCCTGGCTTGCGGGGTGATGTGGACACTGCCGCTGCTCAGTTACTGTAAATGTGTAAATTACTAAAAGGGTTTTTTGGACATCCATGTTGTATTAGCATAGGCTAAGCCACATGAGTGTGTGGAAATCCTCTTACTGCCCCCATGCCACCCCTTTTTGTTTTTTCAAGGCAACCATTTATTTGTCCTCCCCTCCTTCCTCAGCCCCAAGTTCGGAAGAAGTCCGCTGCGAGTTCTGCGGCGAGTTCTTTGAGAACCGAAAGGGCCTATCGAGCCACGCACGCTCCCACCTGCGCCAGATGGGCGTCACAGAGTGGCATGTCAACGGCTCACCCATCGACACCCTGAGGGAGATCTTGGCCACAGGGAACTGCCCCAGGTCGGCCAACAGAATTGGAGGCCCCAACCCGGACAAGCTCCACTCTCATCATCCTCCCTCTTCCCCCTCTGGATCCCACCCATTCAGTGGGTTATCTCCAACAATGCAACGCAAGCCTCATCATCTTCCCACCTTCACGGCCAGCGAATGGCCCGGCGATCTGTCACCTCTCAACTTGTGTAAGTGGGCCAGCGATCCGCAAGCTCTACATGTACATTGCTCCGTCATCTTCATCGCTTCCCATCTTGTCTGTTGCATTCATCTTTTAGTCAATGATCCCTTCCTCTATACCAGTAACTCTTACAGTCAGGGTTGTGACTCTGTTGGTAGGATATTGGCGCAAGGTTAGAGAGATGTGGTGATGGCCCATTGGCATATTCTCCTTGTGAGGTTTAATTGCTGTTTTTTCCTCTGACTAGCAGTACTTAATTTGGAGAGGGGGGGGGGGGGGGGCTTGCATTGCATACTCAACAGTGTAAGTAGTTTTATCATTTTTTGTAGGTTTTTTTAGGGTATCGAACATAATTTTTATCAATTTTGTTGACTTGGTAGACCCCAAAGCAACCCAACTAAGTTGAGAGAGGGATTTGGTGGGGGGGGGGGGGGGTTGGGGTGAGTAGGGGTGGCTGTATCATGGCATCCCACCAATACTTTGATAATTTGGTCATATTAAACTTTCTATAGTCGAAAAGTAGGGTAAGAATTAAAAAAAATTGGCAATGTAATTCATCCCGATTCAATCTAGCCAGTAATAGCCACCAGATTGACATGTGTACATGTTTGAGGTGAAAGGAAGAGTCCTGTCTTTCCATTGAAGCAACGCTAAACCTGACTACTTTTGAGATTGTCGGATCCCGGCAGGGGAGCATGTGTGTGTTTTGAGCCTTGTAAGGGAGACGATCTGGCTGCTTTGTGTCAGTCCTGGAGCATATTCTGCTATTGCCCTCTGTATTTTTACCCTTTTTCAGTGTGATCCTTCTCATTTGCTTTTTTCATTATTTGACTGTATTATGAGTCGGCGTCTCTTGTCCTTCCTAAAAAAATATATATATATTTTTTTCATCTCTTCCTCCCTCCAGCCTCTAGGGCAGACCCCACCCGTGATATCCGCTGTGAGTTCTGCAATGAGTTTTTTGAGAACCGCAAGGGGCTGTCAAGCCATGCCCGCTCCCATCTACGGCAAATGGGAGTTACCGAATGGCACGTTAACGGTTCGCCTATCGACACGCTGCGGGAAATCATTCGCAAAAGGCGCCCGACTCTACAGCAGTCACTTACTACCATCAAAAAGGAACCACGAGGGGATGATGAACCACCCAGTCCATCACAGAGACTGTCTCCCCTTGGGATGGGCTCTCATGGAATGCCCCGAGATATGTCCGTTTCTCCCCATGGACGTCCCCATAACAACTTCCTGTCTCCAATGCCAGCTAAGAGGCCAATGTCTCATGGACCACGACAGCCTGATCCGAGAGGCTATGTGAATATAGAGCCAAAGACTTCCCATCAGCCTAAGTCTTACATGCAGGGAGAACCTAGGCCAAAAACCTTCCTTCACGAGGACGATAGGCCCAAGACCTTTCTTCAAAGTGACGGGAGACCCAAAACATTCTTGCAGACCGCCGATGGCAGGCCAAAGACTTTCATTCATGACGGGAGACCAAAGGGCTTCTTGACGGCAGACCACAGACCCAAGGCATTTGTGCACGGGGATCACAAGCCCAAGGCCTTCATCCAAGGTGACGGTAGACCTAGACCGTATCTAACTGGGGATGGAAAGCCCAAACACTTCATGCATGGTGACACCAAACCCAAGGTGTACTCACCTGATGGCAAGCCAAAGGCCTACATCCAGACAGAGCTTCCATTCAAGGTGAAGGTGAAGTCCTCTCCAGAGAAAGCAGTAACTTCATGTAAGTAGATTGTTATATAAACCTGGTGTTTGTAACCGTGTCGTCTTCGTGATATTAATTTATTTTTTTTTCTTTCAATTTTTATATCCCCAACACCCTTTGACCTTCTACAGTGGAGGCTTGTTGTGAACTATGCGGGCTCTTCTTTGAAAATCGGAAGGCGCTTGCCAGCCACGCAAGGGCTCACCTTCGCCAGTTCGGAGTTACAGAATGGTGTGTCAATGGGTCACCCATAGAAACACTGCGTGAGTGGATGAAGCAGCGGCCTCAGAAGGCTGGCGCTTATCTCAGTTACATTCAAGGAGGGCGGCCCTACACTAAAAAGTTCAAGCGCGCCTTGCAGTCACCAAAGCCGGGAGTACCTGAAAGGGAGAGCCCGGCCGTGATCCCAGGGAAAGTGGTGGAAGCAGAACGCATTGCCGGAGCACAAGGGCCAGTGGCCGAGAAGCCGGCAGAAGTTCACGGGCACAGTAAGTGGATACGCACGCTTTGCAACTTTGATTCTATTGTGTTTATACGGCTCCTTTGCAGATCGATGCGACGCCATGGTTACAGACTACACCGTGTAGTCGGAAACAGAGTAGAATGTAGACAAAGGGAAATGGAGGATTACATTTTAAGGGGTTGTTTGCCAAAAAAAAGTCTTTTAAATCTGGTGCCAGAAATTTGTAATTTACTTCTATTAAAAATCTTACGTTTTCTGTACTTATCAGCTGCTGTATGTCCTGCATGAAGTTATATTCTTTCCAGTCTGGAGAACAGGAAAGTTTTTCTGTGGGGATTTGCTACTGCTCTGGACAGTTTCTGACATGGACAGAGGTGGCCACACCACTTCCTGTAGGACATAGAGCAGCTGATAAGTACTGAAAGTAAATTACAAATTTGTAGCACCAGTTGATTGGAAAGAAAAACGTCTCTTGGTTATCTACCCCTTTAATGGAGGGTTTGTAGTCTATCATGAAGACACGTGTGAGCGGTGTTTAAACTCATTTATGGTTGGTTTCATGCACATAACTTTTCTCAAAAAGTCATGTTTTTGTGGCCAAAGATGGCTATGGATATGGCGGTTCTTTCCTGTCATTCCTTCTTATTCCAGTGATAAGTTACAAAGTTACACAAAATGAGGTCTGGGTACACAACTAGAATATGAACTAATGTGTGTTCTCATGCCAAACAGAACCGGAGAGGCGTCATCCCAAGCCTGCCGAAGTTCCACCTACACGTGATGAGGCGCTCTCTGACCACCCTTCCAAAGCAGAAGATCCTCGACCCCCTGTAAGAGCTCGTCCTGTCCCCTCTTTGGTGCCAAGGCCTCCACAGACGTCTTTGGTCAAGTTTGTGGGAAATATATACACATTGAAATGCAGGTGAGGAATCTTACTATTTGTTGTTGGATCTTCTGCCCTTTATATCCTATTTACTGTGAGATAAGGAGAATTTGTCATCAGAAAATACCTATTGAAATCACATTTTGATGTTTAAACATATTTGAGTTTTCTGTTATTTCAAAATTTCCATGCTACTTTTTATTTCGAAATATTGCTGTTTCTTCTATTGTTACCAGTGAAACGACGCTAAGGCCTCCTATATATGACCATATACCGTGTTCTCCAAAAATATAGGGCTTATTTTTGCGGTAGGTCTTATTTTCGGAGAAACACTGTAGCCCCAGTCTGTACCTTTAGTCGCCATACTATATCTGTTCGTCTTCTATACTGTAGGTTGGCCCCTATTCTGTATACCTCCCACTGGAGTTCTTCCCCCATACTGTATCCATCCTCTTCTGCAGTAAGTGAAGCCCCCCCCCCCCCCTCAGCACCCGATCTGGTCAGCTGATTTAAAATATAAGCCCTACTCCGAGAATAAGCCCTAGTTACAGCTTGCTTCACAAAGCCGGCAAAATGAGGTTAGGGCTTGTTTTCAAGTTCTTATTTTCGGACAAACGTAATTACGGACAATATAGAACCTATAGATTTCTTTGGGGGCAATGCAGGGTCCATATATTTGCAGAGACTCCAGTCCACGTTAAAATTAGGACATGCACTTATACTGTCTGTATTTGCAGTTTTCCTGCTGCGGAACTTTGGTCAATGCATATGGCCCAACACTATTAAAGTTTTGTATTGCCCCCCAAAAGTTATACAAAGTTATAATGTACAGCCAGGAAGCCCTGAGAGAGTTGTCCACACTGTTTATGACTGAATCGGAGAGGCCGTATCCGGTATAGCCAACCATTGCAGCCAAATCTTATCAAATTTTTTGGGGCACTTTTTTTTCTGGTAAAGCACTCTAACCAATATACACTTATTACGGGAAATGCTTATAAAGTGCTCTTTTTCCCTGCACTTACTACTGCATCAAGGCTTCACTTCCTGGATAAACATGGTGATGTCACTTCCTGAATAAAATTGTGATGTCACGACCCGACTCTCGGAGCTGTGGGTGCTGGAGAGGATGATGGCAGGGGGACACTGAGGGACACAGGGCACTGAAGGGAACACCTGAGCATCCCCCTGCCATTATCCTCTCCAGCAGCCACAGCCCGCACAGCTCCGGGATTCGGGTCGTGACATCACCATTTTATCCAGGAAGTTACATCACCATTTTATCCAGGAAGTGACATCACCATGTTATCCAGAAAGTGAAGCCTTGATGCTGTAATAAGTGCAGGGAAAAAAGCACTTTATAAGCATTTCCCATAATAAGTGTATATTGGGGATTTGTGTATATTGTGGATTAGTGAATTTTCACAGGACTTCTCCTTTAATTCCATATGCTTAGTGTCCTGCCATGACTAATATACTTGTTCTGTGTTTGTTAGTAAATACTCACTTTCTTTTTTTGTCCTTTCATCCAACCAGATTCTGTGATATCCAGTTCCAGGGTCCACTTTCCATCCAGGAGCAATGGGTCCGTCACCTCCAACATCACATATTGGAAACGAACTTCTCTAAATCCTCCAGCCCACCACATGACCTGTCCTCACAGGAGCAGCAACCTGAGCCAGCCAAAGCTCAGTAACAGGCAGTAGACCAGATGAACAGATTGCGTGTCTATTGGGCTACGGTAACATGCAATTTGAAACAGGACAGAGACTGACGTAAATAATAGTAGGATCCAATGGACATTTTAGAAGATGGGTAATGGAGAAGAAAAGAAGCACCTTCCAAGGTTGCACAAGCTGGTATTGCAGTATGTAAGGGGTGGAGGAGGATGGTTATGAAGCCAAGGATGGCTTTGTTGAGTAGCTGGACTGGTAAGTCTTACAAAGCCCAGCTACTTGACCTCAGGCAATGAAGAATGTTGTGTAATACAAGGTGGAAGAATAAAGCTGTGATCTGGTGACTTCTATCTGCCGGGTGGGTGTTTCACTGTCCCTGCCAACCCACAGGCCCATTTTGTCTTCCCTCTCCCTTGGTTTGTTGACACATCACCTCCTTCCCCTTTTTGTAAACTTGACATTATGGTTATTGCATTTCCTGACCAGATGTAGAGCAGAGAGCAGACTGAGATAGAACCCTGTAGTTATTTGGGTACTACATAGCTTTATGATTGCATTGAACTACTATTGAATTCTGCTTTGCACTGGTTGACCGGCTTATCCAGTCAGCAATACATGCCCACTTAGGTCATTGTTGGCAAACATTAGTTAAAGGGGTTGGACACTTCATAGTAAAATTGCTCAGTGTACAGTATTAACTGTACTCACTGTATATACTGACAGCAGCTTCCTGTGTACCTCAGCCTAAAATCAGACTCCCCTCCTCCAGGCTGTGCTGTCCTGCTCCAGGTGAGTCTGTACATAAGATGGCTGACATGGAGGAGCATGTGACCATGCCCCGCCTCCTGTGTTCACCACTGAACCTGTATATGCCTATGGAGGACACTATTAGCGGGGCATGGTCACATGCTTCTCCATGTCGGCCATCTTATGAACAGACTCTCCACAGCAGCACAGCACAGCCTGGAGGAGGGGAGTCTAATGTTAGCTCTATGAGGTACACAGGGAGCTGCTGTCAGTATATACAGTGAGTACTCTTACTAAAACTGTACACTGAGCTATTTTACTATAAAGTGTCCAGCCTCGTTAAATGCATCTGAAATAAGGAAACAGCAATTTTAATTAAAAAAGAAATTGGGTATACAGCTTCTATGCAAACCGATGTGGCTTCATCTTTGCAGACTACAAATAGACGACACAACGTCTGAACCTGCATTCTACTCGCTCTATCGAAAAACTAACCGCACAGTTTGCAGTATGTAACCATGTAGACACATCAGTGATCATAGGAGCTGTATACACAATGTAGGATGGTTTTAATCCTAGCTGGTAAAGTCAGTACCCCACCTCTCTATGGGGATAGCCTTGTAAGAGCAATAATAGCTTTGCAGAATCTTATAGGTAACCTGCAGGCAAAATACTTAGCTGTGCCCAGATCGTGGAGAAGTCACATGGCCTTGTGCAAGCAACCGGGCCATCCCAGAAAGCAGAATGACAATCAGAACGACAATAGAAAATAAAGGAGGCGCGAACAGCCTCATCAGATATTTTTTTCCTTTTTATAGTGTCTTGTTTCTTAAAGAATCCCTATAGAAAATAAGTTGCACATTTATTTTTTCTTTTTATCAGTTTTCTATGCAGCAAAGATACAGTCTGCAGTCATGTTCTCTGTCTTACTGATGAAATACAGTGCATGAAGGCAAAGTGATGGGGTTACCTCTAAAGAGAACCCTAGTCAATGTCTCACCAGGTTAAAGGGATATTCCAGGGCCTGATGACTTGGAAGGGGGGAGGTGTCTGATCTCAGAAAGTACACTAGCTTCAGTTTCCCAAACTGGGACAGACTTTCCAAGGTGAGTCAGGTCCTAGCGGTTAGACAAGGGATGGGGAACCTTTGGACCTCCAGCTGTTGCAAAACTACAACTCCCATCATGCCTGGACAGCCAAAGCTTCGCTTTGCCAGGCATGATGGGAATTGTAGTTTTGCAACAGCTGGAGGTCCAAAGGTTCCCCATCCCTGGGTTAGACACTAATCATGTAGCTGCTGGAATACAAACAGCTGCAACTACAGAAGGAGCACCCCTATAGGTCCGCTCCTTCAGGCTGTCCAATGCTGATCAACAGCTTTCTTCCTATGCCCGGTATTGACAGAAAATATTAACCATAGTAAGCGATCTCCTGGCACCCTGTTTTTCCTGATAGCGGAGTGACTTTTTATTCTTTTAAATACCTTCCCCCCCCCCCCCCCCCTGTGTCCTCGTACACTGCTTTTAAAGAGTTGCTCAGTTTAGGGAAAGCATTTTTATATACCCCATTAGAGAATTCATACAGCGGCAGGATCCTTCTCTCTTGTTCTCAGTAATTGCTCTCCACTACGACCATCTCTTTGTGGAGGTCCTGTCTTGCGTTGCTCCTGTTGATGTGAATGGTTAGTTGGTGATGGTCTTAATGCCCAGACCACAACCAATCAAAACTTTTTTTGTCCTGTCTCCGGGACGTTTATTTTTTTAAATGACAATATCCTTTTAAAGTTGCCCCTTTAATTCCATTCAAACCCCTCGCCCCCGCCCCCATGGGGTGTAGAGTGTGGCAATAATTCTAGTCTCGAATTCTTCGACATATATTCGTGTCTCCATGGCAGACTGCCTGACCTCTTTAGTAAAGATTGATAGGGTAGTTTATCTGTAGTAACCAGATGTAATATTGGCAGTAGTCACACCATGTCACTCTCAAGTATCTTGGGGTTTTTTTTTCTTTCCCCTCTACCTAAAAAAATTTACTTTTTTTTTTTTAAAGCTTGACTGTCATTCTGCAACATTACCACCACATCATAACCCCTGCGCTTTGTGGTAAATGCTGCAATTTACAGCAACTTGGAGATGACCCAAGTGTCTGTATCTCTTACATGACCCGGCGGTCATACACGACTGCAGGATCAGACTCCGGAGTTTTGTTATATTGTTGTATGTACAGGTAATGGGCCGCTCTAAGCATAAAGATCCCATTATAAACTCCATACTTCCATTCTAAATGGAACATGGAGTACCACCACCCATATGGTATAGTCCAGTGACAGGACGTTACCGCTTACTGGCTATGAGGTGGAGCCGTTCTTTAAGGTTATGCATCGTTTCAGAGGACAGGTAAGAGCCTAGACTTTGGCGCTGGCGGCCCGTAGTGTTGGAGAAGGGCCGATGTGTCCAGGCCGTTTCTTATCTTCACTCGGTTGTTGGTGTCCTATAGAATACGGGGACAGTTATCAGGCAAGGAGCCTATATGTATATAATATATACGTTGTAATATTGTGGTTGTATATCTTGTCACTACCCTCCCCCTCCCCTTATTTGGGGCACCACATCTACGATTTTAGTTACTCAGTATTTTACAGGATCTAAATCCCCAAAAATCTGTTCACCTTTTTGTATCCAAGGACAAATATAACCTCCCCCCCCCCACCTGAATGTATTCACAATTCACTATAATTTTTTTTTTTTTTTTTAGCATACCCTAATGTGTGTTGGGGTGTGAGGATTCTACTTCTCCTCTTGAATGTGGAGGGCTCTTATTTATTGGGGCTAGATTACAATGACGTCCTCCAGGTCGGACCATGGCACAGCCTCCTGTATACATTGGGGTAGAGGTGACTTAGCTCCTACTTTCTATCATTTGTCTTCCACTGTTCCTATGTTAGTTATCACTGGAAGCTGTTACCGAACATTTCCTACTCGTGACTACAAGAGCGCCATTGGGTATATTGGCTTATGGCAGGGGGGGCGCCATCGCACCCACTTTATGATGCAGCTTCTACATATAGGACTCCTAGTAGGATTTGTTCTTATTTCCACCCCATGAAATGGGGCATTTCATACATTTTTATATCCTTTTTTTTTTTTTCCCCTCCTTCCCCTTGAGCTGAAAACTATGATGTGAACCATTCTTCACCCCCATACCTGTATGATATGACCTTCTTATGGTAACCTGCTGTTTAATTTCCACATTCAGATCACTTTGATTTACTATGTTAATGTGTAGAATTTCAAGTAAAGCATTCAGTTTTTACCCTCCATGAGACGTCTGGTTATTTTCACCACACTATCGGTTCATTGGTTTAAAGGGGTTATCCAGCGATACAAAAACATGGCTACTTTTCCCTCTCTCTTGTCCCCAGTTAAGGTGCGGTTTGCAATTAAGCTCCATTTACTTCAATAGAACCGAGATTGAAACCCCACCCAATCTGGAGACAAGAGAGAGGGAAAAGGTGGCCATGTTTTTGTAGCGCTGGATAACCCCTTTAAACGCCATATGCGCGCGCGCACACACATACTTGGCTTTTATCAAAAGTGTCAGCGAATGGGAAATCTAACTAGAGATGTGTAAGATCGCCTTTATACGACATGTAGACCAGGGATGGGGAACCTCCGGCCCTCCAGCGCCAAACTACAACTCCCATCATGCCCGGACAGCCTTTGGCTGTCCGGGCATGATGGGAGTTGTAGTTTGGCAACAGCTGGAGGGCCAAAGGTTCCCCATCCCTGATGTAGCCTATGACCTCTCTTCCAGGACTCCTGGTACAGGTGATCCCCTCCCACCACCAGGCCGTCAGAACAACTTCAATCATGATCCTTGGTTGTTCACATTGGCATCATGGTCTTTTTGGATTTGTTGTATATAATTTATCCAAGCAACGCCCAATGGAGGGTGTAACCAGAGACCTGACGGACGATGTGATATGGAACGCAATTCGGAGTTCTCTGCATCATTGTTTATGTTGGGAGCTTTAGAAACGGTTTAAACCCATAACTGTCTGTACAGTAGCGCAAAGATTGTTTAAATCTTTGCGCTACTGTACTGACAGTTATGGGTTTAAACAGTTTCGAAGCTCCCAACATAATAATATAAACGATGATGCGGAGAACTTCGAATTCCGTTCCATATCACATTGGGGGAGATTTATCAAACATGGTGTAAAGTGAAACTGGCTCAGTTGCCCCTAGCAACCAATCAGATTCCACCTTTCATTCTTCAGACTCTTTGGAAAATGAAAGGTGGAATCTGGTTGCTAGGGGCAACTAAAACAATTCTACTTTACACCAGTTTGATAAACTCCTCCTATGTCTGTATTTATGGACCGTGCACAGAATGTGTGAATGCCTTCTTAGTCAATTTAGTTCCACGCCGGATCTTAAAATCCTTTTTCGATTTAAAAAAAAAAAAAAAAAAGTACACCATACAGCGCTGTTTATCCAGTCAACAGGACCAGGAATGGGCGAATTTACAGTAGGAGTAGGAGCACTTTATTAGGATTGGCTGGCAGATTGTCAGGCTGCGGGCTTTGAAGTCTGTGCTGTTTCGTGCCGCTTTCCCCTAGGTATCAGGAAAAGCTGGATCCAGTAATGAGAAACAAGTTTCCAAGGACTGTATCCAGCAGGTAATGTATGTTCTTAGCAGCGAGGGGGGGGGGGGGGTTAACGCACATACAGCAGGATGTCATCCCATTGCCAGTATGTGCTTTATAGGAATGAATGGGACTGGATCCACAGCGGATCCGGTAGGTCTGAAGGCATCCTGAGGGTGCCTTTACACATACAGGTTCCGCAGCAGATTTCATATTAATGTAACTAAATAACTTACTGAACACAGCATCAAATCTGCTGCCGATCCTGTACGTGTGAACACACCTTATAGACATAAAGTAGGGAGTGATGGAAGATAACTGCCAGACCTCTTTGTTTTTGAAGAGACAAGCTGCTGCCCTCTAGCTGTGGCTTACCCCTCCCCATAGAGAACACAGTGGACAGGAGACAGGGGTTTGGCTGAATAATCATATAAACATTTATATATATATATTACACAGTGTATTTACTGTGTCATATATATATATATATATATATTATTTTTTTTTTTTTAACCAGATCACTGCTTTTAGAGCAGAGTGGTGGTTGGTAACCTAGACAACTTTGGTAGGGAAACGACCCCATCTTGCTGCAGCTACAAATGTACGAGAAACGCAACATGGCACTATGGCTGTTTGTGGTTTTCAGTCACATGAGTAAGGCTAAATTCACACATGCTTAGGATATGTTTTTTCAGTGCATTTGTGATCAGCATCTAAAAACTGCATAGTAAAAAACTCCAGCAGCATAGAATGTTAACACAGATGAAAAAACGCAAGACTAGTAAAAACAATAGAACAAACCTCAAGAGGTTTTTACTCTTGTGTTTTCTTCATGCGGTTTCTTCAATTGTAACTTCAAGGTATAAACTCAGTTACAGTTTGCTATGCCTTAAAAAAAAACAAAAAAAAAAACATTCACAACAGAGCAACGCTTATCCTTAGTCACGTGACCGCCCACACCAACAGACCAGTTTGCTTGGCCGCACAAAACATAGACAAGACTTCCTAGGAAAGTAAGAACTCAATGGCGGGAGCATGGAGATTATATCCAATCATAACGGGGGATTGATAAATGACAAGTGAAGACGATCAATAGGCGCTTAAGAAGGAGAGCCGCAGCCAGTAGCGCAATAGTGTGGGTGGAATTACTGATTACAGGATATAAGAGTCTCAACATGGAGGGGAGATGGATACATGGGAACTCCCTGGAAGAGACGGTGTGCAGTAGGCTGTAGTTGCCGTCTACATTCCCTCAGTTACCCCACATTATAGTTAGGTCTCCCTTGTACTCACCTCTTCCTGTTCCCCCACATTGTAGTTAGGTCTCCCTTGTTCCAGTGTACTCACCTCTCCCTGTTCCCCCACATTGTAGTTAGTTCTCCCTTGTACTCACCTCTCCCTGTTCCCCCAGCAGCTCCTCTTCCTGGTGCAGATAGTGAGGTGCAGTGATATGGTGCTGCTGGCTCCCTATTTCATTGTATTTTTCAACTCTCTATGTTCCAGAACCTGGGGCCCTCAGGTCAGGGCTCTTAAAGGGGTATTCCAGGAAAAATCAACTTTTCTCCTATCCACAGGATATAGGAAAAGTAGGAGATTATGGGGGTCCCCTGTACACCCTGGTGATCTCCGTATCAGGCACCGACGGCTTTATTATGACCCAGACCTCGCCGCAGGACTTCACGATTACATTAGTATACCCGCGGCGTCCACCAGAGCCCGTTACATGCCGCTGTCATGATTTGACAGCGGAATTTAATGGGTTTAACTACCGGAGCAGAGAGCAAAGTTACAGGGGGAGATAAGCGATCGGCTGTCATACTGACAGCTGATCCCCCCGCGATGCTGGAGCAGGAGAGCATTCTGATACATACACTGTAAAAAGGCGTATGTATCGGAATAAAGCCCATTAGTGACCGCCATGAAAAGGAGTATTGGCGGTCACTAACAGGTTAAAGGGGTAGTGCGGTGTTCAACTTTGTAATGTGTGTTATATAAGTGAATGGCCCCCTGCCCCGTGTTCCCCCCCACCCCCGGAAGTGTGGTGCAGTATACTCACCGAATCACTGTTGACCCCGGCCACCATCTTGGGTCGAACACGTCATCTTCAGGAGGCTGGCCGAACCGCTCCAGCGCGTCATCAGCTGCTCAGCCGCCATTGGCTGAGCATAACTATACTCAGCCAATAGCGGCTGAGCAGCTGATGACGCGCTGGAGGGTGGCCGGCATGAGGGAGGGCTGGAGCGGTTCCGCCGGCCTCCTGAAGATGACGTGTTCGACCCAAGATGGCGGTCGAGGTCAACAGTGATTTGGTGAGTATATTGCACTACACTTCCGGGGGTGGGGGGGAACACGGGGCAGGGGGCCATTCACTTAAATAACACACATTACAAAGTTGTATAACTTTGTAATGTGTGTTATTTAGTGAATAAATGTTGAACACTGCACTACCCCTTTAAGGAATGTGAATATCTCTACGTGTTTAGAAGGGCGCCATATTGTAATGGCTTCACAAAATATACAAAATATGACATCCTAGAAGTTTACACTTGGGCTCTGACCTGAGGCCCCCAGGTTGTGGAACAAAGACAGAGCTGAAACGTACAATTGAACAATGAGCCAGTCGCTCAGGACAGCAGCTTGCTAGCACAGCCAGCACCGTATCAGTGCACCTCACTGCCTGCACCAGGAAGAGGAGCTGCTGTGGGAACAGGAAGAGGCGAGTATATGGGAGACAGAACTACAATGTGGGGGAACAGGGAGAGGTGAGTATATGGGAGACCTAATTACAATGTGGGGGAACAGGGAGAGGTGAGTATATGGGAGACCTTACTACAATGTGGGGGAACAGGGAGAGGTGAGTATATGGGAGACAGAACTACAATTTGGGGGAACAGGGAGAGGTGAGTATATGGGAGATCTAACAACAGTGTGGGGGAACAGGGAGAGGTGAGTATATGGGAGACCTAATTACAATGTGGGGGAACAGGGAGAGGTGAGTATATGGGAGACAGAACTACAATGTGGGGGAACAGGGAGAGGCGAGTATATGGGAGACAGAACTACAATTTGGGGGAACAGGGAGAGGTGAGTATATGGGAGATCTAACTACAGTGTGGGGGCACAGGGAAAGGTGAGTATATGGGAGACATAACTACAATGTGGGGGAACAGGGAGAGGTGAGTATATGGGAGAGAGAACTACAATGTGGGGGAACAGGGACAGGTGAGTATATGGGAGACATAACTACAATGTGGGGGAACAGGGAGAGGTGAGTATATAGGAGATCTAACTACAATGTGGGGAACAGGGAGAGGTGAGTATATGGGAGACATAACTACAATGTGGGGGAACAGGGAGAGGTGAGTATATGAGAGACAGAACTACAATGTGGGGGAACAGGGAGAGGTGAGTATATGGGAGACCTTACTACAATGTGGGGGAACAGGGAGAGGTGAGTATATGGGAGACCTTACTACAATGTGGGGGAACAGGGAGAGGTGAGTATATGGGAGACATAACCACAATGTGGGGGAACTGAAGGAATATAGACGTCTGCGACCAATGGGGGAGATTTATCAAACATGGTGTAAAATGAAACTGGCTCAGTTGCCCCTAGCAACCAATCAGATTCCACATTTCATTCCTCACAGGTTCTTTGGACAACGAAAGGTGGAATCTGATTGGTTGCTACGGGCAACTGAGTCAGTTTCACTTTACACCATGTTTGATAAATCTCCCCCAATATCTCTACAATTGTTACTACAACCCTGAATAAATCCCGGGAATTACATACTGCCGCACTGCACGCACCCTCTCTTCCAGGGAATCCCTCTCTTCCCACATCTCTATCTCCGCTCCATGCTGAGACTCCGTAACTTGTTTCTCGTCACGTTTACAGGTAACTCCGCCCACACTGTTGCGCTATTGGCTGCAGCTCTCCTTCTCAACCGCTTATTGGTCACACGTCCTTTACCTTTCCCCGCTGTAATTGGGTATTATGTCAACGCTCCGCCCTTTTTCGGCATTGAATTCTGAAGTCCCGCCTAGCGTTAGTCACGTGACAGCTCCCGTCGGCTGAACCATTTCATTGGCCAACATAAAAGATCGAGGGCGGTACTTTCTAGAGACGGAAAAACTCAAGGCCGGAAAAGGCGGAAGCATAGAGATTACAACCAATCATAAGGGGAATCAATAAATGACAAGTGACTGTGACCAATGAGCGCTTGAGAAGGAGAGCTGCAACCAATAGCGCAACGGTGTGGGCGGAGTTACCTGCCTGTGAATGCGAAGAGAAACTCGTTACTGGAAATAAGAGTCTCAGCATGGAGTCGAGGAGCGGAGACAGATACATGGGAGACGGTGCGTGCAGTGGGCTGTAATTGTAGAGGGTGGTAGTAACAATTATAGAGTTATCGGGTACAGACTTCTATATTCCCTCAGTGAAATCCCCCCACATTGTAGTTAGGTCTGCCATATACTCACCTCTCCCTGTTCCCCCACATTGTAGTTAGGTCTGCCATATACTCACCTCTCCCTGTTCCCCCACATTGTAGTTAGGTCTCCCATATACTCACCTCTCCCTGTTCCCCCACATTGTAGTTAGGTCTCCCATATACTCACCTCCCTGTTCCCCTACATTGTAGTTATGTCTCCCACATACTCACCTCTCCCTGTTCCCCTACATTGTAGTTATGTCTCCCACATACTCACCTCTCCCTGTTCTCCCACATTGTAGTTCTGTCTCCCACATACTCACCTCTCCCTGTTCCCCCACATTGTGGTTAGGTCTCCCATATACTCACCTCTCCCTGTTCTCCCACATTGTAGTTATGTCTCCCATATACTCACCTCTCCCTGTTCCCCCACATTGTGGTTAGGTCTCCCATATACTCACCTCTCCCTGTTCTCCCACATTGTAGTTATGTCTCCCATATACTCACCTCTCCCTGTTCCCCCACATTGTGGTTAGGTCTCCCATATACTCACCTCTCCCTGTTCCCCCACATTGTGGTTATGTCTCCCATATACTCACCTCTCCCTGTTCCCCTACATTGTAGTTATGTCTCCCACATACTCACCTCTCCCTGTTCCCCTACATTGTAGTTATGTCTCCCACATACTCACCTCTCCCTGTTCCCCCACATTGTAGTTATGTCTCCCACATACCTCTCCCTGTTCCCCCACATTGTAGTTCTGTCTCCCATATACTCGCCTCTCCCTGTTCCCCCACATTGTAGTTCGGTCTCCCATATACTCACCTCTCCCTGTTCCCCCACATTGTAGTTCGGTCTCCCATATACTTACCTCTCCCTGTTCCCACAGCAGCTCCTCTTCCTGGTGCAGGCAGTGAGGTGCAGTGATATGGTGCTGCCTGTGCCAGGAAGCTTCTATCCTCCTGTCCTGAGCCATTGTATTTTCCAGATATGTCTGTTCCAGAACCTGGGTGCACCTCCCCTCTCCTTCCCTTGTTGCTTAATTGTGATGTCGCCCCCTGCAGACTAGAAAAACCCCTGACATAGAGGATGATCACTTATCAGTCCTGGAGACATTGGGCAGAATAAAAAGCCTTGGGATCACTTTAAAGGGAAACTCCTGACAATTTACTGATCCGCTGGCAACAATCCTCTGTCTGGTCTAAGTTTACTCATAGACCACAGCAGGAGCTGTATACCTAAAAAAAAAAAAAAAAAAGCAGTTTAATCCCCCGGGTGCGTGACAGGCAGAGGCGGGGAGGTAGTCATCTGGGCGGCTCCTTGCCCGTATCTAGTCGCCGCTCTCTGCCTGTCAGAGCGCTCGGAGGGATGATTGACAGGCCAGTAAAGGACCTTTCTGTCTGTCACTCATCCCCTCCGAGCGTGCTGACAGGCAGAGAGCGGTGACTAGATACAGGCAGGGAGCTGCCCAGATGACTACCTCCCCACCTCTGCCTGTCACGCACCCGGGGGATTAAATTGGGATTTAAAGGGGTTATCCAGCGCTACAAAAACATGGCCACTTTCCCCCTACTGTTATCTCCAGTTTGGGTGGGGTTTCAAACTGAGTTCCATTGAAGTAAATGGAGCTTAATTGCAAACCGCACCTGAACTGGAGACAACAGTAGGGGGAAAAGCAGACATGTTTTTGTAGCGCTGGATAACCCCTTTAAGGGCAGGTTTACACATAACAGAATTGCAGTAGATTTCACGCTGCGAGTTCGCAGTGAAGTTCGCTGCGATTCCAGTACAGTCAGTTTGAGCAGGATTACATACCAAGTTTCGCAGCATGTATGTAAACGCCGTTCCCCTTAACCCACCGTGGTTTGGTGCATACATTACCATTCCGCTCTTCGGCCTCCTTCCTCCTGTGGCTCCCGACATCATGATGTCTCACTCAGCCAATAAGTGGCTGTGGCGGGACGCCAGGATCCCGGGAGTCCCAGAAGCAGACCAGCGCGTGGACTGGTAATGTAAACTGTGTTCCAAATATTATGCAATAACAAACTGCCTAGGATTAGTATATTTATTAATAAAAAAAATAAACACTCAAAATGCGTGTTCTAAATTATTATGCACAGCAGAGACAAAAAATGGTCATTTGTGACATTATAAGCATTAGCAGACTATTACAAACTAAAATCAAACCGTCAAATTTATTCTAGGTGATGTTACATTTGCACATAGGACCCCTTGTTGGAAAGGAGCTTCTGAACTGTCTCGTCCATTGAATTTGTCAGTTTTTGGATGGTTTCTGTTTTAATTGTTTTGCATGAGGACAGAATCCACTCCCAGAGCTGTTGCTTAGATGTGAACTTCCTCCCTCCATCCTAGACTGCCTCCCTCTATCCATCCTAGACTGCCTCCCTCTATCCATCCTAGACTGCCTCCCTCTATCCATCCTAGACTGCCTCCCTCTATCCATCCTAGACTGCCTCCCTCTATCCATCCTAGACTGCCTCCCTCTATCCATCCTAGACTGCCTCCCTCTATCCATCCTAGACGG
The DNA here is from genome assembly GCF_027789765.1 of Dendropsophus ebraccatus. Taxonomy (NCBI): domain Eukaryota; kingdom Metazoa; phylum Chordata; class Amphibia; order Anura; family Hylidae; genus Dendropsophus; species Dendropsophus ebraccatus. Next base: position 205,112,501 of record NC_091454.1, read on the forward strand.
CCTCCCTCTATCCATCCTAGACGGCCTCCCTCTATCCATCCTAGACTGCCTCCCTCTATCCATCCTAGACTGCCTCCCTCTCTCCATCCTAGACTGCCTCCCTCTCTCCATCCTAGACTGCCTCCCTCTATCCATCCTAGACTGCCTCCCTCTATCCATCCTAGACTGCCTCCCTCTATCCATCCTAGACGGCCTCCCTCTATCCATCCTAGACGGCCTCCCTCTATCCATCCTAGACTGCCTCCCTCTATCCATCCTAGACTGCCTCCCTCTCTCCATCCTAGACTGCCTCCCTCTCTCCATCCTAGACCGCCTCCCTCTCTCCATCCTAGACCGCCTCCCTCTCTCCATCCTAGACCGCCTCCCTCTCTCCATCCTAGACTGCCTCCCTCTCTCCATCCTAGACTGCCTCCCTCTCTCCATCCTAGACTGCCTCCCTCTCTCCATCCTAGACTGCCTCCCTCTATCCATCCTAGACTGCCTCCCTCTATCCATCCTAGACTGCCTCCCTCTATCCATCCTAGACTGCCTCCCTCTCTCCATCCTAGACTGCCTCCCTCTATCCATCCTAGACTGCCTCCCTCTATCCATCCTAGACTGCCTCCCTCTATCCATCCTAGACTGCCTCCCCTCTATCCATCCTAGACTGCCTCCCCTCTATCCATCCTAGACTGCCTCCCCTCTATCCATCCTAGACTGCCTCCCCTCTATCCATCCTAGACTGCCTCCCCTCTATCCATCCTAGACTGCCTCCCCTCTATCCATCCTAGACTGCCTCCCCTCTATCCATCCTAGACTGCCTCCCCTCTATCCATCCTAGACTGCCTCCCCTCTATCCATCCTAGACTGCCTCCCTCTCTCCATCCTAGACTGCCTCTCTCTATCCATCCTAGACTGCCTCCCTCTATCCATCCTAGACTGCCTCCCTCTATCCATCCTAGACTGCCTCCCTCTATCACAGACACTCTTTTTGATGATGCTCCAGAGGTTCTCAATGGGGTTGAGGTCTGGGGAGCATGGGGGCCACACCATAAGTTTGTCCGCTTTTATGACCATAACAGCCAGAGATGCAGATGTGTAATTTGCCGCATGAGACGGTGCATTATCATGCATGAAAATGATCTTGCTGCGGAATGCACGGTCTTTCTTCTTGAACCATGGCAGAAAGTGCTGTTTGAGAAACTCCACATAGATTATGGGGTTCATCTTTACCCCTTCAGGGATCCTAAAGGGGCCGACATGATTTCAGCCCAAAACATTACTCCACCTCCTTTTTGTTGGTGCCGTAGCATGTTTGCAACCAGCCATCCTCCACTCCATCCATCTGGACCATCCAGCGTTGCACGGCACTTATCGGTAAACAAAACAGTTTTAGGGTACAAACACACACGGCATATACGCTGCGTATTTACTGCTGCGATACGCAGCAGATTAGATCTAAATAACTGAACACAGTATCAAATCTGCTGCGTATCTGCTGTGTGTGTTTGTACCCTTAAAGTCAGTCTTCATGTATTGTTTGGCCACTGGAGCTGTTTCTGCTTGTGTAAGTGGATAGAGGAGGTGGACAGGATGGCTCGCGCACAGCTGCAAACCTCTGAAGGACCCCGCATCTTGTTGTTCGTGCAAAGTCGGAGGCACCAGAAGCTTCAAAAACTTGTCTGCTGCTATGACCAGGCATTGTTGCATCTTCTCTTCTAACCTGATGTAATTGCCTGTTGGAAAGAGTCCTCAATCTTCCCTTATCAGCGCGCACACGTGTGCTGGGAATCGGCTACATACTATCACCCCTAAACACTATTGCAGTATAATTTGGAACACAGTGTATGCATCGGGCCATGGCGGGTTAAGGGGAACGGCATTGACATACTTCTGCTGCGAGTATGTAATTCAAACTGACTTTACTGGAATCGCAGCAGATTTTGCTGTGAATTCGCAGCTGTTCCGTTAAGTGTGAATCCACCCTAAAGGAGTAGTCTGGGTAGGACATTTTTTTTTTTCAAACTTGCTGGGGAGCGGGGTGGGTGAAGAAAACAATGTGTACTTATCTCCCCGACTTCAGCGCTGTTACCTGCAGTTCCCTGCTACAGTCTCCGGTCTCTGGCCGCTTCCTGCTGTAGCGGTGTCCCACCTGTGTCCCGCCTTTGCCGCTTACTTGAGCGGGCCTGATACGTCACTTCCAAAGTCCCATCTGTACAGCAGGAAGCAGCCAGGGACTGGAGACCGTAGCAGGGAACTGCAGGGAACAGTGCTGAAGTCAGGGAGATAAGTACAAAAAAAAAAAAAAAATCCCTTCCTGGACTCTAACCCGGGTTTACATAATGTTTTATCATAATTCATGAGCGAATGCAGAGTGTCCGGGTGTCCTGCTGCCCCTCCATTCACTCAGGATATCCATTCCTGGAATCACTGAGGGTCCGAGCAGTTGTTAGTTGGTTATAACATGTCCTGTGATAGGGGGTAACTTTTATTCCTGGGATTGTGTCACCTAAATTTTCTTTTACGGATTAAAACTTTCTGGCTCTAATTTCTATTTATTTCACTTTTTGCACATTGTTATGGGGGCTTCCATATTACCTAGGCTGTTTTTTAACAGCATTTAGTAACTTGCTTTACAGCCAGGCTTATAGACATAGACGACAATAGGCAGACTCTGCCCACTTGAGATGAATGTGAAACATTAGTGAGCGTACTCTTTGACCTGTGAAGAGGTCATTCCACAGGTAGCTGCTATTGTCTCCTCTTTCTACCGGTGTCACATAATGCTGCAATGCTGTACAGATCACTTTACTACAGCCTCCGCTTATCAGTACATACACAACAGGAAGTCTCAGCTTAGTTTTAGCCCTAGTGGTGAGAATAAAAACTGCAAGATACCAGGATTATTTTATATGATAGATAAAAAAATAGAAACTTACAAAAAAGTCACCAAAAGTTCTTAAAGCGTAACTATCATATTTATTTTATTTTTTTTTCAGATTCAGAAATCAGTAGTAGAAGGGATTTTAAGAAACTCTTTATTAGGTTTTATTAGGGAAAAAAAAGCCTCCTTCTGTACTCAAAAATCAATCTCCCAGCCTCCCCCCCCCCCCCCCCCCGACTTCTTATCTGTTCATTATCAGGCAAATCTGTCTTCATTACAGAGAAGCCAGTGAAGACGGGTTCTGCTCTCTCCATTATATCCTATGGAGAGGGGGGGAGGGGCCGAGGGAGATGAGTGAGCAGGAAGAGGTGACATGAAGGTCAGCTGTTAGCAGACTGTCTGGGCACCTAAAATGCTGGATTCAGAGGTCAAAAAGGTCAGTGCTTATCTAGGAACTTGCTGAGAGAAGATTGCAGGGTGTTGTGCTGTGCAAGACTGCTCCGTGCTCACTCCTCTCAGCCCTTCCCCTCTCCATAGAGCATAATGGACACAAAAAGAGTTTCTTAAAATCTCTTGTACTATTGATATTGTTTTCAGAAAAATGACCCTGAAATTACAGTTACGCTTAAAAAAATATGTTTAGCATAAAAACCATAAAAAGTCATTTTCTGATGACACATTCCCTTTAAAGAGGACCTGTCACCCCCCGTGCCGGGGTGACAGGCTCCCAACCCCCCGTTACAGCCCCCTATACTCACCTGATCCCGCCGGGTCCCGCTTCCTGATGCGGTTGGGTCACAGAGATTTCAGCTCCCGAAGCCTTGCGCGCGAGCTCACAGGAGAGTCCGATGCCCATAGAGAATGACAGAGCATCGGACTCACCATTCATTCTCTATGAGCGTGGGACTCTCCTGTGAGCGCGCGCTTCGGGCGCTCATATCTCCGTGACCCGAACGAATCAGGAAACGGGACCCGGCGGGATCAGGTGAGTATAGGGGGCTGTAACGGGTGGTCGGGAGCCTGTCACCCCGGCACGGGGGGTGACAGGTCTCCTTTAAGGAGATGCACATATTAATTCCTGTTTCTATTCCTTATGTCCTCCCCATAAAGGAATTGACTATACCCAGGACTCACACTGGTTGTCACCAGGACCTGGGATACCACCTTTTGATCAAGGAGGCAGAGAGAGGTAAGAGTCACAACCGGAGCCATCGCCCATAGCAACCGATTGGCTTCCAGTTCATATTTTGCAAAGAACCTCTAAACCCTGACTAGTACGCTTTAAAGGGGTATTCTGGTGATCTCATTAACCCCTTAAGGTCCAAGCCAATTTTCGTTTTTGCGCTTTTGCTTTTTCCATTTTATGTTTAAAAGTCCATAGCGCTTACATTTTTTTCACCTAGAGACGTATATGAGCGCTTATTTTATGCGAAACCAATTGTACTTTGCAATTACAGGCATAATTTTTCCATAAAATATGTTGTGAAACCGGAAAAAAATCATTTGCGCTGTCAAATTGAAAACAAAACGAATTTGTTTTGATTTCGGGGAGTTTTGCATTTACGCCGTTCGCCCTATGGTAAAACTGACTTGTTATGCATGTTCCTCAAGTCGTTACGATTACTATGATATATAACATGTATAACTTATATTATCTGATGGCCTGTAAAAAATTCAAACCATTGTTAACAAATATATGTCACTTAAAATCGCTCCATTCCCAGGCTTATAGCGCTTTTATCCTTTGGTCTATGGGGCTGTGTGAGGTGTCAGTTTTTGCGCCATGATGCGTTCTTTCTACCGGTACCTTGATTGCGCATATACGACTTTTTGATTGCTTTTTATTACATTTTTTCTGGATTTGATGCGACCAAAAATGCGCAATTTTGCACTTTGGGATTTTTTTGCGCTTACACAGCAAAGATCCATGAGATCGGTCATAGATTGCTATGGCCTACTGCAGGCCATAGCAATCTACTGCCGAGCCGGGATCAGCGTCATTCCGACCCTGAGGCCCGGCACGGCCAGAAGAACGGATCTCCCTCCCGCGATCGCATCGCGGGGGGGAGATCCGTGCCACTAGACACCAGGGATGTTGTGCATAAAGCACTTCAATGCAGCTGTCAGGTTTGACAGCTGCATTGAAGTGCTTAATTAGCCGGCGCGGCAACGGGACCCGCGCCGGCTAACAGAGGCACTGCCCGGCTGCACGTGTCAGCCGGGATCAGCGCCGTTCAGAGCGGGGTCCCGGCGGGACCCCGCTCTGAACACCCCCCGCGGCGCCATGACGTATCAGATACGTCATGGGTCGCTAAGGGGTTAAAGACAAAGGGGGAGATTTATTAAACATAGTGTAAAGTGAAACTGGCTGAGTTGCCCCTAGCAACCAATTAGATTCCACCTTTCATTTTCCAAAGAGTCTGTGAGAAATGAAAGGTGGAATCTGATTGGTTGCTAGGGGCAACTGAGCCAGTTTCACTTTACACCATGTTTGATAAAGCTCCCGGCGACGCAAGGGAGATGAGGCAGATACATAGGAAGAGGCGGATTCCCTGTGCAGTAGGATGTAATTCCCGGGACTTGTAGAGAGTTGTAGTTAAAGGGGTATTCCACTAAAATAATTCTTAGCAATGTTTAAAAGTACGTAAAAAGTTAAATATATGTGCAATTGGATGTTATTACGGCCTCTGCACCATTTTTGATATTTTTTATGTGTCTCATCCCATGTCAGCACAAAAATGCTGCTAGACTGAGACTTCTCCGTCTTGTTTACTCCTCTTCCCTCCTCCATTACAAGACGAGGTCACGTGTCCTCTGTCTCTGTTGTGGGCTGGGTTGTAAGCACTTACTGCTGCTAACCCAGCCCACTGCAGACACAGGACAGTATAGGCATGTCTGCAGTGTTAGGGGTGACAGAAGAGACAGTACCTCAGCCCAGCCCGTACTTCTCCCTGGCTGAAGACCCAAATGGCGGCAGCAGCGCAAGCGACACCAGCAGCAGGGACCCCTCAAGGCAGCGACCCAGACATGTCCATGGCTCCCCCAGCTGACGATGGCCGCCATTACACTGCACCCCTGATGTCTCCCTGCACAGCATGGCCCCAAAGACAAGTACACTTGCGCCCACTGATGCGCTGGTTGCGTGCCGGAACTAGGGCGGGCTCACTCCCGACAGGCTACATGGAGCCACTGCAAAAACTGGAGCTCACTCCTGACACATTACATGGAGCTACTGCATTCCCGCAGTAAGGGCGGGTTCACACTACGGAATTCTCGCGGACAATGTCCGCGGAATTCCGTCAGCTGTCCGCCCGCACATCTGGGCGCATTTCTGCCGGCCCCATAGACACCATTCTATGGGCCGGCGTATTCCGCTATACGCTGAAAGAAGTGTCATGTCACTTCTTTCAGCGGATCGCGGAATACGCCGGCCCATAGAATGGTGTCTATGGAGCCGGCGGAAAAGCGCGTGCCCGTGCGGGCGGACAGCTGACGGAATTCCGCTGACATTGTCCGCGAGAATTCCGTAGTGTGAACCCGCCCTAACTCTATGTAGTGTGTCAAGAGTGAGCTCCAGTTTTTGCAGTGGCTCCATGTAGCCTGGAAGTGAGCTCCTCACACAGGAGCCACTCCACAACAGAAGCTCATGCCTGACAGGCTACATGGAACCACTGCAAAAACTGGAGCTCACTCCTGTCACTACATTGAGCTACTGCATTCCCGCAGTAACTCTATGTAGTCTGTCTGGAGTGCGCTCCTGTTCCTGCAGTTAGCTCTGTAGTCTGTCAGGGGTGACCTCTTTGACCTCAGGGATAACAGTGATAACCATGGGTGAAAGAGGGAGAGAGCTGTGCAGGGAGGGAGGAAACAGTTACAGAGGGAGGGAGGGAGAGAGAGAGCTGTGCAGGGAGGGAGGAAACAGCTACAGGTGAAAGAGGGAGAGAGCTGTGCAGGGAGGGAGGAAACAGTTACAGAGGGAGGGAGGGAGAGAGAGAGCTGTGCAGGGAGGGAGGAAACAGCTACAGGTGAAAGAGGGAGAGAGCTGTGCAGGGAGGGAGGAAACAGCTATTGTTGAAGGAGGAAATGTAAAACAGTGAAATCTGAGAGGGACGGAAAGTATGACAGGATGGATGAGGGGAGGGAGACATAGGAGGTGTGGTGCATGCTGGGAGTTAGAGTCTCCTGGCCAGCGCCATATTAAAAAGTGTGACAGAATTTTAAAAACTTTGATATGGAGAACAGAAGCATGCAGGAATGGTGTCAAAACACTCAGGGGGACACAGTGAGTACAACAGGTCTGCTTTTGTAATTTTTTTTAAAACTGCTTTGGGTGGAATACCCCTTTAACAATTAGAGATATTGGATTTCAGACTTCTATATTCCCTCAGCGAAGTTCCCCCACATTGTAGTTACATCTCCCTTGGTCCTGTGTACTCACCTCTCCCTGTTCCCACAGCAGCTTCTCTTCGGTCCTGAGCTGCTGGCTCCCTTCTCCATTGCATTTTGTAACTTTTTGTGTTCCAGAACCTGGGTGCCCTTAGGTCAGGGCTCTAAGTGTAAACTTAAAAGGGCAGTTCACCCAAAAAAATGTTTATTTCAAATCAACTGTTGCCAGAAAGTGCCAAAGATTTGTAATTTACTTCTATTAGAAAAATCTCAAGTTTTCTCATACTTATCAGCTACTGTATGTCATGCAGGAAGTGGTATATTCTTTCCAGTCTGGAGAGCAGGAGAGGACTTCTATAGTGATTTGCTACTGGACAGTTCCTGACATGAACAGAGGTGGCAACAGAGAGCACTGTGTCATACTGGAGAAAATACATCATTTCCTGCAGGACATACAGCAGCTGATAAGTACTGGAAGACTGAAGATTTTTTTTAATAGAGGTAAATTAAAAATCTCTGGCACTTTCTGCCACCAGTTGATTTAAAAAAAAGAAATTGGGGAACAATCCATTTAAAGTTTAGTTTAAACCATACAACTAGAATTTTTATTAAAAAAAAAAGCACTATAAACGTCACCTCCCCCCAAACTGGGTTTCTAGAGGCTAAGAGAGATAGGGACAGTTGATTTGAAAAAAAATTGTGAACTACCCCTTCAAACCAGGTAGTCTGACTACTACCTGGTTTACTAATACTGAACAATTGGCCATTCCCTTTAATTTACGGATGTAGGTGGCAAGTGACACCTGGAAAATAATCCAAAAGTTGTCGCTAGCTGACAACCTTCAGATCATTGAATCGTGCAGTGCCTACAAGTAGTATTCAACCCCCTGCAGATTTAGCAGGTTTGATAAGTTGCAAATAAGTTAGAGCCTTCAAACTTCAAACAAGAGCAGGATTTATAAACAGATGCATAAATATTACAAACCAAAAAGTTACGTTGCTCAGTTAAATTATAATAAATTTTAAACATAAAAGTGTGGGTCAATTATTATTCAACCCCTAGGTTTAATATTTTGTGGAAAAACCCTTGTTTGCAATTACAGCTAATAATCGTCTTTTCTAAGACCTGATCAGGCCGGCACAGGTCTCTAGAGTTATCTTGGCCCACTCCTCCATGCAGATCTTCTCCAAGTTATCTAGATTCTTTGGGTGTCTCATGTGGACTTTAATCTTGAGCTCCTTCCACAAGTTTTCAATTGGGTTAAGGACAGGAGACTGACTAGGCCACTGCAACACCTTGATTTTTTCCCTCTTGAACCAGGCCTTGGTTTTCTTGGCTGTGTGCTTTGGGTCGTTGTCTTGTTGGAAGATGAAATGACGACCCATCTTAAGATCCTTGATGGAGGAGCGGAGGTTCTTGGCCAGAATCTCCAGGTAGGCCGTGCTATCCATCTTCCCATGGATGCGGACCAGATGGCCAGGCCCCTTGGCTGAGAAGCAGCCCCACAGCATGATGCTGCCACCACCATGCCTGACTGTAGGGATGGTATTCTTGGGGTCGTATACAGTGCCATCCAGTCGCCAAACGTCACGTGTGTGGTTGGCACCAAAGATCTCGATCTTGGTCTCATCAGACCAGAGAACCTTGAACCAGTCTGTCTCAGAGTCCTCCAAGTGATCATGAGCAAACTGTAGATGAGCCTTGACATGGCGCTATGAAAGTAAAGGTACCTTACGGGCTTGTCTGGAACGGAGACCATTGTGGTGGAGTACGTTACTTATGGTATTGACTGAAACCAATGTCCCCACTGCAATGAGATCTTCCCGGAGCTCCTTCCTTGTTGTCCTTGGGTCAGCCTTGACTCTTCGGACAAGCCTGGCCTCGGTACGGGAGGAAACTTTCAAAGGCTGTCCAGGCCGTGGACATCCACTTCCGGATGATGCTCCCAACAGTGGAGACAGGTAGGACCAACTCCTTGGAAAGGGTTTTGTACCCCTTTGCCAGCCTTGTGACCCTCCACGATCTTGTCTCTGATGACCTTGGAATGCTCCTTTGTCTTTCCCATGTTGACCATGTATGAGTGCTGTTCACAAGTTTGGGGAGGGTCTTAAATAGTCAGAAAAGGCGGGAAAAACAGATTATTAATCCAAACACGTGAAGCTCATTGTTCTTTGTGCCTGAACTACTACTTAATACTTTAGGGGAACCAAACAGAATTCTGGTGGTTTGAGGGGTTGAATAATAATTGACCCTCTGAATAAACTTTTCACATTTTTAAAAAACAATAAACAAAGAAATAACATTCTTTTTTGCTGCAGAGCATTTCACACTTCCAGGGTGATCTACAGTCCAAATGTCACAATGCCAAGTTAATTCCGAATGTGTAAACCTGCTAAATCTGCAGGGGGTTGAATACTACTTGTAGGCACTGTATGTGACCTGGGTTGATCTGCGCACAGGCATGTCGGCAGCCAATTTTCTAATTTTGCATCAGAGCCTCAGAAGCCCCAAACATGGTGTGAACACAGCCCTACTGTTATATTTGGCTGGTCTCCCTGAGATCAGTGATCTGTTTTCCTTATGGCTCTACTAGGCATTGCTCCCACCTAGCCAGAATCCTGCTCCACACTGATGGGGGGCAACAACCCGAAACAGCTGTATGTGGATGGATACCTGGCCTTGTTTTTTTTTCTTGTCATTACATTGACTTATAGGGCCACTTAATATGGTAGCTTCCCTACAGGAGCCACCCCTTGGCTGGGTTCTTCCCGGACGGATATCTGGCTAGTCCTTTGTTTTGAGGCTTCACAGGCTTTTTTTTGTGTGCATATTCATGTTTCCCAGGGAGCAGTGCACCTAGGATTTCACTTGACACCCCTCCCCCTCTTCAATTTTCCTGGAATACCCCTTTAAGCACAGCGCCACGTACATGCAGATGCGTGAATTAAACTGTCACTGCACAAAATCACACAGGGACAGTTTAACCTAAAGAGTGTCCTATCTGAGGGTAGCATAAACTAGTGACAGAGAAGCTGAACAGAATGATGTATCACTTACATTGTTCCGTGCAGCTGATCCAGAAATATCCTCCTGAATAACATGGACAATAGGTAGTCCTCTACATTATGTGCATGAGCCCAGTTGTCCTGGATATTCATGAAAGCAAAAAACTCCGCCAACCAGCTGCTAATTGGCAGTTATCTATCCATGCTCTGTGTAGGCAGTCAGCTGTCAATCAGCAGCTGGAGGGCGGGGGGAGGGATGTGGCAAGAATCCTATTCTCCTGCATATTAGGAGAACGGCTGTTTAGCATTTCTGTCACTATTTAATGCTGCCTTCATTTAGGCTGCAGACACCTATCGCTGTTAGCCTTACCCGGGGATCGCTGTGATTGATCTGTTAATAAAGACATTGTCAAAAAACAACCCCTACTGTCAGATTACAGCCTTCTGGCAATGATCTCCATTGTGTGCGTGAGGAGATTAGCCCTGGGGGTGCAGAACAGCCCCTCGCCACAGTATAAAAGTAGGGATCGGTCCTTAATACCAAAAGTGGCTGTGGAGTTAAAGAGCATACAGGTACAGTATATGTAGCAGCAATGGGTATTGCTGTATAGATGAGTTCTCTGAGCACAGCTGGTAGTACCATTTCCTCCATAGACTCCAATACATCATACCAGGTCAGGGCCCAGTCTTCACTATGTTATTGTGAGCGGTTTACCAATGGGTTTGGTTGTTAGGATGGGACGTTGCCATATGCCAGCATTGCGTCCCTCTAAGCACCACATGAAGGGGGGAGGGACATCTTCTGTAGCGATACTCATCAGGTATACATGAAGGATAATATTGGGTCATATGACAATTACCATTACTGTTTAATAGAAAACACTCGGGGAACTGAAGAACATTTTATTTCACTCCTGCAGTTACTATGGCCGACCAAAAAGGAGCAGATACGACTATCCTGAGCCTGATGGAGGATACAAAAGACAATGGGAGCAGCGGTCTCCTCATAGAGGTCATCGGGGGTGGAGGGGGGACCCAAGAGGAGGCTTCAGGGGTAACCATAATAAGCAATCTAATAAGCTAATACCGTCTGGACGGGAGAGTGTACTAAAGGCGTCGGCGAAGAACTACTTATTTGGCGGAGGGTTCAAGGCAAAACAAAGGAGTTGGAAGGTGAGAAAACTGATTGACTAATCTGTACTGTGATACTGACGGCACACCTCTGTGATACCTCACCATTACATTACTATAGGTCCATACTGAACCTCTATGTACCTGGCTTCATACAGACACACAGATGTTATTTCTTGTGAATGTGTTATAAATGGGTACTCCCATCTGGGGTAGTTATGCCCTGTCCTAAGTATGCACAGGGTAGGGAATAACTAAGAGGTCGCAGGGAGTCTGACCGCTGGGCACTCCGCAATCTGGAGAACAAGGACTGCAAAAACTTGGCAGCTTCATGGAGAATTAGAAGCACAGCTACTTTCTTGGAAAAACAGCACCACCTCTGTCCTCAGGTTGTGTGTAGTATTGTAATTCAGCTCCGTTCACTTCAATGATTGCAAAACCCAAGCTCAGACTGATGATGAGTGGTGCTGTTTCTGGAGGTAAGCGGCCATGAATGTTTTTCTAAGCCTGGATAACCCCTTTAAGTATTCTAGCAACAAAGAGAATATGGTGAGTCACACTTTGTAGGAATAATTCTGGGTGACATGCTTTATATTTACAACACTGACAAGATGCAGTTAAAGGGGCGTTTGTCAGCTCCACATCATGCTGTGCACTCATGACAATGAGGCATTGCCAAACTCCTCCACCCCTCCCTGCCTTGCCTGGTTGACACAAAGGGCTCATTGCTGGAAGCCGAACCCTGTACATCAATCATGTAAGTCAGGGAGGGGTGAGGGAGGAGGCCTGCATACTGCTGCTCAGCAATACCTTCGTAACACTTAAGCTCAGAGCATGAGATAAAGCTGGCAGATTCCCTTAATGGACCAGGGGCATAGCTGTACAGCATAGTGGTGGCAGAGGTACAAAACTTACTCTAAACCTACAGGAGGATAGCTTTGACTGGCCACTGAGATTAAGGAATATTCTGGCCTTGGCCATGTAACCTCTTAGATGCCACATTCCAACATTGTTCTGGTGCATTACCGCATGTTTATTTGACTTACACTTTTTTTTTTTTTTTTTTTTTAGTTACTACGCGACCAAACGCCTAAATTAAAAGAAAAAGAGAGGAGGAAGTTGGCAGAGAAAAGCAAGCTGGAGGAGTCAGGATCAAAGGAAGGTGAGATGTCAGGAAGTGTATACACAGGGTTATGGAGAATGGTATACAGGGTGATATGTGTTCTGGTGGAAATACTGGGATATATATCTGCCTCGCACCCCTAGAGCAGTGATCAGCCCAGATATCCAGCATGACAGAAGATCGGTGGGTGGTACTGTGATCGGACTCCACGCTACCTCCTACTTTTCTCCTATCCTGTGGATAAGGGGCAAAGATAGTTTGGGGTTTTTTATTTTGTAGGTATCACATTTTTGTTTCTCATTCTGCTGTGAGCACTGGGGCCTTGGCAGATATCTTACTTTATATTCTGACTCCTCACAATCTTCAGGCCTCATGCAAGGAATCTCTTATATATTCCAAAGTCCAAAAACCCTTCAGACACAACAACCTGTATAGACCGTAACAGGCCGTGCAGCTGTATGAGCAGAACCATGGTTTCCAGTCTGACACAGTGCTCTCTGCCGCCACCTCTGTCCATGACAGGAACTGTCCAGAGCAGGAGCCACTCCCCATAGAAAACCTCTACTTCTCCAGACAGTTCCTGAAATGGACAGAGGTGGCAGCAGAGAGCACTGTGCCAGACTGGAAGGAATACAACACTTCCTGCAGGACATAGAGCAGCTGATAAGTACTAGAAGATTTTTAAATAGAAGTAATTTACAAATCTGTACAACTTTCAAACACCAGTAGATTTACCCCTTAAAGGAGCGGTTACCGTTTAGCCAGCATACTATGTCTAGTCCTAACAAATGTAAGATAGAGATGGTCATTGAGGGGATGTTTTTCTCTTCCAGATGACAGTACTCAGGAGGCAGCCCAGAGCATGACCACTGTAAGTTCTGTAGATCACTGGCCGGGCCTATAAGTGACGTCTGTGAGTCCCTGAGTTGAGTGAGATATGGATGATGTATATAGATAGCAGGTTTACAACATTTTGTTTTCCAGGAAGAAGACCAAAAAGATGAAAGACCGGAAACAGGTAAAAAGAACCGAAGGTTCACTACTGCGAACGACTGAATGATTTCTTATTCAATGCGAGCGATTTGCGAACGAGCAACGATAAAAATAGGTTTAGGTCTTATTAAAAGATCAACAATTTCTCTTTTGCTCGTTAGTTGTTAACTGCTATTCAACAGAACAATTATCGTTTAGATTCGAACGATTTAACGATAATCTAAACGATAATCGTCTGGTGGAATAGGGCCCTTAGAGTATGCCATTAGGGTGTGGTCACATGGGGCAGATACCATTACTGGTACCTGGGAAGGTGAACAACCTTCTGTGCCAGATGGTCAGGTTGTTGAAGCAACTGTATGACGCCCAACATGATCTGTGCTCAGAGCTGGCCAGTTGTTTTATTCTTTTGAGAGTTAGGGTCCTATTCCATGGGCCGAGGAGGGCCCAATCAACGATGTAAACCGCAGCGATCTTCTAGATCGCCGCTCGTTTACTGGGCCTATTCCACGGCCCGATGATCGTTGAGCGAGGGCTGCAGGGACATCGTTACCGATGTCCTTGCAGCTCTTGCAGCATCATACATTACCTGTCCAGGCTTCTCCGCACTGTCTTCATCCCCGTGTCCCACGCGCTCTATCTTCAGAATGGCCGGTCAGCTGACAGGCCACACTCAGCCAATCACAGGCCGCGGCGGTCCCGGCCTGTGATTGGCTGAGCGCTCCGTCAGCTGACCGGCCATTCTGAAGCCAGAGCGCGCGGGACTCGGGTATGAAGACAGCGAGGAGAAGACCTGACAGGTAATGTATGATGCTGCTGATTGTCAAATCGTCGGTCACCCGCCGCGCACCGCTATTCAATCGTAGCGATGTGCGGTGGGGGAACAATGATTTTAGGTCTGGCTCTAAATGAACGATCAGCCGATGACACGATCATCGGCTGATCGTTCTCTCTATTTCACCGAACGGTAATCGGCCGAATCGGGCCAATCCGTCCGATTATCGTTACTGTGGAATAGGGCCCTAACTTTATTATTATGTATACATTGTTTTGCACCTGAGTATCGTGGAAAAATTATACTTCACTCACAAAGTGACGTTCTTACTTTTAAAAGTTATGTCGATGTGTCTATAAAATGTATTACTGTATCTGTGCGGTTCTGCCACACTGGTAGCTGGTACTATGGATTTTTGATAGTTTCAAAACTGGGATAGACAGGTAAGTAATGCTATTTGCTTTTGCAGAAGTTTCATTTTTTTTAACCTCTATGTGGAGTTCCCTTTTAAGTCTTCCCATACTTGTATGTCCTGCAGGAAATGTTTTATTTTCAGTCTGACACAGTGCTCTCTGCTGACGTCTCTGGCTCGGTTATATATGAATCCCCATAGAAAACCTCTCCCGCACTGGACATTTCCTGTCTCGGCCAGAGGTGTCAGCAGAGAACGCTGTGTCAGACTAAAAATTAAATTTCCTGCATGACATACGGCAGCTAATAAGTATGGGAAGACTTTAGATTTTTTCAATAGAAGTAAATTACAAATCTTTATAAATTTCTCACACCAGTTGATTTGAAAGAAGAAGACTTTTGCTGGATAACCTCTTTAACCAGTTGTATTGAGGGAACTTTTTTTTTTCCTTACAGAACATACACTGTCATCTAGCAAACAGCATCAAGGGAGCGAGAACATAAAGGACTTCAGTTTTGTGAATGGGTACGTGGTTCGCGGTATCTTGGAAATATATAATATATAGAGTACAGCATAGTAGATATGTGGGGCATAAAGCTACTAACCTGATAACATGTTGTCTCCCTTCAGCATCCAGTATCACTGCTATCTGTGTCACTTCTGCACATTCTACGAGGAGGAGTTAGACTTACACATACAGGGCAGCTTCCATAAGGAACATTTAGAGTATGTGAAGCAAAAGCTTCCCAAGAGTGCAGACGTCCTGCAGGTATAGTATATGTGTATCCCCTCTAATTCTAGGCCATCACACTGATACAGCAGCAGTGTACATTCAGTCTATCCGTAGATGTATTGATGTCTGCGTCATTGGAGACAAAGATTTTTTTTGTCCAACACCTAAATTTGTCCCCCGTTTTAATCCAACAAGCTGTGTTCTGTATACAGATCCCACTGCACTGTATACAGACAGCACAGCAAGTAGTCAGTAATGAAAGTGAGGATGTGTCTGATGGAAAGAATTTAGAGTCTCTCAAGATTCCCGTAAATACCAAAATATCCCACCAAGCGAGTTAGGGTCTATTACACAGGCCGATGATCAATATTGTAAAAAAGTGCCAATCTGCTAGATCGGCGCTCGTTTACTGGGTCTATTACACGGCCCAATAATTGTTTAGCAAGGGTTGCACAGACATCGTTAGCGATGTCCGTGCAGCCCCTACCCAAACAGTTGTTACATTACCTGTCTACGTTCCCTGTCTTCTCCTACACTCTGCTTCCTCTCTGGTCCAGTGACCACAGCTTCAGGCCACTCGGCCAATCACTGACCAGGACCACTGCGGCCAATCACTGACCAGGACAGGCTGCTCTGAAGCTGCAGCATGTGGTGTCAGGAAGCAAAAAGAGTGCAGAAGACCGGGAACGTGGATAGAAACGTTTTATCGACTGATCATTGTGTCTATTACACAGAGTAATCGGCCGAATCAGGACGATTTGGTGACTGATTATCGATCTGTGTAACAGGGCCCTTACTGGTGGACAGCTGGTTCACAGGAAGAGAGGTTTTCTATGGGGTTTTGCTACTGCTCTGACACAGCACTCTGCTGCCACCTCTGTCCATGTCAAAAACGGTACAGAGCAGTAGCAAATCCCCATAGAAAACCTCTCTTCCTATGGACAGTTCCTGACATGGACAGAGGTGGCAGCAGAGAGCACCGTATCACACTAGAAGATTTTTTTCCTCTGGAGTACCCTTTTATGTAGTCACTAAGCTTTTAAAAGCTTTTGTATAAATCAATAGTACATGAAAAAATTAGACTTAAATATCGCTTATAAGGGGAAATTTTTTTCCCCTTATCAGACTTCTCTTTTAGAGGTTTTTTTTTACATTTTAGCGTACAGCTGATCACAGAAGTGTATAAAGGGGAGGGGAGCTAAAGAGTGATATAGGGGCAAAGGGAGGCAAGGGGAAGCAGCTTAAAGCTTAGTGCTGGATTCACAGCTTAGACTGCTCAGAAGTACCCTATAATGTCCTTTCCTCTAACATCTCTTTCTACCTTCTTCCAGGAGAGACTAGAGGATAGTTTTAGGAAGTCAAAGGAACGGTGCAAGCAGATTAAAGACTTCAACTCCACGGTCATCCAAATATTTCGGAATCGGGATATCACCCTAGGTAGTGACAAAGCTGCTTATATTTGTGAGCCCCAAATCCCCTCCCCCCTATCTGTGGTAGGGTTGTTGGGGTTTAAGACATGTAGAGACGTAGAGAACCAGACCATAGGGTCGAACTCTGATTTGGGCAGGACAGAACCATGGTGAGCGGTGGCTTTAAAGGAAAAGTCCTGTGAAACTAAAACTGGAAGTCGGGGGTCCGGGAACATCATAAATAAAGTATACATACCCAGTACTAGTAGAATGTCGGGGGGAAAAGAAAAACAGCATAACAAAACTTCACGTGGCTGTGGCTTGCTTCTTACAATACCAGAACTACTGCCCGCCATAACAGGCCTAGTACAAGCAGCAGCCGGGGTGCCCCCAAAATGAACATTTTTCAAAGTCGAGAAGAAATTGCATTGAATTGTTAAAATGTAGTCCCCTCTCTAGTAGTACATGGCAGCGACAGGTTTGACACCTGATACAATGGAGATAAAATTGATCGGCCTGACGCTCCTGCAGAAAATATATGGAAGGAGAGTTAAAGTGATATTGTCACTGCACAGCCGTAATGCCTCAATTCTGCAGTTGTCATACCTTACTTTATTATAGATGTCTTGGTGCTTTGTCCAGTAAAAAATGCTTTTTATCATTGGTGGATTGTGCCACCTGGGAGGGGCTTCATGGCCGCAGCGCTACTTGCCCTGCCTACTTTGTGATGTCATCACTGTCTAGGCCCCGCCCCTTCGGTGGTCATTTAAAGAGGCCAGCCTGGAGGTCTAGACCCCACCCCTCTAGGTCGGCCCCTTCCTATGGCCGCTGAGGGGGCAGGGCCTAGACCGTGATGACTTCATAAATGGACGAGGCCTACGGAGCAGATGTGGGCCATGACGCTCTGACGACAATTAAGGTGCATTCAGTTTCTGTTTTCCCCAGTGATTCAGTTATAGATGACTGCTGGGATATAGAAGGAAGAGGAGCAGCAGAACATGATGGCCTCACTGACTGTGAAGGACACTGAAAGACAGTTGATATTACACAATAGCAGGAGCAGCAGGGTGTTGTGGTTGGTTATTTACAGCGCCCCACGTGGCCATATTCATGTGCCTCTGTAAGGCTGCAGTGCCTACGTTTGTGCCATTGATAAGAGCTCAAAAGTACTGAAGAACAATGGACACGTCCGGTGATGCACCTGCCATTTACCAAATAACACATATTAGTAAATTAGTGGCTGATAGGTGGCGCTGCAGCTATGCAGATCACCATACAAGCGCTCACAATGCCCCCCTTGGTTTTCGAGGATGTTCTGCATTCACAAAACCATGTTGCCGTTCTTTAGATGGGACACTGATGCAGGTCTGTCACAGGAGACACCTGATCCTTAAGAAACCCTGTAACCAGAAGTCACACTGGGTGAGCAAGGAGGCCACCGCCACGCTGTTAGGAAATAGCAGCTGATCACCTACATCTATGAGAACCTAAATCTTTGCAGATAGTTACTACTACGGCGCCACCTAGTGGCAACTCTTTATACTGAAAATTATTTTATTTTATAAATGGAGAGCGCATCATCTGAAGGGTCCAGTGTCTGATTTTTATTTGCAGTTGGGGGTTTAGCTACATGGAGTAAGAAAAGAAGAAAAACCTGATCATCCTCTATGGTAGCACTGGTGAAAGATGTATATGACCCTATATATCTATTCATAGTTGGGAAATTAAAAATAAAATAATAGTTACAGCAACATAGATATTACAATTACAAGAAGCTCCAAGGTAAAGTAAAGGCATTGCAGTAAGGGCCAGAAAATTCGGCGGAATTCAGCGGCGGAGAATCCGCCCTGCCTCCGGGCTCCGCTCTCGGTGAAGAGAAAGTGAAGGAAGCAGAGTGCGCACAAGCCCTCCCATAGACTGTATGACACTGAGGCAGGCTGGATTCTTCGCTGCGGAATTCTGCCGAATTTACACAGTCTGGCCCTTACAGTAGGTACAGAGAAAAAAGGTAAAAGGATATCACAATCTTGATATATTTCAGTTCTCTGCTTAGGTCGGTGTTTATAGTAGCATTTATGATGATGGGTGTATACTATATAAAAAATCAGCAGCAGGAGTGCTTTTTTCTATATACCATCTACATAAAGTAACACTTTGCACACAGAAATAAACTCTCATAAAGCTGCATAAACAGTGGGGAACAATAAGCTAAAAAAAAAACCAAAAAACTGTTCTGGTTCTTAAAGTCTGAGATTTGGAACAAACTTCCAGCAGATGTGGTAGGTGAATCTACAGTAAACCTGCCTGGGATAAACATCTAGCCTAAGATATTAAGAGATAGTATAAGGGTGGACTAGATGGACCAGATGGGCTTTTTCTGACAACAAAAGGGTTAATAACTTTTTTTTTTTTACTTTTAACAGAACTGGGCATGGAGGAGTTTATTAAGAAGGTTGAAGTCATTTACTGTGCTGCATGTGATGTGTTTGTGCCTATGAACTACTTAACTGTGCTGCGTCATATTGAGACCCCCTTACACAAGCAGGGATGCCAGGTGAGTGTTAAAGAGGACATGGGGGTTGACAGGCTCCCGACCCCCAGCTAGATCCCCTTATACTTACCTGATCTCGCTGAGTCCCGCTGCCGGAGCCGGAGATATCCCGGCCAGAAGCGGGCGCGCGCGCTCTGGAGAGAGGTCCGGCGCCCATAGAGAATAAATGGAGCCGGACTCATCTCTGATGCGCGCGCACGGCTCCTTTCATTCTCTATGGACGCCGGACCTTAATCATTATGCAGAGAGCTCCACCTAGTGGTGACAGCTGTGTGAAGCATAATATGTGATCTGGAGTTCTGTAAGGTATCAGGTAAAGCTGCAAAGAATTTTACCCGACTTTAGACCCGACAATATAGGGAGTACCTACTGTCTTGTCTTGTCTATTCTAGATCAGGATGGAGAGTTCCAAACAGAGGGCGGTTAGCAATGCTAAAAATATTCTGAAATTCAAGCTGAACGAGCCCAAACTGGAGGAGTACCTAAGTACAGTAAGCACATTGCTGGTTCTCTTACTATGACGGTGTGATAAAACGTTCTACAACTGTTTAATATGCTGCAGTGGTTCCTCACAAGGACAGATGAATGAAACTACAGTAAGTTTGCGTTCGCAAAACCCCAACTTCCGACATTTGGCAGAAGGTGGATGCCGCCCTAGGGCGTCCTGAAAAACGTGGCCTATATGGCTATATAAGCAGACTTAGGGCTGCATCTATCTTCTCCAGCCACTGGGAGTCAAATATCAAATGTTCAGGGTTTTGCAAACTTACACTTAGGGCCCTATTACACGGAGCGATAATCGGCCCGATGCGGCCAATAATCGCTCCATGTAATAGAGATAATGATCAGCTGATGACAATGGTTCGGACCTAAAATCGACAGGCGCCGACCACGCGTTAGCGATGCCCAGCCGACGATTTGCAAAGAGTATACATTACCCATCCATGCTCCAGGGCTCCTCTTGCGGTCTGCTTTTCACAGGTCCCGCACACTGCAGCTTCAGAGCGGCCTGTCTGAGCTGACTGTCCCTGCCAGTGATTGGCTGAGCGGCCTTTCAGCTCAGACAGGCTGCTTTGAAGCTGCATACACATTTTACATTTTTTTTTTAAAGTGTCACTGTCGTTTCATTTTTTTTGGCAGAAATCAATAGTCCAGGCGATTTTAAGAAACTTTTTAATTGGGTTTATTAGGCAAATCTGCCATTATCTGCATTCAAAAAGACTTTACCCAGGTTCCCCCCCCCCTCCTCCTCTCTTATTCACTGCTCATTATCAGGAAATCTCGACTCTTTTACATCAGTCGGGTCCTGTCTGTTCTATGAAGAGGGGAGGGGGAGGAGGGAGATAAGTTTCCAGCAGAGAACAAAGGATTACACAGTGGGAGCTATTTGAAAGCTGCTATTCAGAGGTCAGAGGTTTCACCTGACCTCAGAGGAGAGAGCCTGGTGATGTAGCTGTACATTAACTCTTTGTAGTCCTGTTTTGGTGCTGTATCTCCCTCCCCTCCACCCCTCCCCTCTCTATAGAGCAGCGCTTCTTAAACTTTTCCTACTGGAGCCTCACCCAAGAGACAAAGACAATGCCTGGTCCTCACCAGACTGACCAAGGCCTTTTATAGATTAGAAAAACACAAAAATGCAACAGCTCACTGCTAATAGCAAGATACAGACCCAATACAGATATGAAAATTGCTAAAAGCAGCCCCCCCCCCCCCCCCCACTACCCTACACTGTAATTTAGCCTCTCTGTGGCATATAATATGCTCTGGGGATGCAGGATCTATCTAATACTCGCAAAAATAATAACCACCACCTGCGTGGGATGGTCAGCTCTCCTACAACACCATTCACACTAGGCAGGAGCATGTCGCTATGACTGAAATTGCAAACAAACAAAAAAAATGCGACAGCTCACCACTAATGGTATTGGGTATCTGTATTGTCCATGTCTTGCTATTAGTGGTAAACTGTTGCATTTTTTTGACAGACAGAGGTAGCAGCAGAGAGCACTGTCAAAACTATGATTTTTGTTAAATGGAAGTAATAAATTGTAAACCATTTTCTTTTCTTCGGAGCATCCCTTTAAGTCTTCACATCTCACCAATATTGATTCTCGTACATATGCTACAGTGACTAGTAATAATTTTCAGTAGAGCTACATCACATGGTCACTACCTGTCCTGTAATACTTTTATCATTGCTATTTCAGGGCAAAAAAACCTTCACAAATGATGATGAGGAGAACACCAGAGGCGGCTGTAGCACTGATTTATCCCAGATGCCATGTATTACTCTCTCTGACGATGAAGGAGAGGAGGATGATGACTTACAGGTATAATTTACAGACATTCAGCCACTTGTGTAATATTATGTAGGTCCTTCTATTGCCGCAAAGCCCTGGACTCCGCAGAATTGTAAAGGTGTCGTGTGGTATCTGCTCCAAGATGTTAGCGTCCAATCCTTTTTAAAGGGGATGAGTCATCAGAAAAAGACCTATTGTTTAAATCAAGGGTTTATGCTAAACATATTTTATAAGAATTCTTGGTGATTTTTTTTTTTCTTTCTTACTATGTATAGTGTAAAATACACCTTGATATTTTGAAGTTTCCATTTTGAACACTAGGCTAAAACGGGTTATCTAGCTCTACAAAAACATGGCTATATTTTCCCCACTCTTGTCTTCAGATTGGGTGGGGTTTGAAACTCAGTTCCATTGAAGTAAATGGAGCTTAATTGCAAACCGCACCTTAACTGGGGACAAGAGAGTGGAAAAGTGGCCATGTTTTTGTAGCGCTGGATAACCGCTATAAACAGTTCTTTTTAGAAAAGGTCTAGTGATAGCCTATCCACTTAAAATGCCATCTATAGTTGAGCCACAGCGAGGGGGGGGGTCTCCTGGACGATCTTAAGAAGAGAGAGCGGTTGAAGTGACACAGATCACAAAGCATATTCATAAATGTGTTCCATAAAAAGAATAGGGTCTGTAGATGTTGACTGTGTCTATGGCTTTCAGTCTTGCGATAAAGCATGTCACTAAATGCTGTTAAAAAATGGCCCAGACAGGATGGCAGCTCCCATAACAATTTTATGCGTTCAGAGCGGGGATGAAGAGAACAGCTCAGAAACTGTTTTTTGTGTTTTGAGCAGAATGCAGCAGACTCTGGGAAGAAGACTGATAAAGTAATAACAAGTAATGGATTTCCCGTAGGGTATATTGTATCATAACTTGTGACTTGTCTTGTGACTCTTTATTATTGTTGCCCCAGGGTCAGAACTCCTTCAAAAGTGATGAAGAGGATGATAAGGAGTTAACACCAGAAGCCGATGAAGCCCCCCAGATACCATGCAATACTCTCCCTGACCCCAAAGGAGAGGGGGAAGAAGTCACTGAGCAGGAGGACGCTAAAGATTTTTCTTAAGTTTGTGAAGGTCTTGAATTCAAATAAAAAATTGTAGAATCTTCGACCAAACTCATTGTGAGAACCTGAAATTATCACTTTCAGACAAAATGCGTATGGTCGCCCATAGTGGCCAAGGTGTGGATGCTAAAGCTGCTGTAGCATTCAGTTTCTCCTGTGAAAACCAGACAGGCATAAATAAGCAAACACTGTAATATAGCAACTTGTTAAAGGGGTACGTCACTCAAAAAAGATTCAACCTTGTTTAATCCCCACCCATAATCTAAGTTTATTTGTAATAGGTTTCTATTACATGAATTGGGCCGTTTGTCTGCTGTACACCCTGAGGCTACGTTCACACTATGTATATTTGAGGCTGTATGTTTGAGGCTGTATAGCAACCAAAACAAGGAGTGGATTGAAAACACAGAAAGGATCTGTTAACATAATGTTGTAATTGAGTGGATGGCCGTCATTTAATGGCAAATATGTGCTGTTATTTTAAAACAACGGCTGTTATATTGAAATAATGGCCGTTATTTACCGTTATATGGCGGCCATCCACTCAATTACAACATTATGTGAACAGAGCCTTTCTGTGTTTTCAATCCACTCCTGGTTTTGGTTGCTATGAGGACCAAATACTGCCTGAAATATACATAGTGTGAACCCAGCCTGAAACTGCAGAAAATCCTCACTTCCTGGTCCACTTTGTCTCCACCTCTCTGTGCTCCCCCTCCCACTGAGACCAATGATCGTGGCAAAGGGGTGGAGAAACAAAACAGTGACAGCCTCCTTAGCAGTATGGGGTAAAGGAGACACAGTTTTCATCTCTCCCTTTCTAATCTATCTATGTAGATGGAGAGAGATATTTTGTATACAGTGTAAAGCAGAAGTAGGTTGAGCCAGCGATAGGCAGATACTACAAGATGAGGTGGATACTTGGCAGTTGGCTCTGAGGTGCAATGCATGCTGGGAATTGTAGTATATTTAAAAATCGGTAACAGGTGCAGTTAGAAAGACGGGAGACGGCTCTAAATACTCAGGGGGGCTTGGTGAGTAAGACCAGCTAGGTTTAGGAGCATTTCATTTTTTAGCATTTGTATCACTGCCTTTAAAGGGGCATTTCATCAGCCAAACTGTGACCTGTACATAAGGGTCACCCTTAATTCCATTTCTTTAATATCCTGCCCTGAATGATGTGTTTTCTGTAGGACTGCTTGTTCAGTGTTTGTCAGTGAATTATAACTTTCTTTTTTCCCTTTCATCCAACCAGGTTGTGTGATATCCAGTGCCAGGATCCACTTTCCATCCAGAAGCAATAGGTCCATCACCTCCAACATCACACTGTTCTATACCCACCAGCCCACCACATGACCTGTCATCACAGGAGCAGCAACCCGAGCCTGCCGAAGCTCTGTAACATTGACTGCCAGCATTGCCCAGACCAAATGAACGTCATGTGTTTGGTGGGCTATGGTGACGTGCAATTTGTAACAGGCGTAAATTATAACAGGACCCAATAGACAATTTAGAAGATGGTAATGGAGAGGAAAAGTCTGCGTTGTGTGTAAAGGTGAAGAATAAAGCTGTGATTTTTCTGACTTCTTTCTGCCAGACGGCTGCTTCATTGTACGCTGTGTGCCCAACCTTGGTTCGTGGATACATCACTACATTCCACCTTTTGTAAACTGGATGTTATGGTGACTGCATCTCCTGACCACATGTAGAATATAGAGCAGCCTGGGATAAGACCCCGTAGTAATCTGAGTGGTAATTTTACTGTTTGTCCATGTTGAAGGGCTGAGTGCCTGAGAAGGGCAATCTTTATGCTCTGAACATTTCCTATCATAGACAGAGGTGGCAGCATAGAGTACCATGTCAGCTAAACCACTTTCTACAGAGCATACAGCAATTAATAAGTACTGAAAGACCTGAGTGTTTTTTTTCCTGGAGTACCCCTTTAAACAGAATAGTAAAACAGTCGGCACCACTTACAATCACACGCAACCTGACTCTTTAGAGGCTTCCAAATAAATCCCAGCTATCTTCTGGTTGTCATTGAATGAGGAATGTGACCCAATGACATTGAGTGCCTGAACAAGCCATCAGGTGCTAACCACTAGTGTTACAGTACCCACACACCTTACCCCCCCCCCCCCCCCCCCCATTCTTCGATCCGATATGAGAGAATTTCTTTAAGGAAGCGGGGTAAATATCGAGAGATGTTGCCCTCCTCTTAGGGATTCAGCTCCTGATGCTTCTTCTGTGTGGCTCTGGCAGTATCTTCCAGAGTAGGGATGGTCCAAACAGAGTTCGGTTCGGGTTCGTACGAACCTGAACTCTCGGTAATGATTCCCGCTGTCTGTCTGCCCCGTGGAGAGAGTGGATACAGCGGGAGGACCGCCTGGAAAACTGGGATACAGCCATAGCCATAGGGGTATCCCAGTTTTCCAGGCGGTCCTCCCGCTGTATCCACCTGCTCCACAGAGCAGGCAGACAGCGGGAATCTGATGCCGAACGTTCAGGTTCATACGAACCCGAACCTCGGCAGTTTTGGACCATCCCTATTCCAGAGTCATCAGTATTTCTCCAGGTCTGTGGGGGGTGTTGGCCTTAAAGGGAACCTGTCACCCGGCACGCGGACGCAGAGCCCGCCCGTTCCCCCCTCCCGCCCAGCGCACGCTCAGCTGAGAGGAGTCCGATGTGCAGTGTGGTGTTACAGGTAGAGAATACAGTGTGCTGTGTGGTGTTACAGGTAGAGAATACAGCTCGCTATGTGGTGTTACAGGTAGAGAATACAGTGTGCTGTGAGGTGTTACAGGTAGAGAATACAGCGTGCTGTGTGGTGTTACAGGTAGAGAATACAGCGCTGTGTGGTGTTACAGGTAGAGAATACAGCGTGCTGTGTGGTGTTACAGGTAGAGAATACAGCGTGCTGTGTGGTGTTACAGGTAGATAATACAGTGCTGTGTGGTGTTACAGGTAGAGAATACAGCGTGCTGTGTGGTGTTACAGGTAGAGAATACAGCGTGCTGTGTGGTGTTACAGGTAGATAATACAGTGCTCTGTGGTGTTACAGGTAGAGAATACAGTGCTGTGTGGTGTTACAGGTAGAGAATACAGTGCTGTGTGGTGTTACAGGTAGATAATACAGTGTGCTGTGTGGTGTTATATGTAGAGAATACAGTGTGCTGTGTGGTGTTACAGGTAGAGGATACAGTGTGCTGTGTGGTGTTACAGGTAGAGAATACAGCGTGCTGTGTGGTGTTACAGGTAGAGAATACAGTGTGCTGTGTGGTGTTACAGCTAGAGAATTAAACGTGCTGTGTGGTGTTACAGGTAGAGAATACAGCGTGCTGTGTGGTGTTACAGGTAAAGAATACAGCGCTGTGTGGTGTTATAGGCAGAGAATACAGCGTGCTGTGTGGTGTTACAGGTAGAGAATATAGTGTAGTGTTACAGGTAGAGAATACAGCGTGCTGTGCGGGTGGGACCACAATGAAATGATAAAGGACTGCAAAGAATTCAGTAACACAATGAAACTGCAATGTGTGAACACAGTCTAGATGTTCTGCTACAGCTTTGGGCGGGGAATAGGCAGGGTGGGGGACTGTGATGGAACAGCTGAGGGAAAGCATTGCATTCTGGAACCTGTAGTACTGAGTACAACTGCTCAACCAGGAAACACAGAAACACAAAACAGAACAAAACCCCCCAAAACTCAATGTGCCCCCAGTGCCCTGTGTCCCTCAGTGTCCCCTTGCCATCATCCTCTCCAGCAGCCACAGCCCGCACAGCTCGGGGAGTCGGGTCGTGACATCACCATGTTATCCAGGAAGTGAAGCCTTGATGCAGTAGTAAGTGCAGGGAAAAAAGCACTTTATAAGCATTTCCCGTAATAAGTGTATATTGGGGATTTGTATAACTTTTGGGGGGCAATACAATACTTTAATAAAAATTATCGCCGGACTCATGCAGGCTTAGTAAAACATGCGGCGGCCGGCTATCTGCTGAGAAGGGGGGGGGGGGGCTGCTTTCAAAGAGGGAGACAGTGATCAGCAGCAGCTGCTGTCAGCGTCTCACTGTCCTCTATCACTTCAGTGGACTGAGTTAGAATCGCTAACCCGGCCCATTAAAGAGATGGAGGACACGTGATCCCGACTTGGGGGGTGGGGGCCAGGAGCAGAGAGCGTTGTCGGGTTGGACTGAGATTTCATGATTCTATGCATTTTGTGGGGGTGAATGCATCTAGATAACAGCAAAACTGTGCAGAATCCATAATAACTTTATATTGGAAAGATGGAAGGCTACGGGTGGGCAATGTATTAATGCAAAAATAATTTTAAGTGTGCGCAGAGAACATACATACAGCAATACCTATTGCTTCTTCATACACCTGTATGCTGGTAACCTCCCTAACTCCGCAGCCATTTTTGGTGTTAAGGACGGAGCCCCATTTTTTTTTTATTTTTTTTTTTTTATCTCTGACAGGTCTCAGTTTAGGAGCTAATAACTTTGTCAAACTTTAACCTATCCAAGTCATTCTGAGATTTTTATTTTTTTCTCATAACAAAACATGCTTTATGTTAGTAGTGAATTTTGGCCGATACATTAAAGGGATAAAAAAAAAATTCTTTCAAATCAACTGGTGCAAGAAAGAGCCAGAGATTTGTAACTTACTTATTTTAAAAAATATCAAGTCTTCCAGTACTTATCAGTTGCTGTATGTCCTGAAGGAAGTGGTGTATTCTTTCCAGTCTGAGACAGTGCTCTCTGCTGCCACCTCTGTCCATGTCCGGAACTGTCCAGAGCAGGAGAAGTTTTCTATGGGGATTTGCTGCTGCTCTGGACAGTAAACTATCTCATTGCACCAATCACAGATCATCCCAATATAATAAGGGTATAATGGAGAAGACTGATCAAGTCAACCATAACAACCAATGAGAATGCAGCTGAAGGAAAACAGGAACTGGAAGCTGATTGGTTGCTATGAGCTCCGGCTGTGGTTCTCACCTCCCTCTGCCTCCTTGATCATAGGGGGGCATCCCAGATCCTGGCGACGACCAGCGTGAGTCCCGGGTATAGTCATATCCTTTATGGCGGCAATAGAAACAGGACTGGGTCAGCGTCACTCCCAGAACATGTGAGAACCGGCCATCAACTGCAAGGACTCTCATCCATCACCGGGACACTCCCCATTCACTCACTATGGGACTCTCAAACATAGCTGAGGGCTGAACGCGATGTATGGGGCAGTGGTCCCTCCCCAGATCTCCCACCATCAGCTTATTATCTCCAGTGGATAAGGGAAAATCTTTTTACTTTAGGATAAGTTGTTGTTGTTGTTTTTCTCAAAACATTAATAAAATGAGTTGTTGGTCAGTTACAATTTTTTACAGGATATCCCCCTCTAGGGTCGGCTTCTCTCTCTAAAACGAGAAATAAATCAGCGTACCATGTCGATGTAACAGTAAGGCTGTGTTCACACCATGTTTTGAGGCACAGATCTGATATTCGGCTGCTGACGTGTCAGTGCTCGGATCAGCGTCAGCCACGTTCGGTCCAATAACCTTAAGGGTGCCTTCACACCTACCGGATCCAAAGCGGATCTCACTTCTGCGGATCTCACTTCTGCGGATTCGAAGCGAGAACCGCTGCGGATCCGGTATCAATTCACCCCTATGATAGCACATATTTGCAGCGGTGAATATGTGCTTTAACTCCCTGGTGCCTGCATCCCCGAGCATCCCCCCATCCCGGCCACATCCCCCCCATCAGCCCACCCGCATCCCGCCGCCAAGACCATACAGTACCTGCTCGGCAGCGCGGCTGCACTGAGGCTGCCGGCTCCGGTCCCGCTCAGCTGATCTGAGCGGGACCGGAGCCGGGAGCCTCACTGCAGCCGCGCCGCTGAGCAGGTAATGTAAGCTCGCGGCGGCGGGCCGGAGATGGGCTGATGGGGGGATGTGGCTGGGATGGGGGGGATGTGACAGCGGGGCTGCGGGCACCAGGGAATTAAAGCACATATTCTTCAAATCCGCAGAAGTGAGATCCGCTGTGGATCCGGTAGGTGTGAAGGCACCCTAAAGGGGTTATCCAGCGAAAATCTTTTTTCTTTTAAATCATCTGGTTTCAGAAAATTATATAGATTTGTAATTTACTTCTATAAAAAAAAAATCTCAAGTCTTCTCATACTTATCAGCTGCTGTATGTCCTGCAGGAAATGTTGTTTTATTTTCAGTCTGACACAGTGCTCTCTGCTGCCATCTCTGGCCAGGACAGGAACTGTCCAGAGCAGGAGATGTTTTCTATGGGGATTCATAGAAAACTGGACAGAGGTGGCAGCAGAGAGCACTGTGTCAGACGGAAAATAAAACACAATTTCCTTCATGACATACAGCAGCTGATAAGTATGGGAAGACCTGAGATTTTTCAATTGAAGTAAATTACAAATCTATATAACTTTCTGACACCAGTTGATTTGAACAAAAAAGTTTTCGTTGGATATCCCCTTTAAGGTTGTCAGCTAGTGACTACTTATGGGTCATTTTACAGGTGTATATGAGTTAATAGCCAACTACGTCTAGGAGTTAAATGGGGCTCATGCCGCTCTAGGCGCCGACCCGCCAGCAGACTATTTTCTGATTTTGGTAACGTATCTGCACCACAAAGGCATTAAACATGATGTAAATGCAGACTAAGAAAAGCGTTAAGGTGCGACACAGGGGATAACCCTCGGATTACCTGATTAAGTCCCTGATCTGAGAGCACCTGGTTCTGGAACAAAGACAGAGCTGAAAATACAATGGAACAGGGAGCCAGCCGCTCAGGACAGCAGCTTCCTGGCACAGCCAGCACCGTATCACTGCACCAGGTAGAGAAGAGGAGCTGCTGGGGGAACAGGGAGAGGGGAATACATGGGAGATCTAACTACAATGTGGGGGAACAGGAAGAGGTGAGTATATGGGAAACCTAACTACAACGTGGGGGAACAGGGAGAGGTGAGTATATGGGAGATCTAACTACAATGTGGGGGAACAGAAAGAGGTGAGTATATGGGAGACAGAACTACAATGTGGGGGAACAGGGAGAGGCGAGTATATGGGAGATCTAACTACAATGTGGGGGAACAGGGAGTGGTGAGTATATGGGAGACAGAACTACAATGTGGGGGAACAGGGAGAGGTGAGTATATGGGAGACAGAACTACAATGTGGGGGAACAGGGAGAGGTGAATATATGGGTGAGAGAACTACAATGTGGGGGAACAGGGAGAGGTGAGTATATGGGAGACATAACTACAATCTGGGAGAACAGGGAGAGGTGAGTATATGGGTGAGAGAACTACAATGTGGGGGAACAGGGAGAGGTAAGTATATGGGAGACAGAACTACAATGTGGGGGAACAGGGAGAGGTGAGTATATGGGAGACATAACTACAATCTGGGAGAACAGGGAGAGGTGAGTATATGGGTGAGAGAACTACAATGTGGGGGAACAGGGAGAGGTGAGTATATGGGTGAGAGAACTACAATGTGGGGGAACTTCACTGAAGTCTGCTAACAACTCTCTATAAATCCCGGAAATTGTAGCTAAACCCATCCTGCTGCACTGCAAGCACCGTCTCCTCCAGGGAGTCCCCGTTTCCATGCATCTGTCTCCTCTCCACTCCATGCTGAGACTCTTATATCCTGTAACTAGTTTCTCTTCGCATTCACAAGTAACTCCGCCCACACTGTTGCGCTATTGGCTGCAGCTCTCTGTTTCAAGCGCTTATTGGTCACTTGTCCTTCTTTCCCCGTTGGTTATTATATCAACGCTCCGCTCTTTTCCGGCATTCAGTTCTTAGAAAGTCACGTCACAATCAAATGGTTACGTGACCAAGGACTAGAGCGGTCACGTGAACAAGGACTGTCACGTGACAGCTCGCGTCGCTAACCTTTTGATTGGCCACACAAAAGATCTAGGGCGGTAACTTTCAAAGAACGGAAGAACCCAGTGCCGGAAAAGGCGGGAGCTTTGAGATAACAACCAATCATAGAGAGTATCGATAAATGACAAGTGACTGTGACCAATAAGCGCTTGTAAAGGAGAGTCGCAACCAATAGCGCAAACGGTGTGGGCGGAGTTACCTCTATGCATAGAGAAACTCGTTACCTGATATAAGATTCTCAGCATGGAGTGGAGGAGCGGAGACAAATACCTGGGAGGAGGGGGATTTCCTGGAGGAGACGGTGCGTGCAGTGGGCTGTAATTGTAGAGATATTGTGGTACAGACTTCTATATTCCCTCAGTGAAGTTTCCCCCCACATTGTAGTTCTGTCTCCCATATACTCACCTCTCCCTGTTCCCCCACATTGTAGTTCTGTCTCCCATATACTCATCTCTCCCTGTTCCCCCACATTGTAGTTATGACTCCCATATACTCACCTCTCCCTGTCCCCCCATGTTGTAGTTCTCTCTCCCATATACTCACCTCTCCCTGTTCCCCCACATTGTAGTTCTCTTTCCCATAAACTCACCTCTCCCTGTTCCCCCACATTGTAGTTAGATCTCCCATATACTCACCTCTCCCTGTTCCCCCACATTGTAGTTCTCTTTCCCATAAACTCACCTCTCCCTGTTCCCCCATGTTATCGCACTAATAGCGATTTCTTCCTCTTTGTGCGGTATCCAAATTATATCAAATAATAGTACGAGCGCTCATACAGATTCATACAGACACCAATAGCAATTGGTATCAATGCAAAAAGGATCTGCTTTATTACACAAACAGTTCTTATACTAGTTATGACGTACAGGAAAAGGGTGGTTACATCATTGGTTAATACTGGCACAATTGGCTATTTGCCTATTCGGGAGGGTCTTATGCTGATGAGTTCCTAAGTTATGTGACAAGACCACTCGCTTCCCCCCTCCCAACTCTTAAGAGAACAAAGACACATTCAAGTATATATATAATGAATACCATATGGCAGTATGAGCTATACCTGAGTATACATATACATATAGATATTTTTCAGACTATATCTCTCACACCCCACATTGTGGTTAGGTCTCCCACATGCTCATCTCTCCCTGTTCCCCCACATTGTAGTTAGGTCTCCCACATGCTCATCTCTCCCTGTTCCCCCACATTGTGGTTAGGTCTCCCACATGCTCGCCTCTCCCTGTTCCCCCACATTGTAGTTCTGTTCCCACCCATACTCACCTCTCCCTGTTCACCCACATTGTAGTTCTGTCTCCCACATGCTCACCTCTCCCTGTTTTCACAGCAGCTCCTCTTCCTGGTGCAGGGATATGGTGCTGCCTGTGCCAGGAAGCTGCTATCCTGGGCCGGAGTACCCCTTTAAAGGGAACCAATGAGCCCAATCAGGCTGATATGGTTCCCTGAACACCTGTATACAGCTCCTGCAGCAGCCGCGGCACGTAGCGGCTGTGGCTGCAGCAATCCCCCGGGCGTGTGACAGGCAGTGACGGGGAGGTAGTCATATGGGCGGCTCCCTGCCCGTATCTAGTCACTGCACTTTGCCTGTCAGCACGCTCGGAGGGGATGATTGGCAGGCAGAGAGGCCAGTAAAGGACCTCTCTGCCTGTCAATCATCCCCTCGGAGCGCGCTGACAGGCAGAGAGCGGTGACTTGATACGGGCAGGGAGTCGGCCAGATGACTACCTCCCTGCCGCTGCCTGTCACGCGCCCGGTGATTAAACTGCTTTCCCTCAGTTATACAGCTCCTGCTGCAGCCGGTATGTGCTGTGGCTGCTGCAGGAGCTGTATACAGCAGTTCAGGGAACCATATCAGCCCGATTGGTTTAACCTGAGGCTGAAAATAATGGTTGATCACCTGTATAAGGCTCAGTCACTCATGCATTCGGGCCGCACTAATGACTGAGCCTTGCAATGACGTTGTGGCAATTGACCGTCATTTGCCGCCTCCGGTCAGGCGCTAAGTAAGGGATGGGGAACCTTCAGCCCTCCAGCTGTTGCAAAAGTTCCCCATCACTGCTTTAAATGCTGACACTTGGCTCTTAAAGCGACTCTGTACCCACAATCTGACCCCCCCCCAAACCACTTGTACCTTCGGATAGCTGCTTTTAATCCAAGATCTGTCCTGGAGTCTGTTCGGCAGGTGATGCAGTTATTGTCCTAAAAAACAACCTTTAGGGTGCCTTCACACGTACCGGATCCGCAGAGGATTTTACGCTGCAAAATCCGCTGCGGATCCAGTACAGTGCATTTGAATGGGTCCCATACACGCAGCGGATGCGCGACCCGGCCCCTTTAACTCCGCCGGCCGAAATCCCGCCCGCCGCAGCCCCAGTCCACCGGCCCCCAAAATTCCAGCCCCCCGCTCCTCCCGATCGCCGCCTGCAGAACCCCCCGCTCCCCCTCCCGATCGCCGCCCACAGCCCCGCATACATTACCTGCTCGGCCCCGCTGCTGTTTGGCTGAAGTGGAGCCGGGAGATTCAATCAGTACACGACAGCACTGATTGGCTGAAGGGTAGCCGGGAGATTCAAACAGCCGCGGCGCCGAGCAGGTACTGTATGCTTTGGGCCGGGGCTGCGGGCGGCGATCGGGAGGGAGAGCGGGGGGCTCTGCAGGCGGCGATCGGGAGGAGCGGGGGGCCGGGCCGGGGGGCTGCAATCTGGGGGAGGGCGGGACTGGGGCTGCGGCGGGCAGGATTTCGGACGGCGGCAGAGGAGTTAAAGGGGCCGGGTCCCATACACGCAGCGGAATTCGCAATGTGAAATGCGCTGCTGTTCTGTTATGTGTGAACCCACCCTAAAGGAGTAGTCCGGGCAGGGTGAAAAAAAAAATGTGTATCCCCAACTTCAGTGCTGTTACCTGCAGTTCCCTGCTCCGGTCTCTGGCCGATTCCTACTGTAGCGGTGTCCCACCTGTGTCCTGCTGTTGCCGCTTACTGATTGAGCGGGCCTGATACACCATTTCCGAAGTCTGCAAGATACCAGAAACTTAAAAAAGAAATCACCAAAAGTTCTTAACCCTTAGACGACCCAGGGCGTATAGTTACGCCATGGAAGTCTGTCCCCAGACGACCTAGGGCGTAACTGTACGCCCTGGGTGTTTCTCCCGCTATGAAACGCGCTCCGGAGCGGAGCGCGCTTCATAGCAGGTGGGGGCCGGCTGCAATCAGCAGCCGGGACCTCACCGGCAATGACACGCTGCAGCGATTGCGCTGCCGCGTGTCATTAACTCCTTAAACGCCGCGACCGCAGCGTTTAAGTGTAAGTGACGGGGAGTCCCCTGTCACTTACCGATCGGGACCCCCGCAGTGTGACTGCGGGGGTCCCGATCGTTAAAACGGACCGCCGGTGGTCTCTTACCTGCCTCCGTGCGGTCCGATCGGCGATCTGCTGCACTAAGCCTGCACAGGCAGGCTCAATGAGCAGAGCGCCGATAACACTGATCAATGCTATGCCTATGGCATAGCAATCATCAGTGTACAAATCCAAGTACTGGATGTAAAAGTCCCCCAAAAGGAACTTCAAATGTGTAAAAAAAAAAAAAAAAAAAAGTTAAAAACACTAACACACAACCCCAAAACCCCTCCCCCCAATAAAAGTTGAAATCCCCCCCCTTTCCCATTATATAAATAAAACATATAAAAATAAATAAACAAATAAACATATAATATACCGTAGCGTGCGTAATTGTCCGATCTATTAAAATATAACAAGCGACATTGCGAACGGTAAACGGCGTACACGAAAAGAGGGAAAAAAGTGCGCGGATTACCGATTTTATGTTACATTATATATAAAAAATTTTTTATAAAAAGTGATCAAAACGTCTGATCTTCACAAATAAGGTATTAATTAAAACTAGAGATCATGGCGGAAAAAATGACACCCCATACAGCCCCATAGGTGAAAAAATAAAACCGTTATAAGCGTCACAATAGGCCCATTTTATTTATAATTAATTGCCAAAAAAAAGTATTTTATTTAAAAAAAAAAATATATATAACATTAGAGAATCTGTGTAACCTGCATGTGGTTGTGTTCGGGCTGACCTATAGAATAATAGTGTCATGTCGCTTTTACCATACAGTGCATTACGTAGACACAGGAACCCCCCAAACGTTGCCATATTGCATTCTTTTTTGCGATTTCACCAATTTATATCTTCATAAATAATATATTTGGAATTCCATCATACATGTTATGGTAAAATGAATGACGCCATTACAAATTACAACTATACCTGTAACAAACAAGCCCTTACATGGCCTTGTAGATAGAAAACTTAGAGTGCTAGAGCTCTTAGAAGGGGGGAGGGAAAAACGGAAACACTAAGATCAAAATTTGCGCGGTCCACTGGGTCATTTTGGGCCTGGTCCTCAAAGGGTTAAAGCATAACTGTCATATTTTTTTTTATTGCAGAAATCAGTAGTATAAGCGATTTTAATAAACTCTGTAATAGGTTTTATTAGGCAAAAAAGCCTCCTTCTGTACTCAAGAAGCAATTTCCCAGCCTCCCCCCCGACTTCTTATCTGTGCATTATCAGGCAAATCCGTCTTCATTACAGAGAAGCCAGTGAAGACTGGTTCTGCTGTGTCCATTATATCCTATGGAGGGGGGAGGGGCCAAGGGAGATGAGGGAGTAGGAAGAGGTGACATGAAGGTCAGCTGTTTGTAGACTCTCTGGGCACCTAAAACGCTGGATTCAGGTGTCGGAAAGGTCAGTGCTTATCTATGAACTTGCTGAGAGAAGATTGCAGGGTGTTGTGCTGTGCAGGACTGCTCCTTGCTCACTCACTCCTCTCAGCCCCTCCCCTCTCCATAGCCACATAATGGACACAGAAATCCTGCTTCTTCTGATGTGAGGGGGGGAGCTAGGAAAACAGCTTTTTCACTACAGAAGGAAACTCTTGGTAAATAAAACCTAGTACAAGTGATTTTAAGAAACTCTGTAATATCGATATTTGTTTTCAGAAAAATGACCCTGAAATGACACGCAAAAGTTACGCTTTAAAAAATATGTTTAGCATAAAAACTTTATTTAAACAATAAGTCATTTTCTGATGACACATTCCCTTTAAGGAAATGCACATATTCAATCCTGTTTCTATTCCTTATGTCCTCCCCATAAAGGATATGACTATACCCGGGACTCACGCTGGTCGTCACCAGGATCTGGGATATCACCTTCTGACCAAGGAGGCAGAGAGAGGTAAGAGTCACAACTGGAGCCATCGCCCATAGCAACCAATTAGCTTCCAGTTCATGTTTTGCAAAGAACCTCTAAACCCTGACTAGCACGCTTTAAAGGGGTATTCCGGTGATCCCATTAAAGAAAAAGGGGGAGATTTATCAAACATGGTGTAAAGTGAAACTGGCTCAGTTGCCCCTAGCAACCAATCAGATTCCACCTTTCATTCCTCACAATTTTCAGATTTTGCATCGGATCCTCAGAAGCACCAAACAGGGTGTGAACACAGCCCTACTGTTATCTTTGGCTGGTCTCCCTGAGTTCTCTTATGGCTTTACTAGGCATTGCTCCCACCTATCCAGAATATCCTTCTGAATAACATAGGCAATAAGTAGTCCTCTCCATTATGTGTGTAAGCTCAGTAGTCCTGGATATTCATGAGAAGCAGAAAACTCCACCCACCAGCTGCTGATTGGCAGTTATCTATCCATGCTGTGTAAAGGCAGTCACCTGTCAATCTGCAGCTGGAAGGCGGGGGGAGGGGTGTGGCAAGAATCATATTCTCCTGCATATTAGGAGAACGGCTGTTTAGCATTTCTGTCACTATTTTATGCTGCCTTCCTTTAGGCTGCATAAACCTAGTGACATCCCTTTAAACTGATGTTAGCAATCGGTGACAGGTCCCGGCAACCGGCCAGGCACCTATCGCTGTTTGCCTCAGCCGGGGAGCGCTGGGATTGATCTGTTATTAAAGATATTGTGAGTAGGGGCTGTTTTTTGACAGCCTTCCGGCAATGATCTCCATTGCTTATGTGAGGAGATTAGCCCTGGGGGTGCAGAACAGCCCCTCGCCACTCAGGGAACTAAACTTTTTTTTTTCTCCTGCAGTTACTATGACCGACCAAAAAGGAGCAGAAACGACTATCCTGAGCCTGATGGAGGATACAAAAGACAATGGGAGCAGCGCCCCCCGCATAGAGGACAGCGGGGGTGGAGGGGTGACCCAAGAGGAGGCTTCAGGGGTTACCATAATAAGCAATCTGATAAGCCAATACCGTCTGGACGGGAGAGTGTACTAAAGGCGTCAGCGAAGAACTACTTATTTGGCGGAGGGTTCAAGGCAAAAAAATGGAGTTGGAAGGTGAGAAAGCTCATTGACTAATCTGTACTGGGATACTGACGGCACACCTCTGTGATACCTCACCATTACATTACTATAGGTTCATACTGAACCTCCAAGTACCTGGCTTCATACAGACACACAGATGTTATTTCTTGTGAATTTTTTATAAACGGGAACTCCAATCTGGGGTAGTTATGCCCTATCCTGAGTATGCACAGAGGTCGCAGGGAGTCTGACCGCTGGGCACCCCGCAATCTTGAGAACAAGGACTGCAAAAATTTGGCAGCTTCATGGAGAATTAGAAGCACAGCTACTTTCTTGGAAAAACAGCACCACCTCTGTCCTCAGGTTGTGTGTAGTATTGTAATTCAGCTCCGTTCACTTCAATGATTGCAAAACCCAAGCTGATGAGTGGTGCTGTTTCTGGAGGTAAGCGGCCATGAATGTTTTTCTAAGCCTGGATAACCCCTTTAAGTATTCTAGCAACAAAGAGAATATGGTGATTCACACTTTGTAGGAATAATGCTGGGTGACATGCTTTATATTTACAACACTGACAAGATGCAGTTAAAGGGGCGTTTGTCAGCTCCACATCATGCTGTGCACTCATGTCAATGAGGCATTGCCAAGCTCCTCCATCCCTCCCTGCCTTGACTGGTTGACATACAGGGCTCAGTGCTGGGAGCCAAACACTATACATCAATCATCAGGGAGAGGTGGGGGAGGGAGGAGGCCTGCATGCTGCTGCTCAGCAATACCTTCTTGACACTTGAGATAAAGTTGACAGATTCTCTTAATGTACCAGGGGCTGTACAGCAGAGGTGCGAAACGAACACTAAACCTTCAGGAGGATAGCTTTGACTGGCCATGTAACCTCTTAGATGCCACATTCCAACGTTGTTCTGGTGCACTACCGCATGTTTCTTTGACTTACACTTTTTTTTTTTTTTAGTTACTACGCGACCAAACGCCTAAATTAAGTAAAAGAAAGAGCAAGTTGGCAGAGAAAAGCAAGCTGGAGGAGTCAGGATCAAAGGAAGGTGAGATGTCAGGAAGTGTATACACAGAGTCATGGAGAATGGTATACAGGGTGATATGTCTTCTGGTGGAAATACTGGGATATATATCTGCCTCGCACCCCCAGAGCAGTGATCAGCCCAGATATCCAGTATGACAGAAGATCGTCGGGGGGTACGGTGATCGGACTCCACGCTACCTCCTACTTTTCTCCTATCCTGTGGATAGGGGCAAAGGTTGTTTTTTTTTTGGTTTTTTTTTTTTTTTTTTTTTTTTGTAGGTATCATACATTTTTGTTTCTCATTCTGCTGTGAGCACTGGGGCCTTGGCAGATGCTTTATATTCTGGCTCCTCATCATCTTCAAGCCTCATGCAAGGAATCTCGTATACATTCAGAGTCCATAAACCCTTCAGACACAACAACCTGTATACACTGTAACAGGCTGTGCAGCTGTAAGAGCAGAACCATGGTTTCCAGTCTGACACAGTGCTCTCTGCCGCCACCTCTGTCCATGTCAGGAACTGTCCAGAGCAGTGGGAAATCCCCATAGAAAACCTCTCCTCCTCTGGACAGTTCCTGACATGGACAGAGGTGGCAGCAGAGAGCATTGTGTCAGACTGGAAAGAATATACCACTTCCTGCAGGACATATAGCAGCTGATAAGTACTAGCAGATTTTTTAAATAGAAGTAATTTACAAATCTGTACAACTTTCTAACGCCAGTAGATTTACCCCTTAAAGGCGCGGTTACCGTTTAGCCAGCATACTATGTCTAGTCCTAGCAAATGTAAGATGGGGATGTTTTTCTCTTCCAGATGGCAATGCTGAGGAAGCAGCCCAGACCATGACCACTGTAAGTTCTGTAGATCACTGGCCGGGCCTACAAGTGATGTCTGTCAGTCCGGGAGTTGCGAATGTTGTATATTCAGATCCAGCTATACAATGTCTCCACATCTTGTTTTCCAGGAAGAAGACCAAGTAGATGGAAGACCGGAGGAAACAGGTAAAAAGAACCTGAAGTCATCCTCCGAATCACAGGGGGATATAGTGGCCCCACATTATGACACTTTTCTGGAATATTAGGTGGACTTTGAAAAGTGTTAGTTAGTGTTAGCTCATGGTTTTTTAAGAAATTTTTTTGTTGCTGTTCACGGCAAGCAGAGATCTTGTAAACCACAAGGAACGAGTTTTGAAAATATATTAGAAACGTGTACAACACTTCATTATTCAGAGAATGAGCATTATGTGTGACATCAGAGTATTCCATTAGGGTGCGGTCACATGGGGCAGATACCATTACATGTACCTGTGAAGATGAACGACCTTCTGCGCCTTCTAATCAACATCAGATGGTCAGGTTGTTGAAACCACTGTATGACTCCCAACAAGTTCTGTGCTCAGAGCTGGCCAGTTGTTTTATTCTTTTGACATCTCTGCTGCCATCTCTGGCCGAGACAGGAACTGTCTAGAGCAGGAGAGGTTTTCTATGGGAATTCCCATAGAAAACCTCTCCTGCTCTAGAGAGTTCCTGTCTCGGCCAGAGATATCAGCAGAGAGCACTGTCAGACTGAAAATAAAACAATATTTCCTGCATGACATACGGCAGCTAATAAGTATGGGAAGACTTAAGATTTTTTTTAATAGAAGTAAATTACAATTCTATATACATTTCTGATTTCAGTTGATTTGAAAAAAAAAAAATTCGCTGGACAACCCCTTTAAACAGGTGTATTGAGGGAGGTTTTGTTTTTTCTCCTTACAGAACATACACAGTCATCTAGCAACCAGCATCAAGGGATCGACATCATAAGGGACTTCAGTTTTGTGAATAGGTACGTGGTTCACGGTATCTTGGAAAAATATAATATATAGAGTATAGCATAGTAGATATGTGGGGCATAAAGCTACAAACCTGATAACATGTTGTCTCCCTTCAGCATCCAGTATCACTGCTATCTGTGTCAGTTTCGCTCATTCCACGAGGAGGAGTATAACTTACACATACAGGGCAGCTTCCATAAGGAACATTTAGAGTATGTGAGGAACAAGCTTCCCAAGAGTGCAGACGTCCTGCAGGTATAGTATGGAAATCCATCACACTGATACAGCAGCAGTGTGCATTCAGTCTATACATTGATGTACTGATATCTGCGTCATTGGAGACAAAGGTTGTTTTTTTTTGTCCGACACCTAAATTTGTCCCCCGTTTTAATCCAACAAGCTGTGTTCTGTATATAGATACCATTGCACTGTGTATAGACATTAAAGGGAACCTGTCACCGGGGACGCGGGCACAGAGCCCCCCCGACCTAGCAGAGGAATCTGCTAGATCGGTGCTCGTTTACTGGGTCTATTTCACGGCCCGATAATTGTTTAGCAAGGGTTGCACAGACATCGTTAGCAATGTCCGTGCAGCCCCTACACAAACAGTTATTACATTACCTGTCAACGTTCCCTGTCTTCTCCTGCACTCTGCTTCCTCCCTGGTCCAGTGGCCGCAGCTTCAGGCCA
This sequence comes from Dendropsophus ebraccatus, assembly GCF_027789765.1. NCBI lineage: Eukaryota > Metazoa > Chordata > Amphibia > Anura > Hylidae > Dendropsophus > Dendropsophus ebraccatus. The sequence goes on from NC_091454.1 coordinate 205,153,112, forward strand.
CTCAGCCAATCACTGACCTGGCCCACTGCGGCCAGTGATTGGCAGAGCGGCCTGTCAGCTCAGACAGGCTGCTCTGAAGCTGCAGCATGCGTAGCCGGGACCCAAACAGAGCGCAGGAGAAGACCGGGAACGTGGACAGAAATGATAGCCGATGATCGTTTCATCGACTGATCATTCGGGGAGATTTATCAAACATGGGGTAAAGTGAAACTGGCTCAGTTGCCCCTAGCAACCAATCAGATTCCACCTTTCATTCAAGGACCCTTACTGGTGGGCAGCTGGTTCACAGGAAGAGAGGGTTTCTATGGAGATTTGCTACTGCTCTGACACAGTGCTCTCTCCTGCCACCTCTGTCCGTGTCAAGAACGGTACAGAGCAGCAGCAAATGCCCACAGAAAACCTCTCTTCCTATGGACAGTTCCTGACATGGACAGAGGTGGCAGCAGAGAGCACTGTGTCACACTGGAATTCCCCCCCCCCTGGGGTAACTCTTGTAACCTAACCTTTTAAAAAAACTTTTGTATAAATCAAGGACATTCAAAGATACATAGTACATGGAAAGATCAGACTTCTGTTTTAGAGTGAATTAATTTTTTTTTACATTTTAGCGTACAGCTGACCACAGAAGTCTATAAAGGATAGGGGAGCTAAAGAGTGATATAGGGGCAAAGGGAGACAAGGGGAAGCAGCTTAAAGTTCAGAGCTGGATTCACAGCTTAGACTGCTCAGAACTACTCTATAATGTCCTTTCCTCTAACATCTCTTTCTACCTTCTTCCAGGAGCGACTAGAGGAAGGCTTTAGGAAGTCAAAGGAACAGTGCAAGCAGATTAAAGACTTGAACTCCATGGTCATCCAAATATTTCGGAATCGTGACATCAACCTAGGTAGTGACAAAGCCGCTTATATTTAGGACCTACAGAGCGCATTCAGTTTCAGTTTTCCCCAGTGATTCAGTTATAGATGACTGCTGGGAATATAGGAGGAAGAGGAGCCGCATAACATGATAGTGCGGACAGTGAGGGATGCTGAAAGACCGTTGATATTACACAGTAGCAGAAGCAGCAGGGTGCTGTGGTTGGTTCTGCGGTTGGTTATTTACAGCGCCCCACGTGGCCATATGTTGATGCTGCCGTGCCTATGTTTGTACCCTTGATAGGTACTAAAGAACAATGGACCCTAAGTACTGAAGAACAATGGACACGACAGATGATGCGCTTGTCATTTACCAAATAACACATATTAGTAAATTAGTGGCTGATAGGTGGCGCTGCAGCTATGCAGATCACCATACAAGCGCTCACAATGCCCCCCTTGGTTTTCAAGAATGTTCTGCATTCACAAAACCATGTTGCCGTTCTTTAGATGGGACACTGATGCAGGTCTGTCAAAGGAGACACCTGATCCTTAAAGGAAACCTGTCACCCCCCCGTGCCGAGGTGACAGGCTCCCGACCCCCCCCTTCAGGTAAGTATAGGGTGCTCTAGTGGGGGTCAGGAGCCTGGCACCCCGGCACAGGGGGTGACAGGTCCTCTTTAAACCCTGTAACCAGAAGTCACACTTTGTGAGCAAGGAGGCTGCCGCCGCGCTGTTAGGAAATAGCAGCTGATCTCCCGTGCACCTGTGAGAACCTAAATCTATGCAGATAGTTACTACTACAGTGCCACCTAGTGGCAACTCTTTATACTGAAAATTCTTTTATTTTATAAATGGAGAGCGCATCATCTGATGGGTGCAGTGTCTGATTTTTATTTGCAGTTTGGGGGTTTAGCTACATGCAGTAAGAAAAGAAGAAAAACCTGATCATCCTCTATGGTAGCACCAGTCACTGGTGAGCGATTGTATAGGACCCTGTATATCTTTTCATAGTTGGGAAATTAAAAATGAATTGGGATTAAACAAATCAAACACAAACTTTTATCCAGTGCTCAAATATGCAGTACCAAAACATAAAATAATAGTTACAGCAGCATAGATATTACAAATACAAAAAAAGCTCCAAGGTAAAGTAAAGGCATTGCAGTAAGGGCCAGCTCACACGGCGGAGGAGAATCTGGCATGCCTCGTGTCATACAGTCTGTCTATGGGAGGGCTCACACCTCCGCTTTCACCACTCTCCACTTAGTGAAGAGAGAGTGAAGGAAGCAGAGTGTGCACGAGCCCTCCCATAGGCTGTATGACACGGAGGCAGGCCATAGGCTGTATGACACGGAGGCAGGCCATAGGCTGTATGACACAGAGGCAGGCCGGAATTCCGCCAAATTAACAGAGTGTGAACTGGCTCTGTAGGTACAGAAAAAAAAAGTTAAAAAGGATATCACAAGCTTTAAAATATTTCAGTTCCCTGTATGGAATCATCTCCGCCTAGGTCGGTGTTTATAGCATCATTTATGATGATGGGTGTATACTATATAAAAAAAATCTGCAGCAGGAGTAAAAAGTATAACTTTTCACACAAAAATAAACTCATAAAGCTGCATAAACACTGGGAAACAATAAGCTAAAAAAAACCCAACCTGTTCTGGTTCTTAAAGTCTGAAAGCGTAGTAGATACTTTGAACAAATTTCCAGCAGATGTGGTAGGTGAATCTACAGGCAAACCTGCCTGGGATAAACATTTAGCCTAAGGGTCCATTTACACGGAAAGATTATCTGACAGATTATCTGCCAAAGATTTGAAGCCAAAGCCAGTAATGGATTTTAAGAGTGGAAATCTCAGGCTTCCCTTTATGACCTGATCAGTTTATAGTCTGTTTCTGGCTTTGGCTTCAAATCTTTGTCAGATCGTTGTCTTTCTGTGTAAATGGATCCTAAGATATTAAGAGATAGTATAAGGGTGGACTAGATGGGCTTTTTCTGACAACAAAAGGGTTAATAACTTTTTTTTCCATTTTGCAGAAGTGGGCATGGACCAGTTTATTAAGAAGGTTGAAGTCATTTATTGTGATGCATGTGACATGTTTGTGTCTATGAATTACTTATCTGTGCTGCGTCATATGGAAACCCCCTTACACAAGCAGGGATGCAGGGTGAGTCTTAAGTAATAACACTGAGGTATCTATATAGGCTACACATGATATGGGATTGTGGATAGGTACTAAGACATTGAAACCAGAGTTTGGCTTAATATAGGGGAAAGGAGGAGTTTTTACTCACCGTAAACTCTTTCTCGTAGTCTTCATTGGGGGACACAGACACCATGGGTATAGGCTGCTGCCACTAGGAGGCTGACACTAAGAAAAAACAAAGCAAGTCGGCCCCTCCCAGCAGGCTATACCCGCCCACTGGCACTGAGCTAATTCAGTAGTGAAAAAGCAGTAGGAGGAGACGAAAAGAAAAAGGATAAAACAAAAAACACTCAAAGTCTGAAAACACAGGCCAACCGGCAACTACAACACAGAAAAAAAAACACAGGGTGGGTGCTGTGTCCCCCAATGAAGACTACGAGAAAGCGAGTTTACGGTGAGTAAAAACTCCTCCTTTCTCGGGCGTCTTATTGGGGGACACAGACACCATGGGACGTCCAAAAGCAGTCCCTTGGGTGGGAAAGAGAAATGAAAAGAACTTAAGGAGAAGGAGCCACCGCTGCCTGCAAGACCTTGCGGCCCAAACTCTCATCAGCCGATGCAAAGGTGTCCACGCGGTAAAACCTCGAAGATATGCAGAGATGACCACGTGGCGCCTTACAAACCTGAAGGGCCGAAGCCCCGTGCCGGATAGCCCAGGAAGCCCCCACCAAACGGGTAGAGTGAGCCGAGACTCCGAACGGAGGCGCCCTACCCTTACCGCGGTAAGCCTGAGAGATGGCAAAACGAATCCAGCGGGCAAGAGTCGCCTTGGAAGCCGCCGTTCCCTTGCGAGGACCCTCTGGGATGATGAAGAGGGAGTCAGAGTTCCGAAACGACCTCGTCTGTGCAAGGTAGACGCGCAGGGAGCGAACTACGTCCAAGTGGTGAAGAGCCCGATCCCTCGGATGAGAGCAGGCAGGACAGAAAGGGGAGGACAATATCCTCATTGAGGTGAAAAGGCGACATGACCTTGGGCTGGAAGGAGGCCACAGGCCGAAGCACCACCTTGTCCTGAGGAAAGACCAGAAAGGGGGGGGCGGCAAGAAAGAGCGGCCAGCTCAGATACCCGTCGAATAGACGTGACTGCTACCAAGAAGACCACTTTGAAGGATAGAATAGACAGGGGCACGTCCCGGAGGGGTTCAAACGGAGAAGACTGCAAAGCATCCAAAACCAGGTTCAGATCCCAGGAGGGAACCGGATGACGATAAGGGGGGGGTGAGATGCGCCACCCCCTGGAGGAAAGTCTTGACCTGAGGAACCGAAGCCAAAGGTCTCTGGAAAAAAACAGAAAGCGCGGAAACTTGACCCTTAAGGGAACTAAGGGATAAACCAGACTCCAGCCCTGCCTGGAGGAAAGCGAGGAGCCGAGCCAACGAAAAGGAAAGCGGGGGCGCAGAGCAGGCTTCACAATGTCGAAGGTAGGACTTCCAGCAGCGATAGTAAATTCTAGCGGATGACGGCTTTCGCGCTCTGATCATCGTCCTAACGACCGCGTCCGAGAAACCACGGGATTTCAGAATCCAGGCTTCAACAGCCACGCCATCAAATGAAGCGAGGCGAAATGCGGGTGGCAGATCGGGCCTTGACTGAGAAGATCCGGACAGTCGGGAAGACGGGGGCGTCGGCGGGGAGGTTCACGAGATCCGCGTATCAGGCGCGTCGGGGCCAGTCTGGGGCCACCAGGATGATTGGAACCCCTTCCGCCTTGATTTTTCTCACGACCCGCGGGAGGGGAGGAAAATGTAGGGCAGGCTGAACTGCCGCCAGGCGTCCGACGCCAGAGCCTGAGGGTCCTGTGTCCGACAGACAAATTTCGGCAGACGTCGGTTGATCCGAGGTGCCATTAGATCCACGTCGGGCGTCCCCAATCTGAGACAGATCTGGGAGAACACCTCGGGATGCAGGGTCCATTCCCCTGGATCCATACGTGCGCGACTCAGGTAGTCGGCCATCCAATTGTCCACCCCTGGGATGTGGACAGCGGATAAGGCCAGCACGTTTACCTCTGCCCAGGAGAGGATCAGCGCCACTCCCTTCATGGCGGCCCTGCTGCGGGTACCGCCCTGATTCACGTACGCCACCGCAGTGGCGTTGTCTGTCAGTACCCGGACGGGGAGACCTCGGAGCTGCGATTGCCAGTGCAGGAGAGAGAGCCTGATCGCCCGTAGCTCGAGTATGTTTATGGGAAGCCGAGACTCCTGTGGCGACCAAGTTCCCTGCGCGGTTAGGGTGTTCCACACTCCTCCCCAGCCGTACAGGCTGGCGTCGGTGGTTACAATCTGCCAGTGAATGGGGAGGAATGAGCGACCGATGGAGAGGCTCGGAGACCTGAGCCACCACTGGAGATCCTGCCGAAGGCGAGCTGGAAGGCTGACCCGGCAATCCAGGGAAGAGAGCGACCTGTCCCACTGTGACAGGAGGAACAGCTGAAGAGGAGGCTCTCTGAATTCTGGTCCTTGGACGGGGCTTTGACAAGAATGTCGTCCAAGTAAGGCGTTACAGAAATCCCTCGAGTCCGTAAGAGAGCCATGCGGGCAGCCATGGTCTTTGTAAAGACTCGAGGGGCTGTGGCCAGGCCGATCGGGAGAGCCAGGAATTGAAAGTGGTCCGACCCGATTGCAAAGCGAAGAAAACGCTGGTGGGGGGGAAAAATGGGAATGTGGAGATACGTCCAGGGACGCGATGACGGAACGTAAAGATTCCATCCGAACACGAGAAAGCCGAACGTGGCGGTTTAGGCGCTTGAGATCCAATATTGGACGCACCGAGCCATCCTTCTTTGGCACAACAAATAGGTTTGAATAGAAACTGTGGAACCGTTGGAGGGGAGGAACGGGAACAATGACTCTCTTGGCGAGGAGACAATGAAGGGCCTGGAAGAAACCGGCCGCTAGGGAGGGGGACCGAGGCGGACGAGAAGGAAAGAAACGGTCGCGAGGAATGGAAGAAAACTCTATCTTGTAGCCCCGAGACACCACGTCCCGTACCCAAGCGTCCTGGACATGGGAGAGCCAGACCTCCTGGAAAAGCAGGAGACGGCCGCCCACCTGTGGGGAGTCGCACGGGGGGAAACCTTCAGGAGGAGGCGGGTTTGGGAACACCTGACTTGAAGGGGGCCCAAGAGGAGTTCGTCCGGGCTTGCCAGGAAGAACTGTTTCTGGAGAAACCAGGCCTCTTGTTCTGAGTGACTGCCGCTTTCCCGGAGCAAGCCGGCGGGAGTGACCGAAAGGAACCAGACTTGCGGCGGGAATTCTGACGTTTCGGGCGCTGCTGGGGAAGATTGGTACTCTTACCCCCCGTGGCATCAGAAATAATTTCATCCAAGCGTTTCCCAAAAAGATGGGAACCCGCAAAAGGGATGCTGGTAAGTGACCTCTTCGAGGCCGGGTCAGCACGCCACTTGCGCAGCCATAGAGATCGGCGTATGGCCACGATATTAGCTGACGCAAAGGCCGAGCTGGCTGCGGTGTCTAAGGAAGCTGAACAGATATACTGGGCCGCATCTTGTATCTGCTGAGCGAGGTCAGCCAGGTCGTCGGGAAGCGCCCCGGAAAGAAGACCATCCCTCAGTTGTTTAGCCCACACTGAGACCGCCTTGGAGACCCATGTGGAGGCGAGAGTGGGCAAGAGGGAGGAGCCGGAGGCTTCGAAAGCCGATTTTGCCAAGGCTTCCACCCGTCTGTCGGTGGAATCCTTGAAGGAAGCCACGTTGTCCAGAGGGAGCGTAGTGGCCTTGGTCAAACAGGATACTGGAGGATCCACAGAAGTTGGGGAGGACCAGAGAGACACAAGGTCCTGTGGAAAGGGATACAATGTTTCCAAGCGTTTGGGCTTGGTAAACCTCTTATCCGGGGTCTTCCAGTTCTTGGTGACTACGTACGGTGAGCACTTTTGCTGAAAAAGACCTCCCCAGAGGGGCGGGTCCTGCGAATCCTTCAGCTGGAATGTATCACAGACGGCGGAGTCAGAGATGGAAGCTAACTCAGAATCCGACTGATCTCCAGGAGAACGAGACCGCCTAGCTGGGGAGATGTGGGCAGGAGCCAAACTCGACCTAGGAGAGTCTGAAGACGAACGAGAAGAGGACGTCCGAGGACGTTTACGGGAACGACTCCGGCCGGAACGACTGTTAGAAGGAAGGGGGCGAGCCTGAGCTGCCGTAGAAGAAGTGGATAGGCGGTCGAGGGCAGCCGTGACCAACTGGGACAGTTCAGCCATCTGGGAGACAGAACGACAGAGGGCACGCGCCCAAGCTGGAGCTGGCTCATCTGACTCCTGAGAAGGAGGGGGATCCTGTGCAAGAGACTGAGAAGAATTGGACTGCATGGAACAAGCAGCGCAGAGTGGCTGAGAATGGCCAGAAGAAGATTTAGTGTTACAAGACGAGCAGAAATAGTAAGTAACAGAGGAAGGTGGAGGCTGCTGACGGCGTGAGGAGTCAGACCTTGAGTCAGACATAATGCAATATAAAGGAAAAAACACAAAAGTATGTCCTCTTAGAGGCAGACAGCTAAAAAGGATAAGGTGTCGTGCAGTAAGATTTCAGCAGTGTACCAGGTAGGCTGGGGAGGCTGACAGCCTGCAGAAGAAGAAAACATACACTCAGTGAGGTAGAGAAGAAGGTAGCAAGAAACAGTGAATTAAGGGTCCCACAGGGGCTTACCCGGGAGAACCAGATCCTTTCCTGTGGCAAACGAAGAATGATGCTGCAGGAGCAGACACTCGGCAGGGAGACTGGGCAGATTGCTGCTGAGCAGGGTACTGCAATGGCGTCCAGACCAGGGCACAGACCGCAATGGTGTCCGGAAAACCCGCGTGCGGGAATGCACCAAAGCGGCGTCCTCTGCGCAGTGACGTCACTGCGCTGGCCCGCGCGCGGGAGATGTAAATAGGAGCCTGACCGGAAGTCCGGAGAGTAGCGCCGCGCTGCCGAGTGTGCAGCGGTATCCTCCGACACCAGGCCCGGTGCGGTGGAGCAGCCGGAGGAACCAGGCCCTGCGCGCAAGAGGGCCGAGGGAGAGTGGCCGCTCGCGCGAACGGAGGAGCAGGCTGCAGAGGAAAACTGTGAAGCGGCAGTCCGGAGGTTACGGCGCCCGGTCCAGAGGGGGGCGCGTAGTGGCCTTGGGCTAGTCGGGAACCCCAGGGGAGTACCCCGACAGGGACAGAAAACTAGGAAGAGGCCGGGTAGAGGGGAAGTGGATGGTAAATATATACTCACCGTCTGACATCTTCTAATCTTCTGCCGGCACTGTGCCACGCTGACGCGCTCAACTCTGGGAGGCTGAGTGGGCAGGGGCTGTCGGAACAAAGTCCGCAATAAGGAGACAGACAGCAGGGCTGGTCTGTGTCCTGGGCGCTGGGTCCGGCCGTAGGTGACCTAGGGTAGACAGCCCCTCTATATTTAGAGTCTGTTCCCTGGTCACATGAAAAGTGGGATCAGGGCGAGTCTATATTACTCACCGTGCCCAACCTGTAAGGGAGAAAAAAAGGGTTAACACAGAGAAAAAAGCAGAAATGATCTGGAGCAACCAGACCTGCATCTGCCTCCTTCTGACACTAAGCTAAACTGAATTAGCTCAGTGCCAGTGGGCGGGTATAGCCTGCTGGGAGGGGCCGACTTGCTTTTTTTTTTCTTAGTGTCAGCCTCCTAGTGGCAGCAGCCTATACCCATGGTGTCTGTGTCCCCCAATAAGACGCCCGAGAAATGCATACATTGAGGTATAATACATTTAGAAGCCAAAAGGGGAAACTATCACTGAGATAATTAGAGACTATTTTATAAATCAGTATGCAGAGAGCTCCACCTAGTGGTGACAGCTGTGTGAAGCATAATATGTGATCTGGAGTTCTGTAAGGTATCAGGTAAAGCTGCAAAGAATTTTAGGTCAAACTTTTAGACCCGACAATATAGGGAGTACTTACTGTCTTGTCTTCTGTCTATTCTAGACCAAGATGGAGAGTTCCAAACAGAGGGCGTTTAGCAATGCTAGGAATATTCTAAAATTTAAGCTGAACGAGCCCACACTGGAGGAGTACCTAAGTACAGTAAGCACATTACTGGTTCTCTTACTATGACTGTGTGATGAAACGTTCTGCAACTGTTTAATATGCTGCAGCGGTTCCTCACAAGTACAAATGAATGAAGTTACAGTAAGTTAAGGTTCGCAAAACCCCATTTTCCGACAGTTGGCTCACGGTGGCTGGAGAAGGTGGATGCCACCCTGGGGCGTCCTGAAAAACTTGGTCTCTATGGCTATATAAGCAGACTTAGGGCTGCATCTATCTTCACCAGCCACTGGGATTAAAATGTCGAATGCTCAGGGTTTTGCAATCTCACACACAGGGCCCTATTCCACCGGACGATTATCGTTCGCATAATCATTAACGATCTCAAACGACCGCTATTGCGAAAGACCTGAAAACGTTCACTCATTTCCATGGAACGATAATCATTACTTATGATCGTATTTGCGATCCTTTTTGTTCGCTATTGCGTTCGTATCTACTGCGAACGACCGAACGACGTCTTATTCAATGCGAACGATTTGCGAACAAGCAATGATAAAAATAGGTCCAGGTCTTATAAAGCGATCAACGATTTCTCGTTTGCTCGTTAATCGTTCAATTGCATTTCAACCGAACGATTATAGTTTAGATTCGAACGATTTAACGATAATCTGAACAATAAGCATCAGGTGGAATAGGGCCCTGTTATCGCACTAATAGCGATTTCTTCCTCTTTGTGCGGTATCCAAATTTATATCAAATAATAGTATGAGCGCTCATACAGATTCACACAGACACCAATATTAATTGGTATCAATGCAAAGGATCTGCTTTATTACACAAACAGTTCTTATACTAGTTATGACGTACAGGAAAAGGGTGGTTACATCATTGGTTAATACTGGCACAATTGGCTATTTGCCTACTCGGGAGGGTCTTATGCTGATGAGTTCCTAAGTTATGTGACACCCAAGACCACTCGCTTCCCCCCTCCCAACTCTTAAGAGAACAAAGACACATTCAAGTATATATATAATGAATACCATATGGCAGTACGAGCTATACCTGAGTATACATATACATATAGATATTTTTCAGACTATATCTCTCACAGCCCTATTACACGGAGCTATAATCGGGCCGATGTGGCTGATTATCCCTCCATGTAATAGAGACAATGATCAGCCGATGACAATGGTTCTGACCTAAAATTGGCAGGCCCTGACCATGCATCGCTATGTGCAATAGCGATGCCCGGCCGACAATTTGCAAACAGTATACATTACCCATCCATGCTCCAGGGCTCCTCTTGCAGTCTGCTTTTCACGGGTCTCGCGTGCTACAGCTTCAAAGTGGCCTGTCTGAGTTGACAGGCCGCTGAGCCAATCACTGTCCCGGCCAGTGATTGGCTGAGCGGCCTGTCAGCTCAGACAGGCCGCTCTGAAGCTGCAGCGAGCAGGACCCAGGAAGCAGCAGACTGCAAGAGGAGCCCTGGAGCATGGACATGGATACTGTTTAAGCAAGGGCTGCAAGGACATCGGTAACTATGTCCGTGCAGCCCTTGTTAAACAATTATCGGGCCGTGTAATAGGCCCAGTAAACGAACGCCGATCTAGCAGATTGGCGCTTGTTTACAGTTATGATCGGGCCCCCATTGGCCTGTGGAATAGGACCCTTACTGAAGTTTCAATATATCTGTTTGCTGCAACACATGCAGACCTAATGGTTTTTGTTACACTCTGTTGAGTATGTCCTTTGGACTTTGTGTATGTGTTTGTATGCATGTGTGTATACATATATACATACATACATACACTAACATTTACATTTTATAAGCTCTCGGTTTAATGGGGGCCTATGGGATAGGTTTAAAATGTCCCAGGAGCTTTCCCAGCACATATGGCATACATAAACTGCAAACAGTAGGAAAACAACCTTTTATAGATTAGAAAAGCACAAAAATGCAACAGCTCACTGCTAATGGCAAGACACATACCCAATACAGATATGAAAATTGCTAAAAACAAAAAGCCTATGCTCTGGGCATGCAGGATCCATCTAATACTGGAAAAAATAATAACCACCTGGGTGAGATGGGTGGAGTGCACGACCAAGTAGAGGCAGCCACTCCCCCCCAACCCCCCCAATCTGGTCAGCTCTCCTACAACACCATTCACATTAGCAGGACCATGTTGCTATGGCTGAAATTGCAAACACACAAAAAAAATGGGACAGCTCACCAATATTGGTATTGGGTATCTGTATTGAGTCCATGTCTTGCTATTAGTCATGAGCTATTGCATTTTTTTGACAGAGGTGGCAGCAGAGAGCACTGTGTCAAAACTTTTCTTCCTGCAAGACACACAGCAGCTGATAAGTACTGGAAGACTGGAGATTTTGTTTTGATTTGTAAACTATTTTCTTTTCTTCGGAGCATCCCTTGTGCTGTCACTGTCATTAAAAACTTTTTTGCAGAAATCAATAGTCCAGGCGATTTTAAGAAACTTTTGTAACTGGGTTTATTAGCCGAAAAATGCATTTTTATCATGAAAAAGCAGTTTGAAGCTCTCCCCCCTGTCTTCATTGTTCCCTATGGAGAGGGGAGGGGTGGAGGGAGATGAGGCACCAAAACAGGACAACAAAGAATTAATTTACAGCTACATCACTGGGCTATCTCCTCTGACAGTCAGCACTGACCTCTCTGACCTCTGAACACCGGCTTTCATGCAGCTCCCACTGTGTAATCCTTTGTTCTCTGCTCTTTGCTGCCGACTAATCTCCCTCCTCCCCTCTCCATAGCACAGACAGGGCCCGACTGATGTAAAGCAGTCGAGAGTTCCTGATTCTGAGCAGTGGATGAGAGAGAGAAGGGGGGGGGGGCCTGGGAAAAGTCTTTTTGAATGCAGATAATGTCATATTTGCCTAATAATCCCAACTACAAAGTTTCTTAAAATTGCCTGGACTATTGATTTCTGCAAAAAAAAAAAAAATTAACAGTGACTTTTTAAGTCTTCACATCTTGCCGATATTGATTCTAGTACATATGCTACAATGACTAGTAGTAATTTCCAGTAGAGCTACATCACATGATCACTACCTGTATTGTAATACTTTTTATCATTGCTATTTCAGGGCAAAAATGATGAGGAGAACACCAGAGGCGGCTGTAGCACAGATTTATCCCAGATGCCATGTATTACTCTCTCTGACGATGAAGGAGAGGAAGATGATGACTTACAGGTATAATTTACAGACATCATTCAGCCACCTGTATAATATTATGTAGGTTCCTCTATTGCCGCAAAGCCCTGGACTCTGCATATTGTGTCCTGTGGTATCTGCTCCAAGATGTTATCGGCCGATCCTTATTAAAGGGGATGAGTCATCAGAAAATGACCTATTGTTTAAATCAAGGGTTTATGCTAAACATATTTTATAAGAATTCTTGGTAATTTTTTTTTCTTTCTTTCTTTACTATGTATAGTGTGAAATAAACCTTAATGGGAACCTGTCACCCCCTGTGCCGGGGTGACAAGCTCCCGACCCCCCGCTAGAGCCCCTCATACTTACCTGATGAGTCCGACGCTCCATTCATTCTCTGAGGGGCGGACTTATCTCAGCAGCGCGCGTTCCGGGCTGCCCACAGGGTTATCTCTCCATCCCGGGACCAGCCAAAGAAGCGGGATTAAGTAAGTATAACGGGCTCTAGCGGGGGGTCAGGAGCCTGTCACACCGGTATCGGGGGTGACAGGTTCTCTTAAAAACTTTGAAGTTTCCATTGTGAACACTAGGCTTAAAGGGGTTATCCAGGGCTACAAAAACATGGCCACTTTTGCACTACTCTTGTCACCAGATTGGGTGGGGTTTGAAACTCGGTCCCATTGAAGTAAATGGAGCTTAATTGCAAACCACACCTGTACTAGAGACAAGAGTGGGGCAAAAGTGGCCATGTGTTTGTAGCACTAAATAACCCCTTTTAACCCCTTAAGGACAGAGCCTGAAATGGCCTTAAGGACAGAGACAAATTTTATGAATATGACCAGTGTCACTTTAGTCATTAATAACTTCGGGATGCTTTTACCTATCCGGCTGATTCTGAGATTGTTTTCTCGTGACATATTGTACTTTCTAGTAAAATGGAGTCGATACTCATAACGAATCTTTATGAAAAACACCAAAATAACGTGAAAAATTTAGATAAAATGAATTTTTCCAACTTTGAAACCCTCCTGCTTATACAGAAAATGGTTATGCCACATAAATTATATATTAAATAGCATTAGCAACATGTCTACTTTATGGTGGCAGCATTTATTAAACTATATTTCCTTTTTTTAGACAATAGAAAGCTTAAAACATTAGCAGCAATTTTCCAAATTTTCTGTAAAATTTCAAAATCAGATATTTTCAGGGACCTGTTCAGGTTTAGGCTGGGTTCACACTATGTATATTTGAGGCTGTATTTGTGAGGCTGTATAGCAACCAAAACCAGGAGTGGATTGAAAACACAGAAAGGCTCTGTTCACATAATGTTGTAATTGAGTTGATGGCCGTCATTTAATGGCAAATATTTGCTGTTATTTTAAAACAACGGCTGTGGTATTGAAATAATGGCCGTTATTTACTGTTATATGGCGGCCATCCACTCAATTTCAACATTGTGTGAACAGATCCTTTCTGTGTTTTCAATCCACTCCTGGTTTTGGTTGCTATGAGGACCTGACATGAGGACCAAATACAGCCTCAAATATACATAGTGTGAACCCAGCCTTAAAGTGTATTTGAGGGGCCTGTATGTTAGCCCCACAAAGCACCCCATTTCAGAAACTGCACCCCCCAAACTCTGCAAAAGCACATCCAGAAAGTGTTTTAACCCTTTAGGGGAGTCACAGAAATAAAAGCCAAGTGTGTAAGAAATTTGAAATTTTTTATTTTCTGTGCAGAGATTTTATTGTAATCCAATATCTTTCATAATGATAAACCTATTAGTAGAGACATGCACCCCAATATTGATTGCCCCGTTTCTGCAGTTTATAGAAATACCCCATATGTGGCCCTATTGCGCTATTTGACGCAACCACAAGCCTCAGATATAAAGGAGCGCCCAGTGAATTTCAACGCCTCCGTTATATTTGGTTATTTCTGACTGTACCACTTCAGGTTGGCAGAGGCTCTGGGGTGCCAAAACATTAAAAACACCCCTAAAGGGACACCATTTAGAAAACTAGACCCCTCAAGGAATGTAACAAGGGGTGCGGTGAGCATTTGGACCCCTCAGGTGCTTCACAGATTTTCAGAACAATGTGGTGTAAAAAAGGAAAAATTCTATTTTTTACACTAAAATGTTGTTCTAGCCTTCATTTTTCATTTTTACAAGGGGATAAAAGAAAAAAAAAACACCAAACGTGTAGCGCAGTTTCTCCCGAGTACGGAAATACCCCACATGTGGACATAAAGTGCCAAGTGGGCGCAGGACGAGCCTCCAAAGGGAAGGAGCGCCAATTGGCCTTTGCAAGCTGGATTTTACTGGAATGGATTTGAAGGGTCATGTCGCATTTACAGAACCCTCGTGCTGCCAAGACACTGGAAACCCCCCACAAGTGACCCCATTCTGGAAACTACACCCCTAGTATCCATCCAACAAGGGGTGCAGTGAGCATATGGACCTCACTGGTGACGGGCACAAATGTGGAACAATGTGACGTGAAAGGGAAAATTTGAATTTGTTCACTTTCTCGGCACAAATGTGGCCGTCATCAAGGGGTCCATATCCTCACTGCACCCCTTGATAGATTCCTTGAGGGGTGTAGTTTCCAGAATGGGGTCACTTGTGGGGGGTTTACAGTGTTTTGGCAGCACGAGGGCTTTGTAAATGCGACATGGCGTTCATCATCCATTCTGGCCAAATCCAGCCTCCAAAATCCAAATGGCGCTCCTTCCCTTCGGAGGCTTGCCCTGCGCCCACATGGCGCTTTATGTCCACATGTGGGGTATTTACGGACTCAGGGGAAATTGCTCTACACATATTGTGTGTTTTTTTTCTCTTTTAACCCCTTGTGAAAATGAAAAATTTAAGGCTAAACCAACATTATAGTGTAAAAAATGTAATATTTAATTTTCACGCCATATTGTTCCACATTTGTGCCCGTCACCAGTGGGGTCCATATCCTCACTACACCCCTTGTTACATTCCCTGAGGGGTGTAGTTTCCATAATGGGGTCACTTGTGGGGAATTCAACTGTCTTGCCAACACAGGGGCCTTTCAAATGCAACAAGGCCCTCGGAATCCATTCCAGCCAAATCCAGCCTCCAAAAACCAAATGGCGCTTCTTCCCTTCGGAGGCTTACCCTGCACCCACATGGCGCTTTATGTCCACATGTGGGGTATTTCCGTACTCAGGGGAAATTGCTCTACACATTTAGTGTTTTTTTTTTTTTTTTATCTTTTAACCCCTTGTGAAAATGAAAAAATCAAGACAAGATCAATGATTTAGTGTAAAAATTAAACATTTTTTACACTAAATGTTGGTCTAGCCTTGATTTTTTTCCTTTTCCACAAGGGGTTAAAAAAGAAAGTGAACACAAAACGTGTAGGGTAGTTTCCCCTGAGTACGAAAATACCCCACATGGACATAATGTGCCATATTGGCACAGGGCAAGCCACCAAAGGGACAGAGCGCCATTTAGAGGCTGGAATGGAGGATGGAGGCCATGTCGCATTTACAAAGCTCCTGTGCTGCAAGGACAGTAGAAACCCCCACAAGTGACCCCATTATGGAAACTACACCCATAAGGAATCTAACGAGGGGTGCAGTGAGCATATGGACCCCACTGGTGATATACACATATGTAGAACATGTGCCGTGAAAATAAAAAATAATTTTTTTTTATTTTCACGTCCCAAATGTGGCCGTCACCAGGGGGCCATATCCCCGCTGCCCCCCTTGTTAGATTCCTTATGGGGTGTAGTTTCCAGAATGGGGTCACTTGTGGGGGGTTTCTACTGTCCTGGCCGCACAGAGGCTTTGTAATTGCATCATGGCAAGCCTCTAATGGGAATTGCGGCCATACCTACTTAGCTGGGGAAAAGGGACAATTCTAATTTATTTGGGGGTATTAGGCCAATTATTAGTTTATAAGGTTGGAAAGGACAGGTGTCCATCAAATTCAACCTGTGTTGATCCAGAGGAAGGCAAAAAACCCTCGTGAGGCAGACGACAGTAGCCTCATCACAGGGGAAAAATTCCTTCCCGACTCCATAATGGCGATCAGAATAATCCCTGGATCAACGTGACCCCTGAAATAGGAATAAGGGACAGAATTTAGATAATGTAGAACCCCAGTGACGTGTGGTGCGCCTTGAAGCGATCCTGTATGCAGAGGCCGGGATGATCAGGACAGGTGTCACACGGGAAAATGGTGTCCTTCCTGATCCCCCTGTTACCCCACACTCTGCACTTCTTTTGGGGTCTCCTGTTTTCCAGTGTGGGGGACGTCACCTGGAAAATGTTGTCCTGGTGCGGTACGGGGTCCTTCATATCCAGAAGCGCTGGGTCCGCTCCATGGCTGCTAAATATTATGGCTTTATTACTACTTCTGATATTTTCGGATTGTGCCGCAAGCTACAGGGCAGCGAGGGACCGGAAGAGGGGGTGCTGGTATAAAAGTTATCCCCGTACAGGTGGTAACCTTTATCCAGCAGTGGGAAGATCAGTTCCCGGACGATCTCCCCACTAACTCTGAGGGGGGGAGTGGGTTCATCTGGGGGCATCTGGGGCTGGATTCGGGTGTCCCTTCCTTCATAAACTGTAATGGTACATGTACACTGCGGAATGGCGAAGGATAACCCTTTGTGCATTCCGCAGCTGGCACCCGCCGGCGGACTGATGCAGGCGTGCGTCTCCGCTCGTGTCACACTCCATTCTATGCACAGGCGGATTCTGCCCTCTGTCCAAAGAATGAATGTGTTCATTCTTTGGACAGACAACGGAATCCGCCCGTGCATAGGATGGAGTCTATGACACGGGCGGAGACGCACGCCTGCATCAGTCCGCCGGCGGGTGCCAGCTGCGGGATGCACAAAGGGTTATCCTTCGCCATTCCGCAGTATGCACCTACCCTAAATCTGTAAGAATACCCTGAGGTACTGTCACAGAGTTTGTAGAATTTCACGCCATACCGTGATCTCTTATTGGGACGGTACTGGCGGAAAAGACGTGTCTGCGGGGCAGCGTACGCTACGCTACTCCCAGACACGTCACTGGATGATGATGATAATGATGAGGATGAATGGAGGAAAGAAGGATCCCCCCCATTCATTCTCACTGGCTGTTTCGGTGTTGGAGGCAATAATAGCATATGCGTCCGATGCCGAAAACACCCTGGGGGCCATCTTTATACGGGGACTAGTATATGGGGTATGTAAATGTTTATTGTAAAACTTTATTCCATGTAGGGTGGTGTAGTGTAGTGTTTTTAAGTTTTTTTGACAGTAAGAAAATAATATCCCTACGCCAAGAAAGGAGCTGCTGATAAATGCCACACTTATGTGCGGCACTTATCAGCAGACAGTGGCGGTAGGATATAGGGGGGAAAAACGCTCCTACGCCAAAAAGGAGGAGTTGCTGATCAGTGGCGCACTTACGTGCGATGCTGATCAGTACTCAGCGGCCTTAGGGCGCAAAAAAAGTAAAAAAAAAAAATCTTTTTAACCCAAAGCAACTGATCAGTAAATGATATTCACTGATCAGCCGCTAGGGGGCAGTAGAGAGAAGATTGCTGGAGATTACCGAGGCCCGCCGAACACGAAGACCCGAGTGTTTCCGAAGATTTCCGACGCTGGACGAACAAACCCCGAAGCGACGCGAAGAAGACGCGAGGACGGCGCGGACTGAAGATCTTCGCTCCGGACGGCCAGATCAGGTGAGTATGGTACACCTGCACCACACACGCCTGTTCTGCACCTCTCAGCTACCTAGCTGAGGGGTGCAGAACTCGGCAACACTGTTTTTTACAGTATGATCGCTGTGATGGGCCGGCCGGTACTGGCCAGCCTATCACGGCGATCGTGGGGGTGGCATCGGCGCCATTTTTGTTGGGGACACTAATGGCGATTGGTGCTATCTCGGACAGCACCAATCGCCATTGCTTTCCGGGCCACCGGGTCACCGATGACCCGGAAAGCTGTTTTCAGCTGCTATATGCTGATCTGTATTGATCAGCATATAGCAGCGATCGTCGGCACGGGAGGGGTTAATCACCCCCCGTGCCGACGAGCAGAGATGGCCTGCTATACATTATAGCAGGCCATCTTCCCCGACCGCTGTGTGTGAACACACAGCGATCGGGGAAACATCGGGCGTACGTATACGCCCGTTTGCGTTAAAGCCCACCCTGCGGGGGCGTATACGTACGCCCAATGTTGTTAAGGGGTTAAAGAGTTCTTTTTAGGAAAAGTCTATTGATGGCCTATCCACTTAAAAGGCCATCTATAGTTGAGGGGGGGGGGTGTCTCCTGGACGATCTTTAGATTGACCGAGTGGCCAGTAAGATAGCGGTTGTCTGCTGCTGCTCCTATTGCGTGGAGTGACGGCCAGCAGACCGTTGCTATTATAATTTTTTAGGTTGTGTTTTGAATCAAGGATCAGCCGATATTGTGCATGTCAGTTGATGATTGATTTTACACAAAACGATTATCAACTGGTAAGTACGGCTGATAATCAGCCTCAGCTCCTATTCTCTTCAGTAGGAGGATGGCCTATCAATATATATATCTCACTGTTTTCCTACTTGCTACTCTTTATAACTAAGCTGAGACTTCGAGGCTGTTGGAAAGCGCTATCTACTAGTATCACCTTTCACTGTAATGCTGAACAGTTCAAAGGCAATAGCTGTGTAGTGACACAGGTCACAGAGCATATTCATAAATGTGTCCCATACAAAGAATAGGGTCTGTAGATGTTTGTGTCTATGGCCGCAAGTCTTGCCATAAAGCATGTCACTAAATGCAGTTAAAAATAGCTCAGACAGGATGGCAGCTCCCATAACAATTTTATGCGTTCAGAGCGGGGATGAAGAGAACAGCTCAGACACAGTTTTCTGCATCTTGAACAGAATGCAGCAGACTTGGGGAAGGAGACTGATAAAGTAATAACATGTATGGAACAGATTGTTAGCCTCCAAGAGGGATGTATTTTACCTAACCGGGTAACCCCTGTAATAAGGACAGGAGTTTTCTTTTTAAGACCTTTTCATGAAGTCTTCAGGGCTGACTATCATGTATTCCTAACTACTATCATAACCTCCTGCCTTGTCATTCTTTATCATTGTTGTCCTAGGGTCAAAACTCCTTCATAAATGATGAGGAGAAAGAAGATGGCAGAAGCGAATGCAGCACAGAGGTAGTACCAGAAACTGAGGAATCAGGGCAGATGTTATGCAGTACTCTCCCCGACTCCGAAAGAGAGGAGGAAGATGATGTCCAGGTACAACTAACTTCCACACCTCATTCAGCCACCTGTATAGTATTATGTAGGTCCCCCTCTTGTCATCTCAACAGCTGTGACCCCTTAAAAGGGAACTCCGGATAAGAAAAATTTGTTTTCTAATAAAAGTACAGTAAAAGTTATATAGATGTGTCTATACAATGTATTACCGTGTCTGTGCGGTTCTGCCACACTGGTAGCTGATGGAAATCAAGGAAGTGGAAAAAAAATGGCCTCTGTGCCAATTCACATTGTCTCCTGCTCCTTCTACTCTCCCACCTTAGAAGACAAATATTCCAGGCCTCTGTCTCGAATTGTGTGTGTTTGCTGAGCACAGGCTGATGATGCAGACAGGGGGCAGGGCGTGATGTCACAGGAGGCTTGGCTGGATCCCCCAATCCCGAGTGATCCACCATCTCTGACCGGTCAGAAGCAGCTGCTGCACTAATTTTACTGATTCTAATGAGTGGGGCTGTGGTGATCAGCTGAGGGGAAAGCATTGAATTCTGGGAACTGCTCAACCAGGAAGGACAGAAACACAATGCAGAACAAAAAAAAACCCCAAACAAATTTTTTTTTAAACCTCTACCTGGAGTTCCCCTTTAAGTTTGTGAAGGTCTTGAATTCATTTAAAAATTGTTGAATCTTTAAAGGGGTTGTCCGGCGATAAAAAATTATTCACAGAATAACACACATTACAAAGTTATACAACTTTGTAATGTATGTTATGTCTGTGAATGGCCCCCTTCCCCGTGTTTCCCCCCACCCACGCTAGACCCGGAAGTGTGGTGCATTATACTCACCGCATCTCGTGTCGTCCACGGTCTCCGATCCTCAGCAGTGACGTCTTCTTCGGGAGGCCGTCGGATCTTCCCGAGTGCCTGCCACCCTCTGCAGCGTCATCCGAAGCTCAGCCGCGATTGGCTGAGCACAGTTATGCTCAGCCAATCGCGGCTGAGCTTCGGATGACGCTGCAGAGGGCGGCTGGCACTCGGGAAGATCCTCCGGCCTCCCGAAGAAGACGTCACTGCTGACGATCGGAGACCGTGGTCGGCACGTGACAGGTAATGTATAGCGCACCACACTTCCGGGTACACGGGTGGGGGTGGTGGGACACGGGGAAGGGGGCCATTCACAGACATAACATACATTACAAAGTTGTATAACTTTGTAATGTGTGTTATTCTGTGAATAATTTTTTATCGCCGGACAACCCCTTTAACCAAACTCATTGTGAGAACCTGAAATTATCAATTTCAGAGAAAATGGGTACACCCATAGCGGCCAAGGTGTGGATGCTAAAGCTGCAGTAGCATTCCGTTTGTCCTGTGAAAACCAAACAGGCATAAATAAGCAAACACTTTAAGGGTGGGTTCACACTGAGGAATTCTTGCGGATAAACTCCATGGAATTCCGTCGGCTGTACGCACGCTTTTCCGCCAGCTCCATAGACACCATTCTATGGGCCGGCTTATTCCGCCAAAAGAAGTGACATGTCAATTCTTTCGGCGGAATGCAGAATCAGCCGGCCCATAGAATGGTGTCAATGAAGGCGGCGGAAAAGCGCGCGTCCGTGAGAGCGTACAATCAACGGAATTCCGCTGAGTTTATCCGCGAGAATTCTGTGGTGTGAACCCACCCTAATATAGCATCTTGTTAAAGGGATACTCCACTTAAAAAAGATTTAACTTTGTTCAATCCCCACCCGTCATCTAAGCTTATTTGTAATAGGTTTTTATTACATGAATTGTGCAGTTTGTCTGCTGTACACCCTGAAACTGCAGAAAATCCTCACTTCCTGGTCCACTTTTGTCTCCACTTCTCTGTGCTCCCCTGAGACCAATGATCCTGGCCAAGGGGTGGAGAAACAAAACAATGACAGCCTCCTTAGCAGTATAGGGGTAAAGGAGACACAGTTGTTTTATCTCTCCCTTTCTAATCTATCTAGGTAGATGGAGAGATTATATTTACAGTGTAAAGCAGAAGCAGATTGAGCCAGCGATAGGCAGATACTACAAGATGAGGCGGATACTTGGCAATTGGCTCTGAGGTGCAATGCATGCTGGGAATTGTATATTTAAAAATCTGGTGCGGTGGCAGTTAGAAAGGTGGGAGATAAATACTCGGGGGGGGGGGGGGGGGGGGCTTGGTGAGTAAGACCAGCTAGGTTTGGGAGAATTTCATTTTTTAGCACTTGGATGGAATGCAGTGACACATCAGCCAAACTGTGACCTGTACATAACTTACTTTTCCCCTTTTATCCAACCAGGTTGTGTGATATCCAGTGCCAGGATCCACTTTCCATCCAGAAGCAATAGGTCCATCACCTCCAACATCACACTGTTCTATACCCACCAGCCCACCACATGACCTGTCATCACAGGAGCAGCAACCCGAGCCTGCCGAAGCTGTGTAACATTGACTGCCAGCATTGCCCAGACCAAATGAACGTCATGTGTCTGGTGGGCTATGGTGACGTGCAATTTGTAACAGGACGGTGACTGACATAAATTATAACATTACCCAATAGACAATTTAGAAGATGGTAAGGGAGAGGAAGAGTCTGCAATGTGTGTAAAGGTGAAGAATAAAGCTGTGATTTGTGACTTTTTTCTGACAGACGGCTGCTTCATTGTACGCTGTGTGCCCAACCTTGGTTCGTGGGTACATCACCACCTTCCACCTTCTATAAACTGGATGTTATGGTGACTGCATCTCCTGACCAGTTGTAGAATGGAAAGCAGCCTGGGATAAGACCCTATAGTAATTTTACGGTTTGTCCATGCTGAAGGGCTGAGTTTTTCACTGCCGTTAGATATTGTGTTTTATGCTCCCAGCCTCGAATTTCTTTTGAATTCTTCTTTAGAAGTGCTTACCCAGCTAGAAGTGTGTGAAAGCAGTTATGATTTAGACACATTGTACCGCTTTTAGCAGAGCTGTGGAGTCGGTAAGCCACAGCTCCGACTCCTCAATTTTATCAGGACCGACTCAGACTCCTGCTCCTTCATAAATGGCCAGTCAGATACTAGGGGAGTTATCACAGTGGCCCAGCAGCTTCTCCCTAATGTCCTACATGATCATGGAGCGACTTCTGAGGGAATAAAGGAATACTGCATATAAAGCAGCTTCTCCTGTGTGTGCAGTGGATGCAGCCAGTCTCCAGCCTCCATGTCTTGAACAACTCAGAACTAGACTAGATGGAGCAGGTGGTCTTTTCCTGCTGATAATCTTCTATGTTTCTAACTAAATATTCACCATACACACAGAAACACTGCTAACAATGCCAGATACCTGTGATATAGAGGGGTCACACATAGTGATGTTGAGGGTCACTGTGGGGGCACGCAATAGTACACACACAGCCTGCTACAGCCATAGCATACACACACAGCCTGCTGCAGCAATAGCACACACACATACACACAGCCTGCTGCAGCCATAGCGTGCACACACACACACACACACACACACACACACACAGCCTGCTGCAGTCATAGCACACATACATACACATACATACACACACATACACAGCCTGCTGCAGCCATAGCATACACACACACACACAACATGCTGCAGCCATAGAACACTGAAGAAAAACACACAACCTTCTCCCAGAGAGGAAACACCACACTGAGGACTGAGGTTACTGCTACACCACTTATGTCTTCTCCTCCTTCTCTATATTAAACAGGATATCTCCATATTACGCTGCTGCTCATATACAATCATCCAGAAAGAGAACAGCACAGATCTCTTCTGCCCGATCTCCGCTCGGCAATAGATTGCTATGGCATGCAACAGGCCATAGCAATCTATGACCGATCTAATGGATCTTTGCTGTGTATATACACAGCACTGATCTCTATGAGAGATCAGTGCTGTTTATATACAAGTCCCCCAGGGGGACTTCTAGTTTATGTAAAAATAAAAGTAAAAAAAAATTTTTATTAATAAAAAAAAATCCCCTCCCCTATTAAAAGTCCAAATCACCCCCCTTTTCCCATTTTATAAATAAATAAATAAACAAGTAAATAAACATATTTAGTATCGCCACGTGCGTAATCGCCCGAACTATTAATTAATCACATTCCTGATCTCGCACGGTAAACGGCGTAAGCGCCAAAAAATTCCAAAGTGCAAAATTGCACATTTTTGGTCGCATCAAATCCAGAAAAAATGTAATAAAAAGTGATCAAAAAGTCGTATATGCGCAATCAAGGTACCGATAGAAAGAACACATCATGGCGCAAAAAATGACACCTGACACAGACCCAAAGGATAAAAGCGCTATAGGCCTGGGAATGGAGCGATTTTAAGGAACATATATTTGTTAACAATGGTTTGAATTTTTTACAAGCCATCAGATACAATAAAAGTCATACATGTTACATATCATTGTAATCGTAACGACTTGAGGAACATGCATAACAAGTCAGTTTTACCACAGGGCGAACGGCGTAAATGCAAAACTCCCCGAAATCAAAACAAATTCCTTTTTTTTTTTTCAATTTGACAGCGCAAATGATTTTTTTCAGTTTCGCAGCATATGTTATGGAAAAATAATGCCTGTCATTGCAAAGTACAATTGGTTTCGCAAAAAATAAGGGCTCATGTGGGTCTCTAGGTGAAAAAATGCAAGCGCTATGGCCTTTTAAACATAAAGTGCAAAAACGAAAATTGGCTTTGACCTTAAGGGGTTAAGGGTAGCTTCACACACACACGGTATCGCAGCGTATTTTCTGCTGCGAAACGCAGCAGATACAATCTAAATAACTGAACACAGCATCAAATCTGCACCATCAGATCTGCTGCGTATACGGTATGTGTGTTTGTACCCTTAAAGTGGCTGTACCACCAGGCCCAGGCTGAAGCACTGGAGGCGGCCGACCCACTTTTAGTTGGAGGAAACCCCAGCCCCTCTATGATAGGGTTCCATTGATTCTAATCATGGAGGGGCTGGGGTTTCTTCCCACTGGGGGTGGGTCGGCCCGCCTCCAGTGCTTCAGCCTGGGCCTGGTGGTACAGTCACTTTAAGGGGAATGCTTATGCTCTGGACATTTCCTATCATAGACAGAGGTGGCAGCACAGAGTACCATGTCAGCTAAACAATCATGTCATTGTGGTCTTTGCAGCTCTGTTCTATTGAGGTGAATGTAGCGTAATTGAAATACAGTAATTCCTCGGTTTTCAAACGCTTTGGAACTCGAACTGCTGGTATTCGAACGAAAATTTACCCAGTAGTGTTTGGAATTCGAACTTTGCTCGGTTTTCGAAAGTTTTTCGAACGTTTTTGCGAGCGTGGATGGTGGGTTGTACCTGGCGAGTTAAGCAGTGGTGAGTCTTCACATACAGTACAGTGCTGTATAAGACTGCTGGAGTGCATATAAAGTGCAGTAGTAGTACAGGCAGTGCACCACCATCTCCCATACATTACAGTGCTTGGATGGGGGGGACGCTATACAGTAAAGGATGGGTGAGGAGTTGGTGACTACTGTACTATAATTGCTGGTTCTGATAAACATTTCTTATGTTTAATGTCCTGTACAGTATATAGTGCTGTTCTGTACTGTTCTGTAGTGATTATACTGAGCACTTATCAGTGTAATAAATGAGGATTGTAGGTAATTATTGGTGGCGTTTGGAACCAATTAATCACATTTACATTATTTCCTATGGGAAGACACTGCTCGGTTTTCAAACTGCCTTCCGGAACCAATTAAGTTCGAGAACCGAGGTACCGCTGTAGTTGAAAGTAAGTAAATGAAAATTTTTATGCAGCTGCCGAAGAAAGCCGAATGGAGCTTTTGTCCCGGACTTCTATTCTGTAGGGTTTCTACTGTCCTAATTCTTACGATTGCAGGCCCCCCCCATCTTTATTATCCCCTATCCTGTGCATACTTAGGACAGGGCATAACTACCCCAGATGGGAGTACCCATTTATAACAAATTCACAAGAAATAACATCTGTGTGTCTGTATGAAGCCAGGTACATAGAGGTTCAGTATGAACCTATAGTAATGTAAGGGTAAGGTATTACAGAGGTGTGCCGTCAGTATCACAGTAAAGATCAGTCAATGAGCTCTCTCCATCCACTTCTTTTTTTTGGGCTAAGAACCCTCTGCCAAAGAAGATGTTCAGTGCCACCACCTTCAGCAGGCGAAAATCTTCTAGCGTTACGTCTTACATTTTTTACTTTCTATTGGTGGAGTAGGCCCAGAGTTACCCCTGAAGCCTCCTCTTGGGTCCCCCCTCCACCCCGGCTGTTCTCCATGAGGAGGCCGCTGCTCCCATCGTCTTTTGTATCCTCCCTCAGGCTCAGGATAGTCTGATCTGCATAATAACTGCAGGAAGAAATAAAAAAAATGTTCTCTATGAAACCGTAATGGTGATTGTCACATGACCGGATATTATCCTTCATGCATATACCTGATGAGTATCGCTACAGATTCTTCAGATACTTATCAGCTGCTGTATGTCCTGCAGGAAGTGGTGTATTCTTTCCAGTCTGACACAGTGCTCTCTGCTGCCACCTCTGTCCATGTCCGGAACAGTCCAGAGGAGGAGAGGTTTTCTATGGGGATTTGCTGCTGCTCTGGACAGTAAACTATCTCATTGCACCAATCACAGATCATCCCAATATAATATGGTTAAAATGGAGAAGACTGATCCAGTCAGCCATAACAACCAATCAGAATGCAGCTGTAGGAAAACAGAAACTGGAAGCTGATTGGTTGCTATGGGCTCCGGCTGTGGTTCTTTCTACTCTCTGCCTCCTTGATCATAGGCAGTGGCGGTCTTTGGCACCAAGCACCCCAAGCGATTGCTTGGAGCCCCCAACATCCAGGGGGGGCCCCACGCCCCGCTGTTGTGCTCAAGACCGCTGCCCCGCTCGCTGCTGCCATCTGAACTGTTACTATGAGCACTCGTAATGAGCCCTCATAGTTACATGCAGCAGCACTGACAGGGCGGAAGACATTGGCCCCCTTCCTGTCAGTCACTCTTGTGGCCGCAGGAAGGGTTTTCCCTGCGGTCACAAGTGGCAGCTTTGTCCTTGTGGTGTCGGCGCTCCAGTGACATCACTGGAGCATCGGCGCCAGGACAAGGGGAGTGCGGCCTCTTGTGATCGCAGGGAAAACCCTTCCTGCAGCCACAAGAGTGAAGAGAAGAGGAGAAGCCTGGACCCAAGTGAGTATAAGTGTTTGTTTTATTGTGTTATATACTATATGGGAGGGGGAGCACACATCGGGGGTCTATATAAATGGGGGGAGCACACAGGGGGGGGCTATATAACAGGGGGAGCACACAGGGGGGGCTATAGACTACTGGAGCTTCACAGAGGGGTCTATATACTACTGGGGGCAGCACACAGGGGGTCTATATACTACTTGGGGCAGCAGAATGGGGTCTATATACAACTTGGAGAGCACACAGGAGGTCTACATCCAAGTGGGGGAGCACACAGGGGGGCTATATACTACTGGGGGAGCACACAGGGGTCTATATACTACTGGTGGGGCACACAGGGGGTCTATATACTACTGGGGGAACATACAGGCGGTCTATATACTACTTGTGAGACACACAGGTGGTCTATATATAACTGGGGGAGCACACAGGGGTCTCAATACTACTGGGGCAGCACACAAGGGGTCTATATAATACTGGTGGGGCACACAGGGGGTTTATATACTACTGGGGGAACCACACAGGGGGTTTATATACTACTGGAGGAGCACACAGGGGTCTATATCCAAGTGGGGGAGCACACAGGAGGTCTATATCCAAGTGGGGGAGCCCACAGGGGGCTAAATACCCCTGAAGGAGCACACAGGGGGGCCTATATACTAGTAGGGGAGCACACAGGGGGTCTATATACAACTGGGGCAGCACACAGGAGGTCTATATACTTCTGGGGGAGCACACGGGGGGGGCTATATATAACTGGGGGAACACACAGGGGTCTATATACTACTGGGGAAGCAAACAAGGGGTATATACTACTGGGGGCAGGACACAAGGGGTATATACTATTGGGGGCAGCAAACAAGGAGTATATATTACTGGTGGTAGCGCACAAGGGGTATATACTACTGTGGGCAACACACAGCGGTCTATTGTTTTGGAACGCGTGTCGAGGGGGACCCTAGACATAACTTTGCTTGGGGCCCCAGAAATGCCAAGACCGCCCCTGATCATAGGGGGGCATCTCAGATCCTGGCGACGACCAGCGTGAGTCCCAGGTATAGTCATATCCTTTATGGGGGTAATAGAGACAAGACTGGGTCAGCGTCACTCCCAGGAATAAAAGTTATATCTCTAACCATCAGCTTACTTTAGGATAAGTTATTTTTTTTTCTCAAAACATTAATAAAAGGAGGTGTTTCTTTGTTAAGAACAATTTTTTACAGGATATCCCCCTCTAGGGTCCGCTTCGCTCTTGTAGGGTGCGTGCACAACACGGAATCCCTGTGTATGACCCGCAGCGGATTCCGTCACTCATACCCGCACGTGGTGGCGCGCCTCTCGGCCCGTGCCATGGACACTATTCTATGTCATGTCAATTCTTTTGGCGGAATGCGGAATCCGCCCGTGCATAGCATAGTGTCTATGGCACGGGCCGAGAGGCGCGCCGCCACGTGCGGGTACGAGTGACTGAATCCGCCACCGGTCATACGCAGGGATTCCGTAGTGTGCACACACCCTAAGGGTAGCTTCACACGTACCGACTCGCAGCGTAAATTACGCTGCAAGTCGGCTAGGTCCTGGCAGATCACTTTCACTACATACACGCAGCGGTCTGAACGACCGCTGCATGTATGTAATTCTGCTGGCCCCTTAACCTCTTCAACTGCCGCCCGACTCCCGCTCTGTATACATTACTTGTCCTCGCTGCACGGGTCCCGGTGTACTGCTCTACCACCAATCAGTGGCAGGGCAACACTCTGATTGGCCGCTGGGGAGCGGAGTGGGAGCCGGAGCTGAAGGGGTTAAGGGGCCGGCAGAATTACATACGCAGCGGTCGTTCAGACCGCTGTGTGTATGTAGTGAAAGTGATCTGCCAGGACCTAGCCGACTCGTAGCGTCATTTACGCTGCGAGTCGGTACGTGTGAAGCTACCCTTAAACAGGAAATAAATCAGCGTACCATGTCGATGTAACAGTACGGCTATGTTCACACCATGTTTTGAGGCACAGATCTGATATTCGGCTGCTGACGTGTCAGTGCTCGGATCAGCGTCGGCCACGTTCGGTCCAATAATCTTGAAGGGGTTGTCCAGCGAAAATCTTTTACTTTCAAATCAACTGGTATCAGAAAGTTATATAGATTTGTAATTTACTTCTATTGAAAAAATCTCAAGTCTTCCCATACTTATCAGCTGCTGTATGTCCTGCAGGAAATGTTTTATTTTCAGTCTGACACAGTGCTCTCTGCTGACATCTCTGGCTGTGACAGAAACTCTGTCTCGGTTTTCTATGAATCCCCATAGAAAACCTCTCCTTCTCTGGACAGTTCCTGTCTCGGCCAGAGATGTCAGCAGAGAGCACTGTGACAGACTGAAAATAAAACATTTCCTGCAGGACATACAGCAGCTAATAAGTATAGGAAGACTTGAGATTTTTTAATAAAAGTAAATTACAAATCTATATAACTTTCTGATACCAGTTGATTTGAAAGAAAAAGTTTTCTCTGGAGTACTACTTTAATATTGTCAGCTAGTGACTACTTATGGGTCATTTTACAGGTGTATATGAGTAAATAGCCAACTACGTCTAGGAGTTAAATGGGGCTCATGCCGCTCTAGGCGCCGACCCGCCAGCAGACTATTTTCTGATTTTGGTAACGTATCTGCACCACAAAGGCATGAAACATGATGTGAATGCAGACTAAGAAAAGCATTAAGGTGCGACACAGGGGATAATCCTCGGATTACCTGGTTAAGTCCCTGATCTGACAGCACCTGGTTCTGGAACAAAGACAGAGCTGAAAATACAATGGAACAGGGAGCCAGCCGCTCAGGACAGCGGCGGACAGCAGCTTCCTGGCACAGCCAGCACCGTATCACTGCACCAGGTAGAGAAGAGGAGCTGCTGGGGGAACAGGGAGAGGGGAATACATGGGAGATCTAACTACAATGTGGGGGAACAGGGAGAGGTGAGTATATGGGAAACCTAATTACAATGTGGGGGAACAGGGAGAGGTGGGAATATGGGAGATCTAACCACCATGTGGGGGAACATGGAGGTGAGTATATGGGAGACATAACTCTACAATGTGGGAGAACAGGGAGAGGTGAGTATATGGGAGATCTAACTACAATGTGGGGGAACAGGGAGAGGTGAGTATATGGGAGACATAACTACAGTGTGGGGGAACAGGGAGATGTGAGTATATGGGAGATCTAACTACAATGTGGGGGAACAGGGAGAGGTGAGTATATGGGAGATCTAACTACAATGTGGGGGAACAGAGAGAGGTGAGTATATGGGAGACATAACTACAATGTGGGGGAACAGGGAGAGGTGAGTATATGGGAGATGTAACTATAATGTGGGGGAACAGGGAGGTGAGTATATGGGAGACATAACTTCAATGTGGGGGAACAGGAAGAGGTGAGTATATGGGAGATCTAACTACAATGTGGGGAACAGGGAGAGGTGAGTATATGGGAGATCTAACTACAATGTGGGGAACAGGGAGAGGTGAGTATATGGGAGATCTAACTACAATGTGGGGGAACAGGGAGAGGTGAGTATATGGGAGATCTAACTACAATGTGGGGGAACAGGGAGAGGTGAGTATATGGGAGACCTAACTACAATGTGGGGGAACAGGGAGAGGTGAGTATATGGGAGACCTAACTACAATGTGGGGGAACAGGGAGAGGTGAGTATATGGGAGATCTAACTACAATGTGGGGGAACAGGGAGAGGTGAGTATATGGGAGATCTAACTACAATGTGGGGGAACTTCACTGAAGTCTGCCAACAACTCTCTATAAATCCCTGGAGTTGTAGCTAAACCCATCCTGCTGCACCCCCATTCTCCTCCAGGGAGTCCCCCTGATTCCATGTATCTGTCTCTCCACTCCATGCTGAGACTCTTATATTCGCCGACTAGTTTCTCTCCGCGTTCACAAGTAACTCCGCCCACACTGTTGCGCTATTGGCTGCAGCTCTCCTTCTCAAGCGCTTATTGGTCACTTACCTTTCCCCGTTATAATTGGTTATTATATCAACGCTCCGCCCTTTTACCGGCATTGAGTTGTAGTCTCCCCCCCCCGATCAAATGGTCACGTGACCAAGTGACTAGCGCGGTCACGTGAACAGGGAATGTCACGTGACAGCCCGCGTCAGCTAACCTTTTGATTGGCCACACTAAAGATCTAGGGCGGAACCCAATACCGGAAAAGGCGGGAGCTTTGAGATAACAACTAATCATAGTGGGTATCGATAAGTGACAAGTGATTGTGGCCAATAAGCGCTTGTAAAGGAGAGCTGTAACCAATAGCGCAACGCTGTGGGCGGAGTTACCTCTATGCATAGAGAAACTCGTTACCTGATATAAGAGTCTCAGCATGGAGTGGAGAAGCGGAGACAGATACCTGGGAGGAGGGGGATTTCCTGGAGGAGACGGTGCGTGCAGTGGGCTGTAATTGTAGAGATAGTAGGGGAGCTTTATCAAACATGGTGTAAAGTAAAATTGTCTCAATTGCCCCTAGCAACCAATCAGATTCCACCTTTCATTTTTCAAAGAGTCTGTGAGGAATGAAAGGTGGAATCTGATTGGTTGCTAGGGGCAACTGAGCCAGTTTCACTTTACACCATGTTTTATAAATCTCCCCTATTGGGTACAGACTTCTATATTCCCTCAGTGAAGTTCCCCCACATTGTAGTTCTGTCTCCCATATACTCACCTCTCCCTGTTCCCCCCACATTGTAGTTAGGTCTCCCATATACTCACCTCTCCCTGTTCCCCCACATTGTGGTTAGGTCTCCCATATACTCACCTCTCCCTGTTCCCCCCACATTGTAGTTATGTCTCCCATATACTCACCTCTCCCTGTTCCCCCCACATTGTAGTTATGTCTCCCATATACTCACCTCTCCCTGTTCCCCCACATTGTGTTTAGGTCTCCTATATACTCACCTCTCCCTGTTCCCCTACATTGTGTTTAGGTCTCCTATATACTCACCTCTCCCTGTTCCCCTACATTGTGGTTCTGTCTCCTATATACTCACCTCTCCCTGTTCCCCTACATTGTGGTTCTGTCTCCCATATACTCACCTCTCCCTGTTCCCCCATATTGTAGTTAGATCTCCTATATACTCACCTCTCCCTGTTCCCCTACATTGTGGTTCTGTCTCCCATATACTCACCCCTCCCTGTTCCCCCATATTGTAGTTAGATCTCCCATATACTCACCTCCCTTTTCCCCCCCCACATTGTAGTTAGATCTCCCATATACTCACCTCTCCCTGTTCCCCCACATTTTAGTTCTGTCTCCTATATACTCACCTCTCCCTGTTCCCCCACATTGTAGGTATGTCTCCCATATACTCACCCCTCCCTCTTCCCCCACACTGTAGTTATGTCTCCCGTGTACTCACCTCTCCCTGTTCCCCCATATTGTAGTTATGTCTCCCATATACTGACCTCTCCCTGTTCCCCCACATTGTACTTCTGTCTCCCTTATACTAACCTCTCCCTGTTCCACCACATTGTGGTTATGTCTCCCATATACTCACCTCTCCCTGTTTCCCCACATTGTGGTTATGTCTCCCATATACTCACCTCTCCCTGTTTCCCCACATTGTGGTTATGTCTCCCATATACTCACCTCTCCCTGTTCCCCCACATTGTAGTTATGTCTCCCATATACTCACCTCTCCCTGTTCCCCCACATTGTAGTTAGGTCTCCCATATACTCAGCTCTCCCTGTTCCCCCACATTGTAGTTAGGTCTCCCATATACTCACCTCTCCCTGTTCCCCCACATTGTACTTCTGTCTCCCTTATACGAACCTCTCCCTGTTCCCCCACATTGTGGTTATGTCTCCCATATACTCACCTCTCCCTGATCCCCCAGCAGCTCCTCTTCATGGTGCAGGCTGTGAGGTGCAGTGAGATGGTGCTGCCTGTGGGTTATCTCCTTTAAGGAGTTCAACTTATTCAATCCTGTCTCTGTTTCTTGTGTCATCCCAATAAAGGATATGGCTATACCCGGGACTCACACTGGTCGTCACCAGGATCTGGGATGCCCCCCTATGATGGAGGAGGCACAGGGAGGTAAGAAGCACAAGCAGATCCCATTGAAAAAAAATGGCCAAAAATCATAAAGAGGCGCTCACCGTACCCTCCCTCTGCCACCTCTGTCCATGTCAGGAACTGTCCAGAGCAGGAGAGGTTTTCTATGGGGATTTGCTGCTTCTCTGGACAGTTTCTGACATGGACAGAGGTGGCAGCAGAGAGCAGAGCAGACTGTGTCAAACTGGAAAGAATACATTACTTCATGCAGGACATACAGCAGCTGATAAGTACTGGAAGATTCAAGATTTTTAAATAGAAGTAAATTACAAATCTATATAAATTTCTGACATCAGTTAATCTGAAATTTGTTTTCTGTTGGAGTACCCTTTGTATGTAGAAGCAATGGGTATTGCTGTATAGATGAGCTCGGAACTGAACAACATTTTATTTCTTCCTGCAGTTACTACGACCGACCAGAATGGAGCGGATACGACTATCCTGAGCCTGAGGGAGGATACGAAAGAGGATGGGAGCAGCGGCCTCCTCATCGTGGGCAGCCGGGGTGGAGGGGGGACCCAAGAGGAGGCTTCAGGGGTAACTCTGGGCCCACCCCATCTAAAAGACGTAAAAAGCGTAAAAAGCAACCTAATATGCCAAAAGCGGACCCAGAAGGGGATGAACTTGAGAAAGTGAAGTATACAATACAAAACTTCTTCTTTGGCGGAGGGTTCAAGGTGAAAAGAAAGCACTGGAAGGTGAGAGCTGATGGACTGATCTGCACTATGATACTCACCCTTACATTACTATAGGCCTATACTGGATCTCAAAAACGAGAACCCCACAGAATAGAGCCGCTTCATGCTCTTCGGCACAGTTACTTTCTTGCAAAAACAGCGCCACCCATGTCCTCAGGTTGTGTGTGGTATTACAGTTTATCACTATTAACTTCAATAGAACAAAGCTGTTAAACCCCACACCCAAACTGGGGACAAGAGTGGTGCTATTTCTGGACATGTGGCCATGTTTTTCTTAGCCTGGATAAGCCCAGTTAAAGGGGTTATCCAGCGTTACAAAAACATGGCCACTTTTTCCCCTCTTGTCTCCAGATTGGGTGTGGTTTCAAACTCTGTTCCATTGAAGTAAATGGAGCTTAATTGCAAACCGCACTTGAACTGGAGACAAGAGAGGGGGAAAAGTGGCCATGTTTTTGTAGTGCTGGATAACCCCTTTAAGGGGGGAGAATATGGAGAATTACACTTTGTACGAATAACGCTTAGTGACTTGTTCTATATTTTCAACACTGACAGCACTCATGTGTCAATGAGGCAATGCCAAGCCGCACCCCTCCCTGCTTTGACTGAGTGAAGTACAGGGTTCAGCTTTTAGCACTGAGCCCTGTATGTCAATCATCTTAGGCAGGGTGGGGGAGGGAGGAGGCATGCATGCTGCAGCTCAGCAATACCTCCTAGACCAGGGATAGCTTTGGCTGTCCAGACATGATGGGAGTTGTAGTTTTGCAACAGCTGGAGAGCCAAGGTTCCCTATCCCTGTCCTAGATACTTGAGCTCAGAGCATGACATAAAGCTGACAGATTTCCTTTAGAGACCTGGAGCATAGATGTACAGCGTAGTGGTGGTAGAGGTACAAAACACCTGTATAGCAGCCAGTGCCCTGAGAACAGCAACTACATATGGCAGTCCTAATTTGTGCCGTATGTTGTAGCGGTGACCAGTGTTTTAATGGTGGGCTACTGCATGTGTCTTTGACTTTTTTTTAGATACTACACAATAATATTCCTGAAGCAGGACAACCAGCCCCGAAGAAGCGTTGGAAGAGGCGAAAGTCAGGATCAAAGGAAGGTGAGGTGTCAGGAAGTGTATACACAGGAGACAAAGGGCTATGGAGAATTGTATACAAGGTGATAAGTGTTCTGATGGGAATACTGGGATATCTATCTGCCTTGGACCCCCAGAGCAGCGATCAGCCCAGATATCCAGCATGACAGAAGATGGATACTGTGTGCTAGTGATCTGCCTCAGTCCAGGGAACTACTAGTTACATAACCCTTTTGTCTGAGTTACCCCATTACTGTACCTATAGTCTCCCCTTTCCCCTGTTGCTGTACCTGATAGTCTCCCCTGTCACCCGTTACTGTTAATGAAAAACATTGAAGCCTTTTAACATCCTAAAAAGTAAGAGACTTTCACAAAGAAAGGGTTCATGTGTCAACCAAAATAAACTACTAACGGGAAGCACGTTTTGTCTAGAAAACCATGTCAGAATCACTTAGAATAAGTTTAGGTTTAACAAAGTTATGAGCACGTAAACTGAGTTAAGGAATTAATATACAGCACTAGGACCATGCGCTCACCCAGCATCATACAGTTCTGGTGGTGATTGTGCAGGCACAACATGATCCCCGGCAGGGTGGTGACTGACAGCTGTCACTCTATGGCAATACATATGATCATAGAGAACTCTGGTTCTGGCCATTTATCACACGCGATGCTGTTTATTTAGGAGTATAAGCTATATGTTTTGTCTTCCAGGTGGCAATGCTAGGGAGGCGGCCCAAAGCACGACCACGGTAAGTTCTGTAGATCACTGGCCGGGCCTATAAGTGACGTCTTTCAGTCCGTGGTTGAATGAGATGTGGATGTTTGTTTTACAGGAAATAGACCAAGAAGATGGAAGACAGAAGGAAACAGGTAAAAAGAACCTATAGTGATTGCAAAATTCACTGGGGCGTTAGAAAACAAAGGGGGTTTGGGTTATAGTGGTGCCACATTGTGACACTTTCTGGATTATCAGGTGGTCTTTCAAAAATGTTAATTCCTGCTCTAAGAGGTGGGTGGATCTGGAGTTCTCATTATGTCCGATTGCACCCCCTCTTTTGCCATGGCTTTCTTCCGGAATACGCCAATCTGTCTGGTCTCCCCTTCTTTGCCCCACACACGTTATGCATTTGGGATAGGTGGGTCGCTAGACATAAATTATCAGTAGTACCGGGTGCGCTTTCCCCGATACTCCAGAATCCATCATTCTAGCCTGGCCTACAGACGTGCAGATTTCTCCTGTGGGAACGGTCCGACTACCCTAGAGTTAGGGACTGCATGACGGGTGACGCCATTTCATCTGTGGTGACACTTCAGGCTCAGTCCCCGGACCGTCGTTTGTCCTGGCTGGAGTATGGGCAACTAGCCTCATTTTTACGAACCTTGTTTCCGAGAGGCACGTATGTTGCCACACTCACGGACTTTGATAATCTGGTTGTTTCCACCTCTGCTATCCCACATTGCATATCTGTACTATACCAGATTCTGGGTGGTATTTCACACCGTGACAGGCCTTCCTTCTTTGACAAGTGGGAACGTGACTTGGATGTGTCTCTTGAAGGTCAGTCCTTCCAGAAAATCTGCGAACTTACCCATGGGGTTTCCATGGCCGCTAAGGCAAAAGAGAAAAATTACAAGATTCTTTCACGGTGGTATTATTGCCCAGTCTCCTTGCATACAATGTTTCCTGAGGTCTCTGACCGCTGCTGGAGATGCCTCACGGAGGCTGGCGATATGTTACACATCTGGTGGGCATGTCCCGGCATCCGAGAGTTTTGGGATAGAATCTTAACCATCTATACCGCATATTCTGGAAGGACCGTTGTTAATTCCCCACAGCTGACCCTATTGTCACAGATCCCGGGTTCCCTGGCCACCATCAAGAAAGGGATGTTGCGACATTTTTTAACCGCGGCTCGCATGGTTATTCCCTGACATTGGAAAACACCCGCAGTACCCACAATGGCAGAATGGCTTAGGGAGCTGGGTAGAATGGAGGAGCTGATGGCAGAGGCTCATGAGCAGTCTGCTAAATTTGATAAGGTGTGGTTTCCCTGGCGTCTGTTCATGGATTCGGAGGCCTTCCTGGCCCTCATCCGTTAGGTGTGGATGCTCCGTCCTTTTATAGCACTGTAACTGCTGCAGTGTTTGGTTCTGTTGTCTGCCCCCGCCTGCCTCCCCTCCCCTCTCCCTGTTATCCTGCTCTCCGCCTCAGCCTTTTCTTTTCATCCTTTTTCTTACAACCTGCATGACACTTAAGTTGCTCGATGTTTGCTAGGTACAGCACTGCCGTGTTGGTGGTGTAGATGTTTGGAAATGTTGACATTGCATTGTGCTTTTTCTTGTTCTTTATATTTTAAAAATTGTGACGCCAGGCGACTTGCGGGTCGCTATATACTAAAGCCTGATCGATTTTGTATATGCTGTTTGCTTGGCTGTCAATAAAATCAGATTACACATAAAAATGTTAATTCCTCATGTTTTTTTAAGAAAATTTTGTTGTTCACAGCAAACAGATTTTTCAAATCACGGGGAGCACATTTAGAACGGATATTGGAAACATGGATAACTTTTCTCACTTGTCTCATTGGAGGACACAGAAAGCGGGGGGTTATAGGCCGGCAACACTAAGCAAAGTACAGTATGACTATACCCCTCCTGCAGGCACTAAGTTAACCAGTTATAGTTCAGTTTCTGTAGGAGACATAGCCCCCAGTTAACGCCTTGGGCATTTAAATGTTCAGCTTTTTTTTTTTTTAGCG
This sequence comes from Dendropsophus ebraccatus, assembly GCF_027789765.1. NCBI lineage: Eukaryota > Metazoa > Chordata > Amphibia > Anura > Hylidae > Dendropsophus > Dendropsophus ebraccatus. Next base: position 205,190,520 of record NC_091454.1, read on the forward strand.
TCACCTCCTAGAGCACGGTGGGCCAAAATTAAAAAATTGGACAAAGTCGCGGGCCAACCATGATATTTAATGAAGATTGCATGCAGCGTTTCTGGCACTGCCTATCCTAAAGTAATTTTCCCCACATGAAAGTTACCCATTATATCCCTCAAGCAGTAGGTAATCCCATAATTGTGCCCCATGAAGTAGCCCCCCCAAATAGTGCCAGGCATACTATTAGAGACCTTCGTAGTAGCCAGCCCTCCCAATAGTATCCCATATAGTAACCAGCCCCCAAAAGTGTCTTATATAGTAGCCAGCCCTCCCCCAATAGTCTTATATAGTAGCCAGTCCTCCCAATAGTCTCTTGTATAGAAGCCAGTCCTCCCAATAGTGTCTTATATAGTAGCCAGCCCTCCCAATAATGTGTCATATAGAAGCCAGCCCTCCCCAATAGTCTCTATATAGTAGCCAGCCCTCCCCTATAGTCTCTTATGTAGAAGCCAGCCCTCCCAGTAGTGTCTTATATAGAAGCCAGTCCCTAAAATAGTCTCTTATATAGTATCCAGCCCTTCCCAATAGTCTCTTATGTAGTAGCCAGTCCCTAAAATAGTCTCTCATATAGTAGCCAGCCCACCCCAAAAGTTTTTTAGTTTTTTTTTATAGTAGTCAGCCATCCCAATAGTCTTATATAGTAGCCAGTCCTCCCCAACAGTCTCTTATGTAGAAGCCTATGAGATTATAATATGGGTGGTCCAATCTGCTGCAACAGAAGGTGGGCCAAATTTAACACAGCAATGGAAAAGCATGGCGAGACAAAAATAATGGCACTACGGGCCAGATCTGGCCCGCGGGCCAGAGTTTGACATGACTGTCTTAGTGGCACCAGCCTATACCCACAGTCATAAGAAAAGGATTTTACACTGAGTATTGACAATATCCTATTTTCATTTTTTCAAAAACAGTATTTGTGAAATTAGAGTACTCCATTGGGGTATGTTCACATGGGGCACAGAAGTTGTGGTTTTATGGGCATAAAAACTGCATCCTAGCATGACCATCGTCATCAAGCATAAAGTGCTACAATGGCCTGCAGCGTCTCTGGACTTGTCTCCCATCGAGCACATTCAGAACGTGATTGGTTATTGGAGGGAGCCGCCAGCAGTGGATCATTATGATGTACATGTCTAAGTTCATTTAGCGTGGCAGAAAACTATAAAGGGGTACTCAAGAGAAATGTATTTTCTTTTAAATCAACTGAAAGTTATCTAGATTTGTAATTTACTTCTATTTAAACATCTCAAGTCTTTTAGTACTTATCAGCTGCTGTATGTCCAGCAGGAAGTGGTGGTGTACTCTTTCCAGTCTGACACAGTGCTCTCTGCTGCCACCTCTGTGCATGTCAGGAACTGTCCAGAGCAGGAGAGGTTCAAATCTTTGGGGATTTGCTACTGCTCTGGACAGTTTCTGACATGCACAGAGGTGGCAGCAGAGAGCACTGTGTCAGACTGGAAAGAATACATCCCTTCCTGTAGGACATACAGCAGCTGATAAGTACTAAAAGAAGACTTGAGATTTTTAAATAGAAGCAAATTACAAATCTGTATAACTTTTTGAAACCAGTTGATTTGAACAAAAAAAAAAATTCTGCCGGATTATCCCTTTAATAACCTCATTAGTAGCATACCAAGGTGTGTTAGTGCATGTATTTCAGCATGTAGCACTCATTTTAAATACTCAAAAAATCAAGTTGTTTAGAATATTTTGTTTCCATTTTACTATAATTTCATTGAGATTAACAAGTCTGTCGATCCGGTGATTTCCATAATCCCACGATTTGTAATTTTGATATTGAGGAGTGTATATCCACTTCGATTAACCAGTTGTATTGAGGAAGATTTTTTTTTTTTCCCCTATAGAACCTTCACAGTCATCTAGCAAACAGCATCAAGAGACCGAAAAGAAAATAGAATTATGTCTTATAAATGGGTACGTGGTTCATGGTATAATATATAGAGTACAGCATACTAGATACATAGGGGGAGATTTATCAAACATGATGTGAAGTGAAGCTGGCTCAGTTGCCCCTAGCAACCAATCAGATTCCACTTTTCATTTTCCAAAGAGTCTGTGAGAAATATAAAGTGGAATCTGATTGGTTGCTAGGGGCAACTGAGCCAGTTTCACTTTACACCATGTTTGATAAATCTCCCCCATTGTGTAACAAACCTGATAACATGTTGTCTCCCTTTCAGCATCCAGTATTACTGCTATCTGTGTCAGTTTCGCACATTCTACGAGGAGGAGTATAACTTACACATGCAGAGCAGTTTCCATAAGGAACATTTAGAATTTGTAAAGAAGAAGCTTCCCAGTAAGAGTGCAGACGTCCTGCAGGTATAGTATGGCAATCCATCACACTGATACAGCAGCAGTTTGCAATCAGTCTATAAGTGGATGTGTATTGATTGTTCATCGACTACTGTAGACAAAGTTTTTTCGAGGCAACAGCCAAATTTGTCTTCTGTTTTAGGGTATACGTACAGTAGGGATGGGGAACCTTCGGCCCTCCAGCTGTTGCAAAACTACAATTCCCATCATGCCTGGACAGCCGAAGATTTAGCTTCGGCTGTCCAGGCATGATGGGAATTGTAGTTTTGCAATAGCTGGAGGGCTGAAGGTTCCCCATCCCAGACGTACAGAGTAATTCTCGTGGAAAACTCCACACGCACTCCCACTTCCCTCTCTCCAGTGTCCAAAGTCTCTATTCTATGGTCGGGCTGATTCCGCTGTCCACCCAAAGAATTCACATATCATTTCGTGTGATGGGCGGAACTTCAAGCGGGGGAGCAAGCTGTGAATTCCACACAGAGTTTTCAGCAAGAATTACTCCCTGTGCATATACCCTTAGTCCTGGAAGCTGTGTTCTGTATACAGATACCACTCTGAAAAAAGATCAGTTTGTTCAAGTATCAGCTTACAGCTGCCCACAGAAGTTTATAGAAGGGGAGGAGCTAAAGAGTGAGATAGGGGCATAGGGAGACACAGGGAAGCAACTTAAAGCTCTAGTAAGTGTTATACTTCACCCCAGTACTGCTCTTTAATGTCCTTCATGCTGCTGCTTTTGAGGGTATGCTATATAGAAACACATGCCCACAGGTAGGTTAGGTAGCAGTTGTTTCGCATTTACACCCACGCTTCATCAGACCTGATTAGATCAGGTCTGATGAAGCGTGGGTGTACACACAAAACAGCTGCTACCTAACCTACCTGTGAGCGTGTGTCTCAGCATCCTCGTCTGCGCAGCGATATGCTGAATTTATCTTAAGAACAGAAGTAGAAAACATGCACAGCGGCACTCACCAGTCCTCATAAATTCTTTATTTCATCCGAGTATTTAAAAGCAGACAAAAACGTTCAGCCGTTAGGCTGTCTTGGCAGGCTACAGCTGTTTCGCAGGAATAACCCACTTCCTCTGGCCAGAGGAAGCGGGTTATTCCCGCGAAACAGCTGCAGACCGCCAAGACCGGGGGAAAGGGAGTAATGCCTATGTCTGTGTTTCATGTGATGGATTTTACCCTAGAATGGTTCCATATGCTTAGGGCAAACAGAGATCTAAAAACTGGTGAAGAATTGATGGACAAAATCTATTAGGAAGCTGCCACACTTTACTATGTATATTTAGCTTTATGCGTTTGGGTTTTCCCTTTCCTCTAACATCTTTCCTTCCTTCATCCAGAAGCAAATAGAGGACAGAAATAAGATATCTAAGGAGCGGTGCAATATGGTTGAAGACCTTGACGCTACAGTTGTCAAAGTATTTCGAAATCGGGATTTCACCCTAGGTAGCTATCAAGCCGCTTATGTTTGAAACCGCCCCAACCACCACACCATCCTCACCATCTAAGACATGGCATTGACCCCCAAAGGATCCTCAGACCCCACCTGGGCATGTGTCTCTGGGGGCTTTCCTAGAACCCCATACATTCATTATATGATAGTTATTGTTATAAGATGCTTGGGGCATACACAGGCTAATAAACTGGGGTGCGTTTCTGTATAGATAGATCAGTAGATAGATAGAAGAGATGGAGGGATAGATAATGGAGGATAGAAGATAGATAGGAGACCAATATCAAACACATAGAGTTGTCAGCTCACTACATGTATCGGTCCATTATTTAGTTCCCAGGTATGAAGCACGTTAGATATAAACCTCGGGACGATCCCGTTTGTAGTACTCCAAATACAAAAGGATGTCCACAGCTCTAGAGTGTAAAAAAAAAATTCCCAAAAATCTTTTTCTTGTGCCTGTCATTGGGGGACACAGCACCAGTGGGTATAGGCTACTGCCACTAGGAGGCGACACTAGACAGAAGAAGAAGTGACTCCGCCTGGCAGGCTATACCCCTCCTACAGGCACCAGGCTAACTCAGTTTTAGTCTAGTGTCCGTAGGAGGTAGACACAGGTGTGGGCTGCCACATCAGACGCAGTTCCCCCTGAGGGTGCATGGAAAGTTTCTTTTCCCTGCGCCGGTCACCCGTCCCCCAACGCCTGCTCCCTGCGGCAGGATACCGGTCCCCCACAAAGGTGCGAGGTGACCGAAGGGGTGACCCTGCGCGCACCTGAAGACGCCGGACAGGTGAGTATTCCTGTCCTTAGCCTTCCTTGGAGTCTGGGGGGGGTCACCCAAATACTCCACCTCCCTGCCTCTCTCCCCCCTGTCTCTCTCTTTTCTCCTCTCTTCTTTTGTGGTTGACGTCTCCGGTGGTCCTCCTCGGCCGCTCGTTCCTCCCCCTCAATTGGCTGGTCGTCTCTACAGATGCCAGCCTGTCCGGGTGGGGGGCTGTCTTTGGGAGCCACACAGCTCAAGGCTCTTGGTCGCCGATGGAGGCTCGGCTTCACATCAATATCCTGGAGCTCCGGGCCATCTTTCTCGCCCTGTCTCAGTGGACCGATCTCCTGAGGGGTTACCCGGTCCGGGTTCAGACCGACAACGTCACCGCCGTTGCTTATCTGAACCGTCAAGGCGGCACCAGGAGCCGCTCTGTCATGACCGAGGCCGCTCGCATTCTCCATTGGGCGGAGCGTTTTGTTCCAGCTCTCTCGGCAGTCCACATTCCCGGGGTGGACAATTGGGCGGCGGACTACCTCAGCCGCGAAAGACTGGATCAGGGCGAATGGGCTCTACATCCCGAGGTGTTTCTTCAAATCTGCCGGCGGTGGGGATTCCCAGACGTGGATCTCTTCGCCTCCAGGCTGAACCACAAACTCCCCATCTATGTGACTCGAGCCCGGGATCCTTGGGCGTTCGCGGTCGACGCCTTGGTGACCCCATGGGAGCAGTTCTCCCTGGTTTACGCCTTTCCTCTTTTGCCCATTCTCCCACGAGTCCTGAAGCGCATCAAGGCACTTGGCGTTCCCGCCATTCTTGTCGCTCCAGACTGGCCGCGCCAGTCCTGGTACGCAAACGTAGTGCACCTCCTGGCCGACGCCCCCTGGCGCTTTCCCCTGCGGGCCGACCTCCTTTCACAAGGGCCAATATTCCACCCCAATTTACCTCAGCTGAGTTTAACGGCGTGGCTGTTGAAGCCGCGGTATTGAGGTTTCGTGGGTTCTCGGAACCAGTCATCCAAACCATGCTTAAGGCCCGTAAGCCTCAGCCAGCTCGGATCTACCATCGCGTGTGGAAGGCCTTCTTTTTTTGGTGCGAACAGAATAATTTTCACCCCTTGGTGTGTTCCACGCCCAAGATTCTTTCCTTTTTACAATCCGGGCTGGATAAAGGCCTCAGTCATTCCACCTTGCGTTCGCAGATTTCCGCCCTGTCTGTTCTTTTTCAGCGGGCTCTGGCTTTCCGCCCTCAGGTGAAGACCTTTCTTCAGGGGGTGGTCCATTTGGCCCCTCCTTTTCGACAGCCTTTAGAGCCCTGGGATCTTAATTTAGTCCTCGAGGTTCTACAAGGTCCTCCCTTTGAGCCTCTTCGTGAGGTGTCTCTTTGTTTCCTTTCTTGGAAAGTCGCATTCCTGGTGGCGATTACCTCCATCCGTAGGGTGTCTGAACTGGCAGCGCTCTCTTGTCGCTCCCCTTATCTGGTCCTTCACAAGGACAAGGTGGTGCTTCGTCCTCTTCCTGCCGAAGGTCGTGTCTGCATTCCACCTTAATGAGGACATCATTCTCCCCTCTTTTTGCCCTGCGCCCTCCCATCCTAGGGAACGGTCCCTGCATTGTTTGGACCTTGTCCGGGCCATACGGATCTACTTGTCCGTCACTGCTTCCTTCCGCCGCTCGGATTCCTTGTTCGTGGTCCCGTCTGGTCCGCGCAAGGGGCTGGCGGCTTCCAAGACCACCATTGGGCGTTGGATCAGGGCAGCCATCGCAGAGGCCTACCGCGTTCGTGGCAGGGCTCCTCCCTTTCGGGTCACCGCTCATTCTACTCGGGCTGTGGGGGCCTCTTGGGCAGTTCGCCATCAGGCTTCAGTGTCCCAGGTCTGCAAGGCCGCTACCTGGTCTTCAGTTCACACTTTTTCAAAGTTTTATCAGGTTCATATCCTGGCTTCCTCTGACGCCAGTCTGGGCCGCAAGGTTCTGCAGGCCGCTGTGCGTTAGGCAGGCCGCATGGGGATTGTAATCTTCTTTCCCCACCCTCTGGGACTGCTTTTGTACGTCCCACTGGTGCTGTGTCCCCCAATGACAGGCACAAGAAAAGAGGATTTTTTTTGTACTCACCGTAAAATCCCTTTCTTGTGGCTTCATTGGGGGACACAGCTCCCACCCTGTTTGAGGTTGTGCTCCCGGGGCTTGTTCTGTTCTTGGGGTTTTCGTTTCCGGGACCAGCCTGTTTTTTTGCCTGTTTTTGTTACTACTTTCTACTGCTTGTGACTAAACTGAGTTAGCCTGGTGCCTGTAGGAGGGGTATAGCCTGCCAGGCGGAGTCACTTCTTCTTCTGTCTAGTGTCGCCTCCTAGTGGCAGTAGCCTATACCCACTGGTGCTGTGTCCCCCAATGAAGCCACAAGAAAGGGATTTTACGGTGAGTACAAAAAAATCCTCTTATTTAGCGCAACTTAAATATTTGAGACAAACAGAATAAAAACCACACGCCGATGCGTTTCAAGGCCACGGCTGTTAATCATGGCATGATAAAGAGGCATGGCCTCGAAACACGTTGGCGTGTGGTTTTTAAGAAGCGTTAAGTAAAGATTTGGGGGAATTTTTTTAACTCTGGAGCTGTGGCCATCCTTTTTAGATAAATAGCTAGATTTAGGCGAAATAAACACAGATTTTTTTAGTGAATCGATTGGGGTGCTGCAGTTATTCTTTCCCTCGATAGATAGGCATAGAAGGTTAGCATAATTATAGGGGTTATCCAGTTCTACAAAAACAAGGCCACTTTTGCACCACTCTTGTCTCCAGATTGGGTGGGGTTTGAATCTCAGTTCCATTGAAGTAAATGGAGCTTAAAGCGACTCTGTACCCACAGTCTGACCCCCCCAAACCCCTTGTACCTTCGGATAGCTGCTTTTAATCCAAGATCTGTCCTGGGTCCGTTCCGCAGGTGATGCAGTTATTGTCCTAAAAATCTACTTTTAAATTTGCAGCCCCATGCCCAACGGCCGAGGCTTAGGTTATGTATTCATTAGGCTGGCACAAACTCTCTGTCCCTCCTCATCATTAGGAATGCTCCAGGCAGATTGCCTACTATTCATCACCTCTGTCAGCCCGGCACATGGGCTGGATCGTTAAGGCACCTGTGCAGTGTTCAGACAGCAGTAAATGTTCCAGTGGCATTCCTAATGATGAAGAGGGTGGGGAGGAGGGATGGAGGGGTGGTGCAGAGTTAGGACACAGATATTCTAAGCCACGGCTGTTGGGCACGGGGCTGCAAGTTAAAAAGTTGTTTTTTTATTACAATAACTGCATCACCTGCCAAACAGCCCGCAGGACAGATCTTGGATTAAAAGCAGCTATCCGAAGGTACAAGCGGTTTGGGGGGGACAGATTGGGGGTACAGAATCGATTTAATTGCAAACCACACCTGAACTGGAGACGAGAGGGGGAAAAATGGCCATGTTTTTGTAGCGATGGATAACCCCTTTAAATTCCCCAGACTGAGGGCTGTAATGGACGCTCTACAGCTCCAAATAACATGAAAATCAGACAATGGACACTTCAGATAATGCACTTGCCATTTGCTCTAAAAACACATATAAGTAAATTAGTTGCTGTAGCTGTGCAAATCACACTACAAGTGTTTACAATGTCGCCTTTGGTTTTCAACAATGTTCTGCATACAGAAAATCATGTTTCTATCGCTACAACATGACGACTAATGCCGTCCTCTAGATGGGACACTGATGCAGGTCTGTCACAGGAGACTCCTGATCCTTCAGAAACCCTGTAACCAGAAGTCACACTGGGGAGCAAGGAGGCCACCACCGCGCTGTTAGGAAATAGCAGCTGATCACCTGTACATCTGTGAGAACCTAAATCTATGCAAATAACATTAATCACAGTTACTACTACTACAGTGCCACCTAGTGGCAACTCTTTATACTGAAAATTCTTTTGTTTTATAAATGGAGAGCGCATCATCTGTAGGTTCCAGTGTCTGATATTTATTTGCTGTGCGGGTCATTTAATTTTTCTAAGTGAAGTAGGAAAATAAGAAAAACCCGATGATCCTTCCATCAATTCCATCTGTACAATATGTTTACAGCGTCATTCATGATGGGCGTCATTCATAATCGGCTTATACTATATAAAGTATAACCTTTGTCTGAAAAATAAGGGTTAATAACCCAATTTGGTTACTCTTGGCAGGACTGGGCATGGAGCAGTTTTTGAAGAAGGTTGATGTCGCTCATTGTGCTGCATGTGACATGTTTTTGCCTATGCAGTTCTTTAACCTACAGCAACATATCAAAACCACCTTACACAAGAAGAAATGCAAGGTGAGTCTTAAAGAGTCACTGTCATTTTTTTTTTTTTTTGCAGAAATCAATAGTCCAGGCGATTTTAAGAAACTTTGTAATTAGGTTTATTAGGCAAATATGCCATTATCTGCATTCAAAAAGACTTCCCCCCCCCCCCCCCCCCCCCCTCCTCCTCTCCTTTCTGTCATCCACTGCAAAATATCATCCTCTCCTTTCTGTCATCCACTGCGGCCATAAAAATCACCCGGCCGGGATGATCACACTACTCATACGTGTGTGTGAACATAGCCTTGAGGTGTAATGCATTCAGAAGCCAAGAGGAGGAATTATCACTTAAGATTATTAGAAGCTACTGTATAAATCAGTATGCAGAGAGTGCCACCTAGTGGTGATAGCTGTGGGATGCATGATATGTGATCTGCAGTTCTGTGAAGAATTATTATGAATTAAAACTGCAAAGAATTTTAGGTCAAACTTTAGACCCAACATTATAGGGAGTACTTACTGTCTTGTTTTGCTTCTATCTATTCTAGATCATGATGGCAACCTCCAAACATATGGCGCTTTCCAAAGCAATGAATGCACTGAAATACATGCCGACCGAGAGCAAACTGGTACAGTAGTATGCTAGTAGTACTGGTTCTCTTTAACTATGTGTGATGAAACGTTCTTTAGGTATTTATTATGCTGTAGCAGTGCCTTACAAATTTTAAGAGCTCTGCTTGCTGTCCATGATGGAAACATTCTTCTTTACATGGAGAGACTAAAAACCTGTGCTGACCTAAGGCTTTTTTCAGACTGGTGTAAGGAGGAGAGTTGTCTTTATAAGTCATTCCCTTTAAGTCTTTATGTCTCATGAACATGAGTTACTCTGCCTAGCAATCTCCTGTAGGGCTTCATCACATGATCACTTCCTGTTTTGTAATACTTGTAATATCATTGCTATTCCAGGGCCAAAACCCCTTAAATGATGATGAGGAGACCACCAGAGGCGGCTGTAGCACTGATTTATCCCAGATGCCATGTATTACTCACTCTGACACAGAAGGAGAGGAAGATGATGACTTACAGGTATAATTTACAGACCTCATTCAGCCACCTGGGTAATATTAACATCTTAACAGCTCTGATCTGTCAAGGCCTGGACTCTGCAAGACCTGGGAAGACGTCCTGTGGGGTATCTGCCCCAAGGTGTTACCTGCAGATCTGTCAATGGGCGTCAGCAGAAAATTGCATGTTCAGGTTTTGTTAAACATCTTTTCTGTGCTTTTTTAAAATTTCCATCTTACTATGTGTAGTGTAAAATAATTTAAAAATCTTGAAGTTTCTATTCTGGACACTATCGAGAGCCTAGCCTATCCATTACATAGGCCATCCAGAGTGGTGAGGTGCTGCTGTTTGTGGCCACGCTACAATAGGAACAGGGCAGAAAGCAGTTGACTGTGTTCCCTGTGCAGTGGCAGCAGCGGATTACTACAGTCTTGGCTCCTATTAACTTCAATTGGAGAATACACTATTAATAGTTCCCATACAAAGAATAGGGTCTGAAGATGTTCATTGCTATATACCATGTCACTAAATGCTGTTAAAAACAGCTCAGGCAAGATGGCAGCCCCCATAACAGTGTACAGAAAATATGGATACAGGCATTGTTGCGTTCATCTCTAGAATTGACATTGTACTTGGGGGAAGCTGTCTTTGTCACTAGCGCTGCACATTGTGGAACCTGTAGCAGAGCAAGAGGTGATTGACAGTTATCCCTGATTGCTCTGCTACAGGCTGCTGAACTATTGACACATACAGCTTTCCCAAATTTAGGGGGAGATTTATCAAACATGGTGCAAAGTGAAACTGGCTCAGTTGCCCCTAGCAACCAATCAGATTTCACTTTATATTCCTCACAGACTCTTTGGAAAATGAAAGCTGGAATCTGATTGGTTGCTAGTGGCAACTGAGCCAGTTTCACCAACATGTTTTCACCAGAGTACCTCTTTAAAAGCACACATTTATATGTCCTAATGAGGACTGGATAGGTCTTTATGAGACATCCCCTTTAAAGGGGTTATCCAGCGTTACAAAAACATGGCCACTTTTGCCCCACTCTTGTCTCCAGATTGGGTGAAGTTTGAAACTCTGTTCCATTGAAGTATATGGAGCCTAATTGCAAACCACACCTGAACTGGAGACAAGAGTGGTGCAAAAGTGGCCATGTTTTTGTAGCGCTGGATACCCCCTTTAAGTCTTCATGTCTCACAGAAATGTATTCTTGGGCAGTAATTTCCTATAGTGTATATAGCATCATCACTACCTGTCTTGTGATTCTTTATTATTGGGGTCAGAGCTCCTTCATAGGTGATGATGAGGATGACTCCGGAAGTGACTGCAGCACAGAGTTACCACCAGTAGTCGGTGAAGCCCCCCAGATACCGCACAATACTCTCCCTGACCCCATAAGAGAGAAGAAAGGAGATTTTGGTTTTAAAGTCACCGAGCAGGAGGACACTAAGAATTCCTAAGGTTGTGAAGGTCTTTAATTCAACTGAAAATTATAGAATCTTATTGGGAATCTTGGACCAAAGTTGTATTTGTCATATAGAGACAAAATCTAAATGTAAGGCCCACATTATTGTGAGAATCCGATATTATTAAATTCAGAGAAATTGAGTATGGTCACCCATAGTGGCCAAGGTGCGGATGCTAAGGCTGCACTTACACCATCCTTGCTCGCTACGTGAGGGGGGGAATCGGAGGGGGGGCAAGAACGGAGGGGGGAATCCCTGTCCTGGAGTGCTTCCCAGTAGTAGTAATATCATGCCGGGAGCGGGTAAACTATTTAAATGTTGGCGTTGCTGTAATGACAAAGCCACCTGGCTCTGTTATTACAGCAGCGCAAATATTCAAACAGTTTCCCCGCTCCCGGCATGATATTACACATCATGCCGTTTGGGAAACACTCCAGGACAAGGGATTCCCCGTCCGTACTTCACGTAGCGAACACTGATCATGTAAATGCGGTCTAAGGCTATGGGGGAGATTTATCAAACATGGTGTAAAGTGAAACTGGCTCAGTTGCTCCTAGCAACCAATCAGATTCCACCTTTCATTCCTCACAGACTCTTTGGAAAATGAAAGGTGGAATCTGATTGGTTGCTAGGGGCAAATGGGCCAGTTTCACTTTACACCATGTTTGATAAATCTCCCCTTACGTTCCCACAACGTACTAAAGGTCGCTAAGACATTTGCAATCTTTTGTACATCGTGGGAACATGGCCTAAAGCTGCAGTAGCATTCAGGTTTTTTGTAAACCATACAGGCATGAATAAGGAAAGCAAGATGTTAAGGGTGGGTTCAGACTTGGGAATTCTCGTGGATAAATTCCGCAGAATTCCGTCGCCTGTGCGGGCTCACGGACGCGCGCCTTTCCGCCGGCTCCATAGACACCATTCTATGGGCCAGCTGATTCCGCATTCCGCCGAAAGAATTGTCATAAATTCTTTCGGCGGAATCAGCCGGCCCATAGAATGGTGTCTATGGAGCCGGCGGAGAGGCGCCCGTCTGTGAGCGCGCACAGGTGACGAAATTCCGCAGAATTTATCCGCGAGAATTCCGTAGCCTGAACTCGCCCTTAGGCAGTGACATATTAGATAAACCATGGCCTATATGTAATGCTCACCCTCACTTCCATATGTGTAATGTGCTGCCCTGAATGTTTTTGCAATCTGCTTGTTTGGTGTTTCAGTGAATGATAACTAACTTTTTTCCCTTTTTATCCAACCAGGTTCTGTGATATCCAGTGCCAGGATCCACTTTCCATCCCGGAGCAATGAGCCTGCCACCTCCAAGTGGGCGTGTCCTTTAAAACCCTTCACAACTGACAGATTTATTAGCCCTCTACTGCCGCTGGGTAGTAAAGTAACGTTGCTGCAGCAACATTAATTTACGCTGCCGGATGACACAGGCGTAGAAGCTTTGCCTGTGTCATCCGCAGCGGGTCCCGGCTATCATTGATAGCTGGGGACCCGCCGCAACTCTCAGCACCGGAGCCGCGCACCAGTGCTCAGTTAGGCCTATAGATACTGCGGACAGCACGACCGCAGCATCTATAGGGCTCCTGAAAGAGAATTCTCTCTCTACAGAGGGAGCTCTGTCCCCTCCCCTCTCTCCCCTGCCGCTGTCACAAGATTGTGACAGCGGCAGGGGACAGAGGAGAGGGGGCAGACATAGGAACATCAGCTTATGGGATCATTATGATCCCATAAGCTAATGTCCAGAAACAACCTAGGAATTGACGCATTAATGACCCCAGGTCGTTAAAGAGTTAAGCAAACCATTTTTTGACTTCTAATGTGTCAGGATGGTTGGGATTTAGGGGCCTATTCCACAGAGAGATAATCGGCCAGATTCGACCGATTATCGCTCGGTGGAATAGAGAAAACGATCAGCCGAAGATCGTGTCATCGGCTGATCGTTTATTTAGGCCCAGACCTAAAATCATCGGTCACCCACCGGGCAACGCTTTGTGGAATAGCGGTGCGCGGCGAGCGACTGACTATTTGAGAAGCAGCATACATTACCTAGCACGTTGCCGGGATTCTCCTCCGCTCCGTCTTCCTCTCAGAGTCCTGCGGCGCAGCAGCAGCTTCGGTGTGGCCTGAGCTGTCAGACCGCCTAGCCAATCACTGGCCGGGACCGCCGCGGCCAGTGATTGGCTAAGCGGTCTGACAGCTCAGTCAGGCCGCTCCGGAGTTGATGCTGCGTCGCGGGACCCGGGGAGGAAGATTGAGCGGAGGAGAAGCCCTGCTAGAGGTAATGTATGCTGCAAAGACATCGGTAACTATGTCCATGCAGCCCTCGCTAAACGATCATCGGCCGTGGAATAGGCCCAGTAAACGAGCGCCGATCTAGCGCTCGTTTACACTGTTGATCAGGGTCGTGGAATAGGGCCCTTAGGTTTTGTCCTGTGAAAAGCCTTGCAGATTTAACTAAGGGCGTGAAGAAGGCGTAATGAATATGACGCGAAAAAACAGACAGCATAATGGCTTAAAACGTACGTATTGTTAGTAAATAAGGCCTTATGTGTTTGTTTATTAGGCTGTGGTGGCTTGAAATTTGTAAAAGAATGATGACTGGCATAAATAATAATAATAGGACCCAATGGACAATTTAGAAGATGGTAATGGAGAAGGAAAGTCTAAGTTGTGTGTGAAGATGAAGAATAAAACTGTGACTTGGTGACCTCTTTCCACCAGACGGGTGCTTTATTGTACGCTGTGTGCCCAACCTTGGTTCGTGGATACATCACCTCCTTCCACCTTCTATAAACTGGATGTTATGGTGACTGCATCTCCTGACCAGTTGGGGAATGGAGAGCAGCCTGGGATCAGACCCCATAGTAATCTGGGCACTTCTGTCACTGTTTGCTCATGCTGCTGAAGGGCTGAGTTTCTCACTGCCATTACATATTGTGTATATGCCTCAGCCTTGTACGGGAAGGCCCAAACTTTATCAGTATAGTGAAATCTTGGATTACGAACATAGGGGGAGAGTTATCAAACATGGTGTAAAGTGAAACTGGCTCAGTTGCCCCTAGCAACCAATCAGATTCCACCTTTCATTCCTCACAGACTTTTCAGGAAATTAAAGGTGGAATCTGATTGGTTGCTAGGGGCAACTGAGCCAGTTTCACTTTACACCATGTTTAATAAATCTCCCCCCATTGCCTCTTACATGTAGTAAAGTCTTTGACTACTACTTTATGGTCTCCGAGATTGATGTTGTGTGTAACCAGATCGACTTTTCCTGCATGGACAAAAGAATAAATGCACACATTATAGGAAAATAAATAATAAAAGGACGAGCTGCACATTTGGTTCACTCTTGGCCAATGCCTGTTTCTCTGACTGCTGGCAAGTTTGTGTTCTTCCATCTTTAGAATCCAGCTTCAGCAATGAAGCACAGGTAGATTAAAGGGGTTCTCTACCGCTACAAAAACTTGGCCACTTTCTTCCAGAGACAGCACCGCTCTTGTTTCCAGTTCAGGTGTGGTTTGCAATTGAAGGAGACCTGTCACCCCCCGTGCCGGGGTGACAGGCTCCCTACCCCCAGCTAGGTCTCCTTATACAGACCTCATCTGGCGGAGTCTTTGGAGAGCGGCCCGGCGCCCATAAAGAATGAATGGAGCCGGACTCATCTCTGATGTGCGCGCACGGCTCCATTCATTCTCTATGGGCGCCGGACCTCTCTCCAGAGCGTACGCGCCGGCTTTTCACCGGGATATCTCCGTCCCGGGAGAGGCTCCGGGACTCCGCCAGATGAGGTCTGTATAAGGAGACCTAGCTGGGGGTTGGGAGCCTGTCACCCTGGCGCGGGGGGTGACAGGTCTCCTTTAAAAAGGACCTGTCACCTGGAATTCCGGCGCAGAGCCCGCCCGACCCTCCTGGTGGAGCCCCGGATACTTACCCTTTGCTGGAAGTTTCGCTGCTGGACCCAGTCCCCGGACATAGATATCGGCGTGCGGTGTATGCTAATTACCAGAGATGAGCTGATGCCCATAGAGTGACTGGAGACGTCATTCTCAATGGGCATCGAACTCATCTCTGGAGCGCGCGCGCACGGTTGCCGACGGCGAGATCTCCGTCCCGGGTCCAGGAGCAGGACTTCCAGCAAAGGGTAAGTATCTGGGGCTCCAACGGGGTCGGGCAGGCTCCGCGCCCGAATGCTGGATGATAGGTTCCCTTTAAGCTCTATTTACTTAAATGAAACTGAGTTACAGAACCTGCACTCAAACTGGGAGACTAGAGTGGCGCTGTCTCTGGAAGAAAATGGCCATGTTTTTATAGCACTGGACAACCCCTTTAAATCTACGCCATTGTGTGTGTGTGTGGGGGGGGGGGGGCTGCTCATCTCTGGCGCTCAGCAGAGCTATCTAGATGGTTTCCTCACCGGCGCTGCATCCCTGTGGATGGCCTCCCAGACACAGGCCACAGTCTTGGCGCAGATGAGCCGCCACTATAGGACTTCTCTGCTTTGACTGAACCACCCCGGTCTCCTGCTCCCCCCCCCCCCCCCCCCCCCCCCCCCCAAAAAAAAGAAGCCTCTTGAGACTCCATGAGGTAATAGCTGCAGGCAGCGCACCAACACTGCTCTGTCACATGTGGCTGCAGAGGGACAGACGCCATTAAGCAGGGCACTCCTCTCCTCTGAGGACTGTCTATCTAATGCTCAGGCTAGATTTTCTATCCATGACCAACATATTCAGCATCTGTATCGTCTACAGGATGAGGCTGAAAACTGCAGTAGACGCTGTAACATATGTATAAGCGGCCTGCCTTAAAGGGGATCTCCAGCTAGAGGTAAAAGAAAAAATTGAAACTTGTGCAGAAGCATATAGCATTACTTACCTATCTATCCCAGTTTTGAAACTACCAAAAATCCATTTGTTTTGTGGGTTTTTGTTCTGTATTGTGATTTTGTACTTCCTGGTTGAGCAGTTCCCAGAATGCAGTACTGGTTCCAGAATGTAGTGCTTTCCCTTAGCTGTTCATCACAGTCCACCACCCTGACCATTCCCTGCCCAAATCTGTTGCAGAACATCTAGACTGTGTTCACACATTGCAGTTTCATTGTGTTACTGAATTATTTGCAGTATGTTCCCACCCGCACAGCACACTGCATTCTCTACCTGTAACACCACACAGCGTGCTGTATTCTCTATCTGTAACACCACACAGCACGCTGTATTCTCTACCTGTAACAGCACACTGTATTCTCTACCTGTAACACCACACAGCGCTGTATTCTCTACCTGTAACACCACACAGCACGCTGTATTCTCTACCTGTAACACCACACAGCATGCTGTATTCTCTACCTGTAACACCACACAGCACACTGTATTCTCTACCTGTAACACCACACAGCACGCTGTATTATCTACCTGTAATACCACACAGCACGCTGTATTCTCTACCTGTAACACCACACAGCACGCTGTATTCTCTACCTGTAACGCCACACAGCACACTGTATTCTCTACCTGTAACACCACACAGCACGCTGTATTATCTACCTGTAATACCACACAGCACGCTGTATTCTCTACCTGTAACACCACACAGCACGCTGTATTCTCTACCTGTAACACCACATAACATGCTGTATTCTCTACCTGTAACACCACACAGCACACTGTATTCTCTACCTGTAACACCACACAGCACACTGTATTCTCTACCTGTAACACCATACAGCGCACTGTATTCTCTACCTGTAACACCACACAGCACACTGTATTCTCTACCTGTAACACCACACAGCACACTGTATTCTCTACCTGTAACACCACACAGCACACTGTATTCTCTACCTGTAACACCATACAGCGCACTGTATTCTCTACCTGTAACACCACACAGCACACTGTATTCTCTACCTGTAACACCACACAGCACGCTGTATTCTCTACCTGTAACACCACACAGCACACTGTATTCTCTACCTGTAACACCACACAGCACGCTGTATTCTCTCCCTGTAACACCACACAGCACGCTGTATTCTCTACCTGTAACACCACATAGCACGCTGTATTCTCTACCTGTAACACAGATATTGGAATAAAGTAAAGAACTTTTAAAATTTAATTTAATTTTTTTTCTTTTCGTTTCCACACACATATTATGATAATTATTTTTTATCTTTGCGGTTTAGCCGCACAATAAGGAGTTTATCCGATATTACCTTACATGGGATATATTGTTTATGCCTTGTTTTTTCTTTAGGTAGGATTGGCAGTGCTGGCTTTGATCCTCTCTGCCGTTTAGCATCATTTACTTTTGTTACTGCATCATTTTTGTGAATGCGCTGCAGTACTGCAATGAAACGTGTGAACACAGCCCTAATTTCACTGCAGAGTTTTCCACAATCAGCGAAGATTCAGCAGCTGCTTCTGGCCGGTCAGAGATGGTGAATCACTCAGGGGATTGGGGGATCCAGCCAAGCCTCCTGTGACATCACGCCCTGCCCCCTGTCTGCATCATCAGCCTGTGCTCAGCAAACACCCACAATGTGAGACAGAGGCATGGAATGAGCAGTGGGAGCAGGAGACAATGTGAATTGGCACAGAGGCCATTTTTCTTCACTTCCTGGATTTCTATCAGCTACCAGTGTGGCAGAACCGCACAGATACGGTAATACATTGTATAGACACATCTATATAACTTTTAATGGAAAACAAGTTTTCCTTATGTGGAGTTCCCCTTTAATCTTTGGAACCATCTGATCCCATACTAACTTTACAGGACGTTTTCAGCAACTTCTTACAGCGTCTATCTCCAAATATTTATAGATTGATCGCGCACCGTGGCCAGGACTCTGGGACCTGTTAGTTAGGACCAGTCTAGGCCAAGGGACGTAATTGTAGACTTCACCGTCATAAAGTCAAGGAGGAAATAATGCACACCATCCGTAACTTGGACTCTATCATACAAAGGGGTGACCCTGATACTGCTACGGGAGCTCTCCTACTACAACATGCTGCTTCAACGAAAGGTGCAGAAACCACTGCTGGGACACTCTATGTGAGGGGGAGATAACGTAGGGCTGAGGGTTCATCTGATCATCCAAAGGAATGGTAGCCAACATGAACTGAGAGATAGTCTGGGCTTCATCTGCACTGGAGCTTCCTCCCATCTGCTCCCGGACCCTTGAGAGGTCTCCATGCTGGAGCCTAGGATTCCTTCTGCTGATGGCTGTATCTTTTTGGGAATAAGCCGACTTATGGTGCGTTTACACAGACAGATTTATCTGACATCCTTGAAGCCAAAGCCAGGAACAAACAATAAACAGGTCATAAAGGAAGGACTGAGATTTCTCGTTTTCAAATCCATTCCTGGCTTTGGCTTCAAAGATCTGCCAGTGTAAACGCACCATAAGACTATTCCCTCCACCTCTGAAGTTACGTGACTATCTTGCTGGACGATGACTGAGAATTGTTCTGGTATTTCACCGTACACTTTATATGATGGGCTTAGGGGTGGGACACCTGAGGGGAGTCGCAGCTGAGGTCTACAAGTGACCCTGGCAGAAAGAGAAACCCGTCGAGGAATGGCAAGTAGGAGCCAGGACAACCCCCTGAGATAAAAGTCTACAGGGCAGAGTCAGGGGGGACCCCGCCTGCAAAACGCCATCGCATGGGTTGCAGGAAAGGTAAGAAACCAACAGTGCAGGAAGGGGCTCCAATGGGAGGAGGTGGGAGATGCTTGGAGGGGCAAGGGGAAAAAAAACAGGACCCGACAAGAGGCCAGATGGAAAGCATCCCAGGATGGAAACATACTTACCCTCCTTGTCTTCTGCCCTCAACTGCTATGCGCCAGCTCTGGCTGTGGCAGAACTCAGTCCACCCAGACAGTGTAAGCTGAGCTGACGCCATGTTGTCACATTGCCGGTCAGTGGCAACCAAGGGTTAACAGCCCATTTTTATTATGGTCTGTGCCCTGGGGGTAAGGGTGGGTCTAGCTTACCCATTGGGCCAAAAAACCTATCAAAGAAAAAAACATGTTTTCTTGGTGATCAGCATTTAAAAGTAGCATAGTAGAAAAAACGCATGCAGCATCGAATGGAACACGGATGGGAAAAAAAACAAAAAAATAAATGCAATAGAACAATTTTTCTTAGTTCTTTTACTCTGCGTTTTCTGAATGCGGTCCTGAAATGCAAACAGAAACGCATCCTGACCGCAAGCTCTAAACTCAATGGCAGGCGGCAATATATATATTTTTTTCCATAACTTTATTCACAACCCGACTATATAACAGAGCCGTTAGATCGCTAGTCCTTCATCACGTGACAGCCCGCGTCACCTGACCAGTTTGATTGGCCGCGATATGAAGGCAGGACTTCCTAGGAACGGATGGAACGCAATGCCGGAAAAGGCGGGTTCATTGAGATTGTAACCAATCATAAGGGGGAACGATAGATGCCAAGTAACCAATGAACGCTTGAGAAAGAGAGCTGCAGCCAATAGCGCAAGAGTTTAGGCGGAGTTACCAGTGAATGCGAAGAGAAACTAGTTACAGGATATAAGAGTCTCAGCATGGAGTCGAGGAGCGGAGACGGAAACTCTGGAAGAGACGGTGCGTGCAGTGGGCTGTAATTGTATACATATTGGTCGCAGACTCCCACATTGTGGTTAGATCTCCCATATACTTACCTCTCCCTGTTCCCCCACATTGTAGTTAGATCTCCCATATACTTACCTCTCCCTGTTCCCCCACATTGTGGTTAGGTCTCCCATATACTCACCTCTCCCTGTTCCCCCACATTGTGGTTAGGTCTCCCATATACTTACCTCTCCCTGTTCCCCCACATTGTGGTTAGGTCTCCCATATACTTACCTCTCCCTGTTCCCCCACATTGTGGTTAGGTCTCCCATATACTTACCTCTCCCTGTTCCCCCACATTGTGGTTAGGTCTCCCATATACTTACCTCTCCCTGTTCCCCCACATTGTGGTTAGGTCTCCCATATACTTACCTCTCCCTGTTTCCCCACATTGTGGTTAGGTCTCCCATATACTTATCTCTCCCTGTTCCCACAGCAGCTCCTCTTCCTGGTGCAGTGATATGGTGCTGCCTGTGTCAGGAAGCTGCTGTCCTCCTGTCCTGAGCTGCTGGCTTTATTCTCCATTGTATATTCCAGATCTGTCTGTTCCATAACCTGAGTGCACCTCCCCCCTCCTTCTACCATTGCCCACTTGTGATGTAACCCTCTGATACGGATGTGAAGAGAATGATCACTTATCAGTCCTGGAGACATTGGGCAGAATGAAGCCTTGTGACAACTTTAAAGGGTCCTGACCCAAGGATGATAGGAGTTGTAGCCTTAAATCACAAATATCTTTAATGGACAATCCGTTTTGAGATAGCACACTTTCTTCCGTCTGTATATACACATATAGCTCCCACGCACGCGCACACAGACACACAGCCTGCTGCAGCCATAGCACGCACACAAACAGCCTGCTGCAGCCATAGCATGCACACACACAGCATGCTGCTGCCATAGCACACGTGCCTGCGCACAGCCTGCTGCAGCTATAGCGCGCACACACGCAGCCTGCTGCAGCCATAGCACACACACACGCAGCCTGCTGCAGCCATAGCACATGCTCACACACACACAGCTTGCTGCAGCCATAGCACACACACACATGCAGCCTGCTGCAGCCATAGCACACGTGCACGCACACAGTCTGCTGCAGCCATAGCACGCGCACACACACACACAGCATGCTGCAGCCATAGCGCACTGAAGAAAAACACCACACTGAGGACCGAGATTACTACTGCACTACTTACGTCTTCTCCTCCTCTATATTACACAGGATATCTTCATATTACACTACTGCTCAAATACAGTCATCCAGCATCCAGGAAGAGAACAGCACAGATCTCCCCCCACACAATGGACTCTTCCAGCTCATAAACAAACTGCCAAATAGTGACCGACAACTTTTCCCCGACCCCCCTTATCTAATAGACCAGTGCTTTATCACTGAAATATGGAGGAATCTAAATGTCTGGGGAAAGGGTTTTTCTGGTTGTTATAAATAAAGGGCTTAGATTGATAGAGCATAAAACATATTGACGAGGAACATTTATAAAATTCATATCAAAACTCAATGATAAAATGATCTAAAAATGTTTAATGGAGTCTAAACTATTTTGAATGGAACAGTATTTTTGTGTCATCTCCATACAGGACATGACTCACGCCGGTCGCCACCAGGATCTCGGATGTCCCCCTTTAATCGAGGAGACAGAGACCGGTAAGAACCACAACCGGAGCCATCACCCATAGCAACCAATCGCCTTCCAGTTCTTATATTCCATACAGCCTAGAGCTCCCTCCTGATTGGTTGCATCAGATTTGATCGGTCTTCTCCATCATGTTTTATTACAGTATATTGTTGGGATAAGCTCTGTTTGGCGGTATAGTGGGATATTTTTAGGAAATGTATGTACAGCCTTCTAGGAAAAAGAAATGACATCTCCTGACATAATCGGGTCTGGGGACCCCTGTTCAGTTCTTCCCGGGGACTTGGCCCTATCACCAGCCTGCATTATAGTGACATGTAATGTAACAGTGTCCTGTGTGTCAGGAATATCCTTGCGAGCTCACGTACATGTTTGTTAAAGGGGTACTCCAGTGAAAAGCTTTTTCCCAGAAATTGAAAGACATTACAAAGTTAGATAACTGTGTAATATGCTTCAATCACCTATCTGCCTCCTCCCCTCCAACCCCCACCAGGAAGTAAAGTAAACTCATTCTTACCTAATGGCTGTTGACCCCAGGCTGTTCTGTGGCAGCCATTTTGTGACAATGACATCATCAAGAGGGAGGCGGGTCTAAGCCCTGTTAAGCCAGCCTCCCTTTGTCAGATGACTCAGGTTGCTCAGCTCTGATTGGCTGAGCAAGCTGTAACCCATCTAACAGTTTTACAGAGTCAGTTAGACATCACAGGAAACAAAATGCATCATGAAAAAGCCCAAACCCGGAAGTGAAGAAAACAATGAAGCACCAACTGGAGCTTCAGGGACCTTTTTATTAATCAGCTCCGAAGTACCCCTTTAAACTGACGTCAGCAACTGGTGACAGGTCCTGGAGGCCCAGTTTGCTTCGGTTGGAGATCACTGTGATTGGTCATTACAGACAGACCAATCACAGCATAGTGTTTTTTTACAGCCCCTCCGGCTCTAAAGAGATTGGAGCTGGGAGTGCAGAACAGCCCCTCACCACTGTATAACAGAAAAAAAAACTGTACTGACATAAATGAACCCCTTCCTTCCCTGATTGTTGTCCTGTCCTCTGTATCTGATAGTATCCCCTGTTGCTGTACTTGATTGTCGCGCCTGCCCCTGTTGCAGCGTCTGACCATCGCTGCTAAGCTTCTAAGCCCTATACCTTCAGCTCAAAACTACAATTCCTATCATGCCTGGACAGCCGAAGCTAAAGCTAGAAAAAGACAATTTAAAAAAAAAAAATTTAAGAATTCTTTTTTTTTTTTTTTTTTAATGTATCACCCAAAATTTACTATGAACATAAAGCACACTTCGCCACAAGAAAACAGTCGGAATCACTTTGATAAGTTAAAGTTTTAAGAAACGAGAACGGTCAAATAAAAAAAAATAAAAATGCAGCCGGTGTCAGGAATCGAGCCGCGCTCTCGGCCCCTGCCTCTGCCGAGGTGCGCGGTTCAGCTGGGAGGGACGCTGATGGCGTCCGTGGTTACGGGCAGGGCCGGTTGCTGAGGGCGCGCCGACTGCGTCTTTAGCAGCCGGTCTGCTGTTTGAGCGCCTTGAGCCTATAACTAGCAATCCTCTGACCATTTGTTATAGTGACTCTGACCTTCTGGATCTTGTGACCTTGACTTTGATTTTTTGGATTTCGATTTTGTACCTCTGTTACCGGTTGTTGCCGACTCTGCTTCCTGACCATTCTTTGTGTTGTGTTTGTCTGTCTTTGTTCTGTGTACCACTGCATACAGCATAGGGATTGCCGTCCAGTTGTCCCTAGCTGTTAGAGCTTTGAGGCAAGTAAGGTAGGGGCAGCGGGGCGGGTGCCAGCTCAGGGCTCACCTGTCCTTGTCTCCTGTTCTGCCTCACAGCCGGGTTCTTAATGCAAAAAGTGGCTGTGGAGTTAAATCACAGAGGGGTGGGTGTTTGGGTTTAATACCTCATTGCATCTGTTTTCACTTTATTTTTACTGTTGTAAATAACTTTAATTACTTTAGCTATAGATTTCAATTTTTACAGCTGTTTTAATTAGTGCCTCGAGCCGGCTCTTTTCAAAAGAGTCGGCACAAGACTGCCATCCGGAAGTCCCCAGCATCCTCTGTGAGCTGGGAACAGAGATACACAGCTAGCACAAGATTGCCCTGGCTGTGTTATAGCCTCTGCCTGGCTGCAGCTCAGGGCTGTTATCAGTGCTGTCCTCCTCCTCTCACAAAAGCAGCCCCTGTCGGCATCCTGAGTGACCCTCCTGTGATCAGGTAACCCCAGCTGGTGGGATGTGGCCCGCGGGGGGGCTGCTTGTGACAGCTCTGGCTGCAGAGTAAAGAGAGGAGAGGACAACAGTGATCGGCTCTAAAGTAAGTTGCAAACAGGGGAGTTACTACTTCTCCCCCTCTCCCTCCCCCCAACACACACACCAGCAAGGACGAAGTTACCTCCATTAACTCCTGCCTTGCTGGGCCAGAGGAGTCTGATCACATCAGCCAGCCTTCCTGAAGGGAGAGCACCCCTGCTGGATCCAGATTCTCAGTCTCCACTTCAGCCCCTCAGGACACCCACCCAGACCTCAGTATCACCAGAGACAGGGTGAGGAGTCAGCACAGCCCCCTACACTATGCCTGTACTGTGCCCTGCTACTTTTACTACCCCTCACCCACTTTTCCTATTCTGCTACCACTACTACTCCTATCATCTATTCTGCTGCCACTGCTACTCCTATCATCTATTATGCTACCACTGCTACTCCTATTATGCTACCACTACTACTCCTATCATCTATTCTGCTACTCCTATCATCTATTCTGCTACCACTGCTACTCCTATCAT
Source organism: Dendropsophus ebraccatus (assembly GCF_027789765.1). Taxonomy (NCBI): domain Eukaryota; kingdom Metazoa; phylum Chordata; class Amphibia; order Anura; family Hylidae; genus Dendropsophus; species Dendropsophus ebraccatus. The sequence goes on from NC_091454.1 coordinate 205,215,051, forward strand.
CTATTCTGCTACCACTGCTACTCCTATCATCTATTCTGCTACCACTGCTACTCCTACTCCTATCATCTATTCTGCTACCACTGCTTCTCCTTTCATCTCCTATTATGCTGCTACTACTACACCCCTCATCTCCTCTTCTGCTGCTGCTACAACTCAAACACCATTAAAATGTTATTTATTCCTGCAAGGAGAAAAAATATTGTCTGTTTAACAAAAAAAAATGAATAAACAGAGATTTAAAAATGTGGCCATATTGCCCAGCCCTGCCCCTGCTGTAGATGGACTCCGCACTCCCTCCCTGTTTCTGGCTGGTGTTTTCCTTTGCAAAGGAAGATGTCATACAGTCTGGAGCAGGGAGGGGTAATTGATAGGATTTTTTCACCTCTCCTTTTGTCCTTTTCAGACATCTGTATTCTGAGGACTATGTTGGATTTTTTTTTTTTCACTTTACAGGCTTAGGCTATGTTCACATGCAGTAAGAGACCGGACGTTCCATGACCCGGCCGGGTCACAGAATGGCCAGTCTCTGAAAAGATCATCCCGGCCGGTACTTCAGTACCAGCCAGATGATTTTTAACCCTAAAGAGTTCTGATGCGGACGCATGCGTGTACGCCCGCATCAGAACTCCCCACAGCACACTATGGAGCTTGCAGCTGCAGCCGCTGGCTCCATAGTGTGCACTGACAGGGTTTCTGTGGCCGCTATTCACTGAATAGAGACCGCAGAAAACTGACATGTCAGTTCTTAAAGTGTCACTGTCGTGAATTTTTTTTTTTGCAGAAATCAATAGTCCAGGCGATTTTAAGAAACTTTGTAGTTGGGTTTATTATCCGAAAAATGCATTTTTATCATGAAAAAGCAGTCTGAAGCTCTCCCCCCTGTCTTCATTGTTCTCCTATGGAGAGAGCTAAAGAAAAGACCAAAACAGGACAACAAAGAGTTAATCTACAAATCCCTCACCCGTTATCTGTTCTGACCATCACCAGTGACCTGTCTGAGCTCAGATTACAGCTGTCACCCAGCTCCGTGCCTGTAATCCTCTGTTATCTGCTTTCTGCTGCCGGCTAACTCCCTCCTTCCTCCTCCCCCCTCCCCTCTCCCTAGAACAGACAGGGGACGTCTCCTGCAACAAGTCACAATTTTCAGATTTTTCAGAGTGGATGAAAAAGAGGAAGGAGGGGGGGACCTGGGAAAAGGCTTTTTACATGCAGATAATGGCAGATTTGGCTAATAAACCCAATTACAAAGTTTCTTAAAATCGCCTGGACTATTGATTTCTGCAAAAAAAAAAAATACGACAGTGACTCTTTAAGGGCCCCAAGGGATCACAGCCGGAGCGTATACTATGTGTTTACGCTCCAGCCGGGATCCCATAGATGGCTATGTAACGTATATTTCTGTAATAATCACGGCCGTTGTACAACAGCCGTGTTTTTACAAAAATATACGTTGTGTGACCATAGCCTTAGGGTATGTGCACACTACAAAATCCGGGCAAAAACCTGTTCATTTTTTGGGCGGACAGCGGAATCAGGCTTTGCACAGAATGGAGTCTATGGCACCTGTGGGGCTGCGAGCGAGCGCCGGAATGTGCGGCGGGTTATCTGCCTGGATTTTGTAGTGTGCACATACCCTTTGAAGTGGATGCTGTCAGACTGGCCCAGTACCTGTTTTCACCAGACATTATCACAGATGACAGTTTTAGTTAGGCTCGGTTCACACTGCGTTTTTTCCTATCTGTTTAACATATACGTTTTATGGAAAAAAAACGGCTGCAATTTTGTGCCATCCTTTTGGATCTGTTTTTCCTTGACTTCCATTATAAAAAAAAAAAAAAATACACAAAAATAGTGTTGACTATCTTTTTCTATCCTTTAAAAGTAACCAACTTAAAATGGATACATTGAACGGATAGGGAAAAACGCAGTGTGAACCCGGCCGTGTGACAGTCAAAAGAACTGACTGCTGTTGATTAGAGGCTGCGGTGCACACAAGCTTGGAATCCTGCAGCATACAAGTTTGGAATCTGGGGGCGTGGCTTATGTGTACAACTGCCAGCCTCAAGATGGCAGCTCCATTGAGCTGTTTCCATGGTAGTTTTCTTACCTTTATAATGACAGAATTTACAGCCCTAAAGCTTCCAGGGGTGATTTGTTTTATGTTTGGTTATATTTACTTCCTCCCTACTATAAAATGACTGAGTATAATTTTTGGTGATTGATTCTCTTTAAAGAGCATACAGGTACAGCAGCAATACAACAGGTATATC